>NC_089253.1:38295715-38601923 GCF_963930625.1 Muntiacus reevesi
CCCACCAGGCTCCTCTGTCCATGGAATCCTCCAAGCAAAAATATTGGAATGGGTTGCCATTCCCTTTTCCAAGTGATCTTCCCGACCCAGGGATCAAAGCTGGGTCTTGTGCATTGCAGAAAGATTCTTTACTGTCTGAACCACTGAAGCCCAGAATTCCCATATGACCCAGTAATTCAGTTCTAGGTATATGCTCCCCAAAACTGAGAATAGGTATTCAAACAAATACTTGTCCGTGAATGTTCAGAGCAGCAAAACGTGGAAACAGCTCAAATGTCCATGAATGGAGGACAGGATGTAGGATATCCACACAATGAGCTAGTGTTCAGCCATATAAAGGAATGGAGCCCTGACACACGCTGCCAGACTGATGAACCTCGACAGCATCATGCTGAGTAAAAGAAGTCAGACCCAGATGGGCACATATTGTGTGATTCTGTTTATATGAAATGGCCAGAAAGGAAAATTCACAGACACAGAAAGCAGGCTGGAGGTTGCCAGGCACTGAGAGGAAGGGGACCAGAGAGTGACTGCTTAGTTGGTATGGGGTTTCCTTTTGAGATGATGAAAATGTTTTGGAATTAGATGGAGGTGATGACTGCACAAGATTTTATATATTCTGTTGTTGTTGCTTTGTTGCTAAGTCATGTCTGACTCTTTAAGATCCCATGGACTAAAACCCTCCAGACTCCTCTGTCCATGGGATTTCCCAGGCAAGAATACTGGAGTGGGTTGCCATTTCCTTCTCCAAGGGATCTTCCCGACCCAGGGATTGAAACCACATCTTGCAGGGTTCCTTCCTTGCAAACTCCTCATCTTGGGGAGTCCTCTGAAAATCGATGACTCTCTGCTTAGCTCACTTCCTGCTACTCCCACGGAGGGAAAAGTGAGCTATGACCTCAGAATCTACTAGCACAATGTCCTGGTTCTTGTGGCTCCCCAATGGAATTAGAGAAGATACAGAAACAGCAGACCTGGGGCTTCCCTGGTGGTCCAGCAGTTAAGAATCAGCCTTGCAATACAAGGGACACGGGTTCGATCCCTGGTCCGGGAAGATCCCACAAGCCGAGGAGCAACTAAGCGGTGCATCACAAATATTGAGCCTGTGCTCTAGAGTCCGCAAACGGCATCTGCTGAGGCCTGGGCACCTAGAGTCTATGCTCTACAACACACTACAATGAGAAGCCCACACACCACAAGCGAGCATAGCCCCTGCTTGCCCCAGTTAGAGAAAGCCCACGTGCAGGAAGAAGACCCCCCCACAACCAAAAAATAAATAGATAAATGGTAAAAAAAAAAAAAAACAGCAGAGCTAGAGGAAAACTCAAGCTCTGTTGTATATGTTAGGTTTGGTGGTCCTGCTCCGCCCCGTCCCTATTTCCCCAGTGCGCCCAATGCTCTGTGTGGTGGGCTAGCAGGTGCTAAGGCCCAGGAGGACTGGCAGAGGAGCCAGGCAGAGGTGGAGAGAAGGTGACTGTCGAAAAGCCAGCGTGGAGGGCATTGTGTTCCCAGCCGTCTGGATTGGGCTTCACACTGTGCAACATTCTTGCTTTGATTCCCACCTGATTTTTACAATCACTTGTGGGTCAGCCAGGCCAACAGGCTTCCTCTTCACTTTACAAGATCAACTCCAGAAGGACTTCCCCAGTGGTCCAGTGGCTAAGACTCCGCTTACCCACTGCAGTGCCGGAGGCTTGGTGTCTAACCCTGGTCGGGAAACTAGATCCTGCATTCCATAAGATGCAAGCCACAATTAAGACCCAGCACAGCCTAAATAAATAAATGAATATTATATATAAATTATATATAAATATATAATATAATAATATATAATTGTATTATACAATTCATTATATACAATATATATAATATAATATAATATTTATATAATATAATAATGTAATGTATAATATAATATATAATAATTATTATATTATATATTATAATATATATATGAAATGAAGTTGCTCAGTAGTGTCCAACTCTTTGTGACCCTAAGGACTGTAGACTACCATGCCCCTCCATCCACGGGATTTTCCAGACAAGAGTACTGGAGTGGGATGCAATTTCCTTCTCCAGAGGATCTTCCCAACCCAGGGATTGAACTCGAGTCTCCCACATTGTAGGCAGATGCTTTACCATCTGAGCCGCCAGGGAAGTCTAACATATATATAATTATATACAT
Source organism: Muntiacus reevesi (assembly GCF_963930625.1). Taxonomy (NCBI): domain Eukaryota; kingdom Metazoa; phylum Chordata; class Mammalia; order Artiodactyla; family Cervidae; genus Muntiacus; species Muntiacus reevesi. The sequence goes on from NC_089253.1 coordinate 38,297,901, forward strand.
ATATTATATATAAATATATATTATATATAATATAATATATATAATATTGTATCTATAATAGTATATGTGTATAATTTTATATATAAGATTTATACATATAATTTATTATATATAATATATAAGTTTATATATAAGATTATATATAATATCATTTATATATAAATATAAATGATATTATATATATAATTTATATATATATAAAAGATAAGCCCCAGAGATTGACTTGTTTCAGGGTCATCCAGTGAGGGTTAGGACCCAGGTCTTCAAACTCCCCAACTCTAAGACCTTTCTATTGCTTCTTCTCCAACACCTCCTGGAGACCACTCCAACTCACCCAAAAGGAAAAGACTTCCTCTCTCAAAAAGCATTTTCCACTCATGCTCGGGTGCTGTGGAAGGGGCAGGAAGAATGACTATCTTCAGTTGTCGGAGTTTCCAAGATGAACAGGCTGTCCTTGATCTTGGAAAGATTGGGTGTCCAAACCCTCTAGACACAGATGTTTCCTGAACTGAGCTTTCAGAGCCAACAACCAGGCCTTGGCTGGGCTGCCTCTGGCCCCGCCTCACATGCTCCTGCTTCCGAGGCACCTGCTGATGGTCTCGACACGGCCAGTGGTGTTTGATTCTGCCGAAGCAACTATGGAGATCTGGGCCTTTTCCTGTGGCTTGAAATGCAAAGCTGCAGACAGAGCAAGCAAATAAGCACTCCCAAGGTCACTGGTCAGGGAACTGGGAAAGGTCAGTTTTCATTCCAATCCCAAAGAAAGGCAGTGTCAAAGAATGGTCAAACTACTGCATACTCACACTCATCTCACACGCTAGCAAAGTAATGCTCAAAATTCTCCAAGCAAGGCTTCAACAGTATGTGAACTGAGAACTTCCAGATGTTCCAGCTGGATTTAGAAAAGGCAGAGGAACCAGAGATCAAATTGCCAACATCCTTTGGATCACAAAAAAAGCAAGAAAATTCCAGAAAAACATCTACTTCGGTGCTTCCCTTGTGGCTCAGTTGGTAAGAAAACATCTACTTCTGTTTCACTGACTACACTAAAGCCTTTGTATGGATCACAGCAAAGTGTGGAATGTTCTTCAAGATATGGAAATACGAGAGCACCACACCTGCCTCCTGTGAAACCAGAACGCGGGGCAAGAAGCTACAGTTAGAACCAGACATGGAACAAAAGTACATCAAGGCTGTATATCATCACCCTGTTTATTTAACTTCTATGCAGAGTACATCATGCAAACTGCCAGGCTGGATGAAGCACAAGCTGGAATCAAGATTTCCAGGAGAAATATCAATAACCTCAGATAGGCAGATGACACCACCCTTATGGCAGATAGTGAAGAAGAACTAAAGAGCCTCTTGACGAAGATGAAAGAGAAGAGTGAAAAAACTGGCTTAAAGCTCAGTATTCGGGAGTGGGATGGCAGCGGAGCTGGCCAGAGTTGGCCCTAGGCTGACAGATCCCGCTCTCTGGCCTGAAACATGGCCTGGGGTCCTGGCCCTTTAACCCAGTCTCACCCCAACACGGTCGCCATGCCCAAGAGAGAGAAGCGACTCAACTTCCGGGCCCAAGATGCCTGCTCAGGCAGAGTGACCGTGGTGGATTATGCCAACTTGGATCCCGCCGTGGTGAGGTCTGGAAGGGTCAAGAAAGCTGTCGCCAATGCTGTTCAGTAGGAAGCTTCCCAGGTTCCTGCAGTGGAAGCTCTTTCTGGGGCTGGTGAGCCCTGCGACATCATCGACAGCAGTGGGGAGACTGATGCCCAGGAGGAAAGCATCCATGAGAGAACTATCTCCAGAGAAAAGAAAAGCAAGAGGCACAGAGAAGACCTGGATGGACTGGAGGAGAAGAGTATCCCATGGATATTTGGCTATTGCTGGCCTCCTATATCTGTCCTGAGGACATTGTGAATTTTCCCCTGATTTGTGAGAATGCCTGGACTGTCACTTGCACTGCTGCCTTTTGGACGAGGTTGTACCTCCCTCTCTGCCTTTGCAGCTGTGACCAGAGTCGGTGAAGAAGCTGCTCTGTCTTCAGGCATGTGTGATCCGATCTCTGTAGCATATGTATGAGTCCTCTGCTGCTCGAATCTCCGAGAATCCAGCCATTCCAGAAAGTACTTCTAGCACATTCAAGACTTACACATGCTTACTTTTCTGATGCAGAAAGATTGTTGGGAACAGACAGGAACCAATGTGGGAATTCAACTGCAAGTTCGAAAAACAGTCCCCAAGATTAAAGAGCAAGTGTATGGGACGATTGCAGCCTCCCATTCAGTACGAAGATGTTCATAACAACCCAGACCAGGACTGCTGCCTACTGCAGGTCACCACCCTCAATTTCATCTTTATTCCAATTGTCATGGGAATGATATTTACCCTGTTTACTATCAATGTGAGCACGGATAGTGCAGCATCATCAAGTGAGACTGGTGTTCCAAGATTATCCTGTCCGTGGTGGTCAGAAACTGCGAAGTGAACAGGGTGTGCAAGTCATCCTGCACCCAGCACACAGCGTTCGACTTTTTGACTGGCGGCATCCTCAGTATCCACTTTCCCCGAGCGTAGATACTGCTTCCTGTCACCGAGGGCAGCCCTGAGCTAGGCCAGTCCATCTGTAATCAGATTCCAGTTTGGAAGGGGCAGCTGGTTTGTGTATCTAGTCAGTAATGCACATGTTCTTTAGGGTTCTGGGGCTCCCAGTAAAAGAAGGGGAAGGACTGAATCAGGAGGAAAAACAACTATGATTTATAGACGTATTTTAATATAAAACTTTGCGTTTGAAAGGAGAAACCTGGCCCTATATTTTGTGTTAAACCCCATTTGGTGCTACTGAGTTTTTTGTTTTCTTTTATCCCAGCCAAAGTGGATGATCTTGTTTTAGGGGAAAATTAAACTCTTAAATCTCCAAACAAGGAAATTTTAGCATTCCTTTATGGATCAGAGTAACCTTAGAGGTCTAAAATTGTTGCTACTATTGCTTTCAGTTTAGCTGCCCCTAATTTAAGTGAGTATTTCCTTGTTTCCCTTTACCCTTATCTAGAAATAAAGCAGGTGACAGGGTTTTCAGAATCTTAAAAAAAAAAAAATTCAAAAAACTAAGATCATGGCATCCGGTCCCATCACTTCATGGCAAATAGATGAGGAAACAATGGAAAGACTAACAGTCTTTATTTTCTTGGGCTCCAAAATCATTACAGATGGTGACTGCAGCCATGAAATTAAAAGATGCTTGCTCCTTGGAAGAAAAGCTATAGCCAACCTAGACAGTGTATTAAAAAACAGAGACATTATTTTGCCAACAACAATCCATCCAGTCAAAACTATGATTTTTCCAGTAATTATGTATGGATATGAGAGTTGGACCGTAAAGAAAGCTGAACACCGAAGAATTAATGCTTTTGAACTGTGGTGTTGGAGAAGACTCTTGAGAGTCCCTTGAACTGTAAGGAGATCAATCCGAAACTAGTTAAACCAGTCAATCCTAAAGGAAATCAGTCCTAAATATTCATTGGAAGGACAGACGCTAAAGCTGAAGCTCCAATACTTTGACCCCCTGATGCAAAGAACTGACTCACTGGAAAAAACCCTGATACTGGGAAAGGTTGAAGGCAGGAGGAGGGGATGACAGAGGATGAGATGGTTGGATGGCATCACCAACTCAATGGACATGAGTTTGAGCAAGCTCCAAGAGTTGGTGATGGATAGGGAAACATGGCGTGCTGCAGTCCATGGGGTCGAAAAGTCAGACACGACTGAACTGACTGACTGATAAGATATTGAGCGTAGTTCCCCATGCTATATAGTAGGTCCTTTTTGCTTATCTATTATGTTCAAGTTCTTTAAAAATCAATTTACTTTTGATGTCTTTTCCCTTAAATGTCTAGACCTACACTGCCCAATACAGTAGCCCCCAGCTACATCAGTTACTTAAATTTAGATTAGTTAGCATTAAATAAAATGAAAGATTCAGATCCTTAGCCACATTAGCTACATGTCAAGTGTCCAGTAGCCACATGTGATTAGCAGCTCCTGTATTTCTATCAACCAGGAAAATGCTACTGAACAGTGCTGGTCTCCACTGTAAGATCCTTCCTGAGAGTGGGAACAAAATCGGTCTGTTTTATCACCATATAGCCAATGCCAAGGCAAGTGTCTGGCATTTTATTGCTATTTTGTGAAGGAAGGAGGGAAAGGAGGAAGTAAAAAAGAAGGAAGGAAGGGTTGTTTTTAGAGCCATTCCTTCATTTCATCTTCTCCATGAATCTGTAGGGAGGGAGAATGACTTTTCATTTTTTTTCAGGTGAGGAGCAGGGTTGGGAGTGAAATACCACACCTGCTGTCACTGATCATGACCCTAGACCCTCCCACTCTCTCAACGAGGCAGACACCCAGTGACTCCTGAGACATTTGGACAGAATAGGGAGTTGGCGGCCTGGACAGAAAACAGTAGAGGCAATAGAAAAGTCATTCTGACTCTGGTAGAATCAAGGCACTTTTGACTTGAAAAGGACTTTGAGCAGGACCTTATCCACTCTCCATGTTTTATAGGAGAGTGGCCTTAAGAAGTTATACGTAAATAAAATGAAAAAAAAAGAAGTTATATGTCCACAGGATTAGTTAAGAAGCAAAAAGGCTTGATTGGGATCAGTCCCTGGAGCTTGGCAGGCTGTGGCTTTAGGGGAGTCGCTGAAGATTACAGCAGAGAGATCAGTTCTGTGGCCTCTTAAGATCAGTCTAGTAGCTGGACCAGACAAACCGAGGCTGAGGAAGAAACCAGTCAGAAAGCAACTGTAACCAGAAGCAGGATGGTGGTGGCAGGGATAAATGGGAGTCAATGAAATCTGAATAACATTAAAGAAAGAATATTGAGGAGGGGAAAGAGAGGGCAATGGGGATCACAATACTTACTGGGAGCCCGGAAGTATGATAATACTGATGATAATACCGGGCAGAAAAGAATTTGGGAAAGAAGTTGGCGTATCCAGGAAGGTTAAAGGTTAAAGTCTTAGACATGATGAATGATTCACTCCTAGAACATTTGTACTATTAACAGAAGCTATGTTATAAGTAGTATATAGTGTTTACCTCTTTGTTTTATTTTGGGGGAAACAGAGGCCCAGACAGGCGCAGCGCTGGTTTAAAGGCACACCGTTTGTGTAAAATAAGACTGAACCGGAACTCAGGCCTCCTGAGTTTCATTCCAGACCTCTGAAATTCCTCTAATCTCCCTCACCCAAGACCTCCCAAGGCAGATTTGCTGGCTGATAAACAGATGCTATTTAACTTTAACACTGAATCCTCTCTAGTAAAATCTCACCTGATCATGGATTACACAGAGGAAGTCTAAATTTATACAGATCCTTATCACATATCCTTGGGCTTGAACAACACAGTCTGATGAAGACCTCTGAATGGGTTTTCAGTTAGTACCTTTGTGGTCGGAGTACATTATTTATTGTCTCCGAGTCTACATTTCCTCCTCTATAAAGCGTAAATTAGAAAACCTGCCTCACAGGTAGTGACTCACTTGTGAAATAATACATGGAAGGCACCCAGCATATTTCTATTGTATCCTAACTATTGGCTGTATATATTCTAGTTCCTTCCCCAGAGTGCTGCGTAGGTGATCAGTTTGGCTCATCACAGTGTTAGGTTGGCTGAATCAGGGGATCAAAGACATGGAAATTCCTTGAAAATAGAAACCCACTGGTATTGCTAAGGGCACAATGAATTAGTGTAGCGGAATCAGGTTGTGGGACTTCCCAGGTGGTGCTGTGGTGAAGAAGCTGCCTGCCAATGCGGGAGATGCAAGAGACTCGGGTTTGATCCCTGGGTCAGGAAGCTCCGCTGGAATAGGAAATGACAACCTGCTCCAGTATTCCTGTCTGGAAAATTCCATGGACATAGGAGTCTAGCAGGCTATAGTCCATGGGGTCGCAAAGTGTTAGACACGACTGAGCATGCATGCGTGCCGTCAGGTTGGGGGGATGTTGTCTATGGAGATGGGGCAAAAGTCACGACAATGTCTTAAAAGAGGACACGGCGGGGTGTGGGTGTTGCTAACATAACATTGCCGGTGCTGCAAGAGGCATGGTGACCCAGCCTCCTCTTCCTTTCCTGTCCAGGTCTGGGGACACTTTCACTGGAACAGACAGAAGAGGAATCACTTTCCTACCAGCTTATTGACCAGGTCTCCTGGGGAGGAGGTAAGAATTTGTAATTTATCTCTTAGGTTAATTATCAACAGGCTTTGTGATTGATCAGCAGAGTGATCTCTCCCAGGGTCATTCCAAAACCGTGTACCTCAAACTGGGACTTGAACTCAGCCAAAACCCTGAGACTTGAACCCAGGCAGCCAGGACGTAAATCCAGCCAAAACCCACGGTCTTCCCACTGAAATCACACACCTGGTTTCAGGACTTAATGAAGCTCTGGTACTTGATGTCTCATTGCAGAAAGAATTCAGAGAGAGACAAAGTGGTGGGTAAGAAGTGGATATATTTAGAGAGAAACACATTCCACAGACAGAGCGTGGGCCATCTCAGAAGGTGCCAGAGCTCTGAAATATGGTGGTGTTAGTTTTGGTGGACTGGGTAAGTTCATAAGCTAATGAGTGGGAGAATTATTCCAACTATTTTAGGGAAGGGGTGGAGATTTCCAGGAACTGGGCCACCTCTCAATTTTTGGTCTTTGATAGTCAGCCTTGGAACTGTCATGGTGCCTCTGAGTGTGCCGTTTCCCTTGCTAATGTGTTACAATGAGTGTGCATGAGGCTCAAGGTCTGGTGGAAGTTGACTTGTCTGCATCTTGGATCCATTTGATTCTAGTCCGTTTATGTCATGTCCTCTTTCAAAAGGCTATGTCATTCTTTCAAAGGGTGTGTCCTGCTCTCCTCCCTCCTGTTTCAATTCAGGTCCTATCCCCCAGAGAATATCACAACACCCTCTCTGACTTCAGCCTCTTCTTCAGTCACCAGCTCATGTGAATAGATCCAATAGCAGTCCTGGGCTTGAGTGTGGGCAGGCGGCCCAGAGGGAGACAATCTTCCAGTGTGTGTTCATACCAGCCTGCTTCTTACAGCCTGGTGTTCGCCTGTCCATGTGTTCACTCGCTCAATAATCACTGAAGCCTATGATGTGCCAGGTAGTCTGAGAGGGGGGACACACACAGCAGGCGGGCAAAAGGACCTGATCCCTGCTCTCAGGAAGCTTCCAGTCTAGTGGGAAGAAAAGCAATAACCCAGTCAACAAAGTGTGGCAGCTGCTATGAAGGAAACAGGGCTGTAGAGGCTAAGGGGTGGGGGTGGAGGTGGTGATGGTGCTCGGGTGGGAGGGGGGGGCAGGTTGGCAAGAATCCTGCTAAGCTATGACTTGGGCCAGACGTGGGCGGGGAGAGAGGAGGAACACTTGGGGAAAGAACCTGATTTTTCAAAACCAGCAAGCAGGCTTGAAGTGGGGCGTTTGGACAACTCTAAGTGCAATGAGAAAGGTCTCAAGCAGGTGGGTGACAGGACCCGGGTGTATTTTAAGGTGGTTCAAGCTGAGTGGAGCAGGGAGGAGTCAGGAGGCTCTGCTGGGGAGCGAGAGGGAGTCTGGAGATGCTGCAGCTACAGACAGGCTCTCCATGGGGTAGGATTCTGGGGAGGGCGTGGGGGCAGGGAAGAGTTCCCCATTCAGCTAATGCGTCTGGAACGTCCTGCTGGAAGCTGGCATTAGATCAGGGACTTCACTTGTGAGAAACAACCAGCCTGAGCCAGACCTCCTAAATCTTCTCCTGCAGCGCCCTGGGGGTGAGCTGGCAGCTTCTTACAATGAAAGAAAGCGCGAGGCCTCTGTGAGCCCTAGAGTGGCTGGTGGATGAATCAAAGCTTTGCATGAGGCCTTTGCAAAGGCTTTGCTCAAGGGTGGCAGACATGGGAACAGCCTGGGAAGCTTCCTGGGATGGCCCTGTTTTCAGGCTGCTCAGGAGTTTGGGGTTTCTTGTTACGAGTAATGGGACCTGGGTGTGAGTAGGTCTGAGCAGAGTCCACGGCTCACTGCATCTGTCTCCATCACAGCAGGACTTCGAACCCTCTAGGCTAGTGTACGCAAACCCTTTTTTTATTCTCATGCCCCTAAGGATCCGTTTTAGACAGTTACCCCAAATCATATCCCATCTAGAAAGTTTAATACCATAGATGACTGTCCACTTATTGTTTGTATATCTATGTTTATTTTTGCTTGTCTTTTAACTTTTTTGTTAGAGAATAGCTGATTAACAATGTTGTGATGGTTTTGGGCAACAGGAAAGGGACCCAACCAAATATATACATGTAGCCATTCTCCCACAAACTCCCCTCTCATCAAGACTGCCAGAGAGTATTGAGCAGAGTTCCCTGTGCTTGTCTGTCTGTGTTTATATATAGAAAGAGTAAGATTTTTTCGGCCCCCAAGAAGGCAATTTTTGTCTCCTTGGCAGTGATCCTGCCCCACTGAGATCAAACTCCTCACTTATTACAGGACCAGAGAGAGTAGCTCCTGAGACTCTCTGACCTGCCCACTTTGGCTTCTTGAAATAACTTGTCTGGTGGCCACCCAGTGTTGTAGAAGACCTTGTGCTTCCCAAGGTCACCTTCCCACGCTCCCAAAGTAGCTGGACCTGATGGCCCCAAAGGGTGATGATGTCTCACGGAAAGGAGGTGCGTGCCTCTCCCCTTTCCATCCCTCCGTGTCCCCTGGCCGGTGGCTGCATGGCCACCTTAAATCCCAGAGAGATCCCATGAAAGCATCCTTCAGGGAATCCCCTGGTAGTCCAGTGATTAAGACTTTGTGCTCGCAATGCAGGGGGCATCCGTTCAATCCCACATGCCACTTGGTGCAGCCAAAAAAATTTCTTCAACCAAGTGAACCCAGGTTGAGCAAGACACCACCAACTATGTGTCTGCCCTCAAGCCTCCCCAGACACACTCTTTGATGAGCCCTTTCACTGACTCATCAGTAAAAGCAGCAATACAGCAACAGCCGCAGCCAAATCCCAGTGGGGCTCGGCTGGTCTGCACAGTCAGACCTTACGGTTCTGACAACGTTCCATCTTACAGGTGAGAAATCTGAGACCAGATAGGTTCTCCTAGAAGCAAGGTCATGGAGTGATGATTGCAAGGCCTCCTTTCCTTGCCCTGCACCAGACCAGCAGGGAGCCTCCCCTAAGAGCCTCCACCCAGGAGAACTGGGGAACTGGTCATGCGTCCCGGGTCTCTCTGGAGCCTCACCAGCCACGATTTGGTTTGCTGCCTGTCCATACCCTGGCATTTAGAAATGCTTGGGCTTCCCTGATGGCTCTGCAGTAAAGAACCCACCTGCCAGTGTAGAAAACGCAGGAGATTCGGGTCAGATCTCTGGGTGGGGACAATCCCCTAGAGAAGGAAATGGCACCCTGCTTGCTTGGGAAGTCCCATGGGTGGAGGTACCTGGTGGGCTACAGTCCATGGCATTGCAAAAGAGGCGGACCCAACTTAGCGACTAAACAAGAACAGCAACTATTTAGAGATGTTTATAGCTAATTGATGGGAGAGTTTTGTGCCTACTATCTCTAATTCTAAAGCATTCTCTTCCTGGATACTGGGTGTTTTGGCTTTCATTACTTTAATGATTCATTTTTATTGTATTTTATGAAAGCATAGATCTGTGATGGATTGGAAATTAGTTTCGAAACGCTAGTCCTTCACCATCGATAGTTGGAGAGGCACAGTGCAGAAGCTGTGTGCTTCCCACCTCCCACACACAGCGTGGAAGTTCTTTGACCTCAGCGTTAAAGAAAAATTAATACGTGGTTGACTGGCTGAGCTAACAGTGGACAGAGCTCAAAGGTCTTTCTTTCAGCCCTGGGCAGATACAACCTTAGCAACATAAAGCTTGACTCCCGGGTGCTTCTCCGTCCACCGAGCTCTGTCCCAGGGGAATGGCTCCATAGCCCATGGGATGTGCAGTGAATGGCTGCACGAACCTTCACTGGGGGCTCTTCTGATCAGAGATTTGGTGGAGCAGTTGTGATCTTGCGTTCTGTCACTTCAGTTGTGTTCGACTCTTTGTGACCCCACGGACTGTAGCCCGCCAGGCTCCTCTGTCCATGGGATTCTCCAGACAAGAATACTGGAGTGGGGTGCCATTTCCTTCTCCAGTTGGGATCTTAAAGATCATTTAACCTCTCCTCTCATCGTACCAATGGGGGATCCAGACCGTAAATGGAGTTGACATTTGTTTTCCTATTTCCACTGTCTGGAAGGGTACCTGTCACAGAATATGCTAAGAGCCAGAGTTGGGATCTGACCTGGGGTCCGAGTTCCTGCACCGGTAGCCTGGTTCCGCTGTCGGTGTAAAGTGTCCTCCCTGCATCCCAGCGGGGCCAGTTCAGGAGGGAAGATGGACACGGAGTGGGGAGGATGAGGGACAGACAAGAAGAGCTCTCACCACCTGCGATCTTCAAGTTGTGGTGCCCTGGGGACCAGCTGGGGCCCCACACCCCAGAGGCACACACACCCGGCCCAGGGTGGAGGGGCTGTGGGCTCAGGGGCCGCCCCACCACTGACAAGTGTGCCTGAGCCGCCCCGCCTCTGTCCTCCCTGCTCCATCCTCAGAGCACAAAAGGGCTGCACTCCCCCTGCACCCTCAAGGCCTGCACACCTGTCTCTCCTGGCCGCCCCACGGGGAGGGCAATTCCAGGAAAGGTTCGCCTTAGCTAAGGTGTCACGCTCCAAAGTCCCACCACACCTAGAAATGCTGAATGAAAGAAAGAAGTGACTTGCCCAGGGGCACATAGCAGGCAACTGAAATGCAGGAATGTGTCCTAGCAGAGGGCAGTGTTTTCCTCTCCACCACACTCACTTCTGAAGGGGGCCCAGGCTGCCCAGCCCAGCGCTGGGGCCAGAGGCTGACACGACTGAGAGAGTAACCCACCCACAAGGTGGGGGGTGGGCAGTCTGTCCAGGAGAGGAGCAGGGACCAGGAGGACCGAAGGTCACACATGGCCCTGCTGGGGGAGCACGGAGCGCTTCCCGGGCTGCAGGGCAGGATGACGGGAAGAGAGGAACGAGCCACAAAAGTGAGGTAGGCACCAGACCACAGGGGGTCTTCCACGCTGACTTCAGAACCCTGGCAGGAAGATGAAAATGCCTGGACATAAGTAGTACCTTGGGGGCTGGGGAGGAAATACACTTCAGAGATAATTAGAGGTGGAGCTGGGTGGACATGGGATCACTTTGAGGGCGTAAGAAGGTGCAGGTTTGCATGTGGGGGCTCATAAAAGTGGCCTCTAGGGAGGATGCCTCCCCTGAGCCACACCCAGCATCAGGAGCTAGGGTGGGAGGTGCGGAGAGGCAGGCTGGCTGCCTCCTTTGCCTTGGGATGAGTCTCTCCTACTAGCATGTTCTCCCTTAACATTGCCAGTTCAGACAGGACTCGCAGGTGACTCGAACTGGTGGGTGACTCCTCTCGGCAGCCAGCATGGGTACCGGGCTGACCCCAACTCACATTGCCCAATTGCCTCTTCGGTTCGGGACCCTCAAGGCAGCGCAAGCGGTGCCTTCCCCAGGAAGCATCATATGTCTCTAAAGAAGAATCAGAGGTTAGGAGAGAACTTAGAGACGGTCTGTTCCTTTATAAGAAAGGAGAGAGCCAGGAGGCGCAGTGAGGCCAATGAACTTGGGCCTGTTCTGCCCCCACTGGTGTCGTATCTCCCTTATAGAACCCCACTTGTCTGCTCGTCCCCTGCTTCTCGTGGCCTTCAGACAGAGGTGGCCAAGGACAGCACGTGGTGCTGCCAGGGCTGGGTGTCGACTCCCCCGGGGACAGGACCCAGAGTGAGGGATGTGGTCCATCAACACAGGACAGGGCACCTGAGGTCGGACAAGCCTCTGCACAGCTGAGGCAATTGGTGGTGGCTGCATTTTAGTGATACTTTATATATTTCATCCAAGATTTTAAATTTCATTCAGGGTAGATCCAGATGCTTAGACTGCTGTCAGGTACAGGAACCTCTTAGATTTCCTAATTGCCGGTTGATCTTGGACAAGCCAATCGCTGGGCCTGTTTCTCTCTCATAACGTGAGAAAAGGCTCCCTTCCAGCCCAAGTTACAGCATTGCTGCCACCCTGTTGCATCTTGGCCTACACCCTGGCCTGATACCCCAGGGGGAATCTCATCCTAGAGCCCAGGACCACACATACCTCCTGTGTTTCAGCTCCGTTCCTGCAGTGCCTGCAGCTCTCTTTCCTCCAGTGCTTCTTTGGCACCTTCTAAGCCTCTCAGAGTTGGTCACTCAGAATTTGAACTGTGAGGCCATCTATCAAACCTAACAGCAATCGTGGGAAGAGAGCCCTAGAGAACAGTGGCAACATCTCTGCCCAGTTCTGTTGGCCTCTTTGGCAAGGAGCCCTTGGATTAGGAGCCAAAAATCTAAACTGTAGTCCTGGTTCAGCAAGCTCCCAATTATATTATTAATGGATGCTGAATTGCCTCTAACCTTATGGATAGGTATAAGCATCCTATCTATACCTTGTGACTCAGCTGGTAAAGAATCTGCCTGCAATGTGGGAGACCTGGGTTCGATCCATGGGTTGGGAAGATCCCCTGGAGGAGGGAAAAGCTACCCACTCCAGTATTTTGGCCTGGAGAATTCCATGGACTAAGTCCATGGGCTCTCAAAGAGTCGGACATGAGTGAGCGACTTTCATTTCACTTCACATATGTAGATATGCTTCAGCATCATTTCATTAGCATCTATAACAATTTAAAAGTGCTTTTCTATTCATTAAGTGCAGCCCTCGGAAGTGAGCACTATGTGTAGGTATCTTTGTTATTTTTTTGCTGTTTAGTCACCAAGTTGTGTCTGACTTTTTGTGACCCCATGGACTGCTCACACCAGTCTCCCTTGTCCTTCACTATCTCCCAGAGTTTGCTCAGATTCATGTCCATTGAAGTCGGTGATGCTGTCTAACCATGTCATCCTCTGACACCCCCTTATCCTTTGGTTTTCAATCTTTCCAAGCATCAGGGTCTTTTCCAATGAATTGGATCTTTATATCAGGTGGCCAAAGTATTGGTGTTCTGGTTTCAGCATCAGTTCTTCCAATGAGTATTCAGGTTGATTTCCTTTTAGGATTGTCTGGTTTGATCTCCTTGCTGTCCAAGGGACTCTCGAGAACCTTCTCTAAGACCACAGTTCGAAAGCATCCAACTTTCACATCCAAACATGACTATTGGAAAAACCATAGCTTTGACTATATGGACCTTTGTCTGCAAAGTGATGTCTCTGCTTCTTAATACACTGTCTAGGTTTGTCAAATCTTTATTTTTACAAATGGGAAAGCCAAGCATCCAAAAGGTTAATCAATTGCGAGTTTTGAAGAACTTATACTTTGCAATTAGACCTAAGGTTCAAATCCCAGTTACGTGAATTACTCAACTTCACAGAGCTCCAATTTCTGCAACTGTAAAATGGGGACAGTAAGGGTGTGTTCAGTTCTCATGATGTTCCCTCCCATAGGTCACCCCATGTTTGGGCACAAGCATGGGAGTCAGCTGCCTGGCAAACCAAAGACTATGAATAGGGGTGTTCGCTGGAGACTAGCCTGCCAAAGCATGTAAGTTCCAGCAGATTGAAGCCTATGAACCCTGGGTGTCTACAAGGTGAGAAAAGAGGACAGGGATATAAGCCAGGCAGGAGGAACTTTCAGGATCCAGGCTCTGAGACCCTTTGGAGCTCTGAGACCCCATCAGCCTCCTGTTCAAACACACATATATGTTTTGTCATGTCGGATGAGGTCTTACCATGTGAATCTGTCTTGTTTGCTGTCCATAACTAGATCACCAATGAAAGAGCTGTGACCTTTGAGTCAGAACTTGAGCTTCCAGTCTTTCTTTTTCCACTAGATTGCCACACAGCCTTGGTTCAAGGCCTTAAGCCTTGCTGGGCCTTAGCCATCTTGGTGATTTAATGAGGTTGTCCCAACTCTAAAAACTATGACATTCTGAAATGAGCAAATGCACTTGAACTTAGTAAACTTGGCAGTGAACCCAAGGTCCCCAGAGCAGCTCTTCTTCCTAGGAGGACCGCTCCATCCACTGACTTTGGCCACCTTGTTCCTGTTGAGCCTGGTATGAGTGGGCCCTCGATCAACAGCTGTTGCATAAATGAATGAATGGTTTTAGTTTTTACCATTTAGCATTTAGACTCTACTCTTACCGAGGAGTACAATTTGGTGGAAAGCTCTTGGGCTACAGAATCAGACATATTCCAAATCTACTTGTAAGCTGTTGGCAAGCTACTTAACCTCTCTGAGCCTTAGTGTCCTTATTAGTCCTTGTAGGAGTTGTTATGAGGCTTCATATAGATAACGGATTTAAAGAATTTAACATAGTGTTTGGTGCATAGGAAATGCTCAGGAAATGTTCCTTATCAGTCCTGACAGTCAAAGAAACAAACAGTGGCAAGAGCACACAAGCCCCAGAACTCCTGAGATGAAACATAGAAACAGCAGTAATTGTAAATCCCTTATACTGTGTATATTACATCATAGACGGTCAAGTGTTAGTTTTGTTGTATTTGTCTGATCGTATCTTCATGATCCTGTGAGGGAGGGTTTACCTCCATTCTTCAGAAGAGACAGGCTCAGAGGAATAAAGTGACCTATCTGGTCAAGGAGGGTCACACAGACAGTGGGGATCAGAGCTTGGACTAGACTCTGGGTCTTGTAATACCCGTATTCTCTGGGGCCTGGCCCATGGTCCACATCAGGTCCTTCCCTGACCTGGATGCTCTGTAAAAATGCATGATAACCACATCTGATATTAGAATGAGAAATAAGAATACTGGATTCCCAAGTATCCTAGACTAAGCATCACCCATTCGTTCTTACACTGGTTCCCCACCAGATAGTCACACCCTTGTTTGTTTGTTTTTCCTTGTTTGGTTTTTTAAAAAATATATCTATTTTCTTTTTAGCTGCTCTGGGTCTTCTTTGTTGCTGCGAGTGGTCTTTCTATAGTTCCAGCGAGCAGGGGCTACTCCCCAGTTGCGGTGCTCGGGCTTCTCACTGCAGTGGCTGCCCTTGTCTCATAGCACAGGCTCTAGGGCACATGCCAGTACTTGCAGCGCACAGCCTTAGTTGCCCCGCGGCAGTGACATTTCCCCAACCTGGATCGAACCCATGTCCTCTGCCTTGGCAGGTGGATTCTTATCCACTGGACCACCAGGGTAGTCCAGCCTTGTCTTTATATACATTATGTTCGGTCTCCTCTTCACATCTCCAGGAAGCTCCTCCTATTTTGATATTCTAGAATTTCTAAATAAAAGCTTTTCATCGGGACGTCCCTGGTGGTCCAGTGGCTGAGACCCCTGTGCTCCCAAGGCAGGGGGCCCAGGTTCAATCCCTGGTTGGGGAACTAAGATCCCACATACCACAGCTAAGACCCGGCACAGCCAAATAAATAAATATTTAAAAAAAAAAAAAAAAAAAGCTTTTCATCTTATATTGTAATATGGCTGATTGACAATATTGTGATAGTTTCAGATGCACAGCAAAGTGATTCAGCCATACATACACACGGATCCTTTCTCCCCCAAACTCCCCTCCCATCCAGGCTGCCACATGGCGTTGAGCAGGGTTCCCTGTGATACACAGTAGGACCTTGTTGTTTATCCATTCGATATACAATAGTTTGTGTCTGCTAATCCCAAACTGCCAACCCAACCCTCCCCCACACCCTGCCCCCCCTCGGTAACTGCAAGTCTGTTCTCTGTGTCTATGAGTCTGTTTCTGGTTTGTAGATAAGTTTATTTGTGCCATATTTTAGATTCTACATATAAGTGATAGCTTAAGGTATCTATCTTTTCCTTTTTCTCTCTTGTAACAGAGCATCCAAAGGGTTAATCAATTGCTAGTTTGGAAAGAGCTTGTACTTTATAATTAGACCTAAAGGTCAAATCCCAGTTATGTGAATTACTTAACTTCATTGAGTTCTGATTCCCCCAACTGTAAAATGGGGACAGTAAGGGCATGTTCAGTTCTTAGGATGTTCCCTCCCATAGGTCACCCCATGTTCGGGCACAAGCATGGGAGTCAGCTGTCTGGCAAACCAAAGACTACAGGTGGGGATGGTGTCTGGAGGCTAGCCTGCCAGGGCTTGTAAGTCCCAGTAGATTGGAGCCTATGAACCCTGGGTGTCTACAAGGTGAGAAGAAAGGACAGAGATGTGACCAAGGGCCAGGCAGGAGAAACCTTCAGGATCCAGGCTCTGAGACCCTTTGGAGCTCTGAGACCCCATCAGCCTCCTGTTCAAACACACATATATATATTTTGTCGTGTTGGATGAAGTCTTGCCATGTATATCTGTCTTGTTTGCTGTCCATAACTAGATCACCAATGAAAGAGCTTTGATCTTTTGAGTCAGAAAACCTGAGCTTCCAGTCTTTCTTTTGCCACTTATTTGCCACACAGCCTTGGTCAAGCCCTTCATCCCCACTGGGACCTAGCCGTCTTGGTGATCTAATGAGGTTGTCCTAGCTCTAAAAACTATGACATTCTGAAATGACCAAATGTAGGAACTTCACTGAGGGTCCATGGCTAAGACTCTACTCTCCTGATGCAGGGGACCCAGGTGGGATCCTTGGTCAGGGAATTGGATCCTACCTGCTGCAAAGAAGAGTTTGCTTGCCAAAACTAAAGATCTCATGTACCATAACTAAGATCTAGCACATCCAAATAAATATTGGGGAAAAAAATGGTTCTTTCCTGGAAAAGAAAGAAATGAGCAAATGCATTTGAAGTTAGCAAACTTGGCCGCAAGCCCAAGGTTCCCAGAGCAGCTCTTCCTCCCCTGAGGACTGCTCTGTCCACTGACTTTGGCCGCCTTGTTTCTGCTGAGCCTGGTGTGAGTGGGCAGTCGATCAACAGCTGTTGCATGAATGAATGACTAAAAGGTTTTAGGTTTTACCCTTTAGCATTTAGACACTCACCAAAGAGTGCAAGTTGATGGGAAGGGCATGGGCTACAGAATCAGACATATTCCATCCCTGCTTGTGGGACCTTTGGCAAGCTACTTAACCTCTCTGAGCCTTAGTGTCCTTAATGGTCCTTGTAGGACTGCTATGAAGAGTAAAATGAATCATGGGTTTAAAGAATTTAGCAGAGCTTTGTGCATAGGAAATGTTCAAGAAATGTTCCTTAAGGGTCCTGACAGTCAAAGAAACAATGGCAAGAGCACGCAAGCTCCAGCACCACTGAGATGAAACAGTAGAAAGAACAAGAATCATAAGTCCCTTATATCATGTATATTACTTCATAGACGGTCAAGTGTTTTTAGTTTTTATTGTATTTGTCTGATTATATCTTCATGATCCTGTGAGGTAGGGATTACTTACATTTAACAGATGAAGAGACAGGCTCAGAGGGATAAAGTGACCTGGTCAAGGGGGGTCACACAGCCAACAGCTTGCGCTGTTGTGTGACCAGAGCTTGCGCTAGAATCTGGGCTTTGTACACATCCCATGAGAGCCACAGCCTCAGAGGCAGAGGGTTCTCGTGGGCACCTGGGGGGCCAGGCAGAGGGCTTGGCAGTGGGCCCCTCGGCTGCTGACATGCTCTGGCCTGGAGCCTCCCCTCTGGCAACGAGCGTGCGCTTTCCAACCCCTCCTCCGGGCTCCTCTGTTCTTCCCATCGTCCGCCCCGCAGCCCAAGTGCTCTGCAGTCTCCACCGCCTCTCAGGTACTGCCCTGCCCTCCCCGCCTGGGTCCCTGCCAGCCGTCGAGAGGGCTTGCCCAATGCTTCCCTCGGCTTCCCTCGGCTCCCCTCATAAAGATGCTGCCTGTAGTCTTTTAAAAAGTAAATATAAGACAAGAGGCCCAGGCCCTGCCTGTGACTGTGGGCAAGCTGTCTCTTGTACAGAAGCAGGAGGGTAGCTTGGCTGACCTCCGGAGGTGGTTTCCAGCCCTTCTGCTGGTGGCCGCCTGGCGGGGGTGTCTGTCCAACAGTCACTGTCTGTAGCCTGGGTTAGCCTGGGTTCTGGCCGCAGACTTCTCACTGGTCACACGGCCCCTCTGTGTCTCCTGCTTGTAGCAAGAGCTCCCATACTGGGCTTCAGCCCAAGGGACATACTCTTCTTCTGCGCACAGTCTCCTAAACACCATTGAAGAGGCCACCCTCGAGGTTCCCACTTGGCCTTCAGAGTCCAGCAGGAGGCTCTCACTGAGCTCGTCATGGCCCAGATGGCAGAGCGATGGCCACGGTGGCTGTGGTCGGCGTGTGCTGGGGACAGGGCATAGCCCCGGGCACTGCCTGCACCCTGCATGCCGGGGGTTGGGGTGCGGGGGGACTGCGTCTCTTCTCCCCTGAAGTCGTCACTAACAAGACGGTGCCTGACACAGCTCATCTCAGAGTTACCTTAGTCAGTGTAACAGGTTACTTTTTAGATCCTGAAATTTGTAATAAAATTACATTACCTAAAAAAAAAAAAAGAATCTGGGCTTTGTAATACGGGTATTCTCTGGGGTCTGATCCATGGCTCATGTCACTGTCCTTCCCTAACTCCAATGCTCTGTAAAAATGCATCTGATGTTAGAATGAGCAGTAAGGATACTAGATTCCCAGGTATTCTAGACTGAGCATCACCCCTTCGTTCTTACCCTGGTTCCCCACCAGGTAGAGTCACCCTGGTTTATATACATATATATTTATTGTGTTCGATCTCCTCTTTAGGTCTCCAGGAGGCTCCTCCTATTTTGGTTCTTATTCTAGGATTTCATGTTTCCCCTTAGCCCAACCTTTATTATTTTTTGTTCCTCCTCTTTCAGTCTGCAGGGCAACAAGGAGCATCTTTTTTGCAGTAAGACACCCACCCCCTTAGTCATTAGTTGGCCTCATGATCAGAATGATAGAGGATGTTTCTACTATGATTTGGCACAAAGATAAGGTCATTTCCCCTCATCACTGATGACATCCTGTATTTTTTTAGCCTTTTGAGCTGGAGGTCTGGGCAAGACCAACATCTTCAGGAAACATTACTGCCATTTATCCTTTCCTCCCTTGCCTCATCCCTGGCTGATTCACTGGGCAGGGCATTGTGAAACCATGGAAAGTGTGGGGCCGAAGTCCCAGCAAGAGCCAGGCTGAGCCAAAGGGCACTGCAGCAGAGCATCAGTGGCTGGGGGTTTCGGAGGACCTTCAATGAGAGTAAGCAGCAGTGTCATCAGAACAAAAGGGGCTGATGCGAAACACTGATGGAGGTAGAATCTGTCGAACACAACTTTTTTTTTAATCTTTTGGCTGTGCCTTAAGGTATGTGGGATCTTAGTTCCCTGATTAGGGATCCAACCCGAACCCCTTGCATTGGCACCAGGGAGTCTTAACTACGAGGCCACCAGGGAAATCCCAAACACAGCTTTTTTGCAAGAGTGGGAAGCAAGAGAAGTGAAAGTCACTCTAGAATTCTGATGGAATGACAGGAAGAGGAGTGGTACCATTAATAGAAATGGATGTGTTAAAAGGAAGGGCTTTTGGAACGGAAGAGGACAAACTCAGCTTTATACCAGAAACAGTGAAGGTTAGACCTGAGTATGCCCAGGGAACACACCTGGGCAGGCCTGTCTCTGGACTCTGGGAGGTTACCTGGGGTAATGGGATGGTTAGTTTTGTATGCCTTGGGGGTTACATGTATGTAGATTTGAGAGGCGGAGTCACCCCAGATGTGGTGCCTGAAGGTGAAAAGACTGAGTGAGTCAAGGGTCAAGAACATTTAGTGGGGAGGAAGAGCGAGAGAAATAAATGGACGAGATCAAAGAAGAGGTGGTTCAATAGTAGAATCAGGATTACGTCTTGACCAAGAGCCAAATGACATGGCCTGGCAAGAGGGAGGAGATGTCAACCTGCCAGATGCCTCCAGAGGGCCAAGAAGGAGTGACCGCACTTGCTGGTGACTTTTCAGATCAGATTCCAGAAGCCTTGGTGGGGGCAGGCTCTGTCTAGTATCTGCTGGTTAAGGGTCTGTCATCTTCCTGAGCATTGGAGTCCTCTTCTGCAAAGATGGAGTCACAGTAGCTACCTCAGGAGTTAGGAGAAGGAGGAGGAAGGCACTGGACCAAAGGGCTTTTGTGCACTTGAGAGCCCTTTGAATGCCCTAACCTGATAGAGGTCATTGATGCTTTTGAACTGTGGTGCTGGAGAAGACTCTTGAGAGTCCCTTGGACTGCAAGGAGATCCAACCAGTCCATCCTAAACAAAATCAGTCCTGAATATTCATTGGAAAGACTAATGCTGAAGTTGAAGCCCAATATTTTGGCCACCTGATGTGAAGAACTGACTTGTTTGAAAAGACCCTGATGCTGGGCAAGATTGAAGGCGGGAGGAGAAGGGGAGGACAGAGGATGAGATGGTTGGATGACATCACCGACTCAATGGACATGAGTTTGAGTAAGCTTCAGGAGTTGGTGCTGGACAGGGAAGCCTGGCATGCTGCCATCCATGGGGTCACAAAGAGTCAGACACAACTGAGCAACTGAACCGAACATGCTGGACAGATAGGAGGGATGGTTACCACCACTCTCAGAGTTGGAGAAGATTATAGCAATCTGAGAAATGAATAGGAGACATAAAGTAGACCCAGAAAGGGTCTGTGGTTCCCCAAATTCAACAATTAATGGCCTGTGAAGGAGCAGTGGTGGCTTGAGAAAAAGATGACTGTGAAGACTTTTTAAAGATCGAAGTGACTTGGCCGTATTTATCAACCAAAGGAGGGAAGAGACAAAAATGACCAGAAAGAGCTTTTGGCTTGGGCCAGCTGGTCCTCTGCCTGTGGTCACATCACATTCCCTGTCACTGCCCCAAGGCCTGATCCCTGTGGCTGTCTTTGACTTTCACCCTTCTTCTGATTAACCAGTCTCTTTGCTACCTGGATCCCGCCAGTCTACCACAGACTTCAGAGACTCCTAGTGAGGACAAGACAGAAAACCCCACTCACCAGTTCTGTGGGGACTGGTGTTATGGGCTCCATCCTTCCAGGCTCTGTCTTCCTGGGTAACCGCCCCACCCTGCCCACCCTTTCACCTACTTGACTGGCTGAGACGACCTCAGCTCCAGGCCACCATGCTGGTCTGTTTGTTTCTGATAAACTGCAAGGATCACAAAGAATTCCTGACAAGATCCCCAGTAACTGTGGTCCTTGGTACTGCTGCATGCCAGGGTAGGGTTCTGTGGGGCAGGAGGATGCCATGGCAAGCTCATCCCTCTCCGAAATCACCCTGATTCCTGAAGGACCCTGTAGTCAGTTGGAAAACTGGGGATTTTCTCTAAGGGGACAGTCTTACCAGTCCATCCAAGTAGTGAGAGTAATGAGTAATAGCGCAGCAGGAGGTAGGTGTGGGCAAGGCAGTGATGCTGCAGACTTCAGCCTTCTAAAATTCTCCCTTAGGGGAGTTCCATAGTGGCCCCATGGTTAGGGCTCAGCACCTTTGAAGCTGTGCACATCTGGTTGGGACTTCAACCCACAGTCTTTTAATTACGATCATACACTTTGTTTCAGGACTTAGTGAAGCTTGTAGTCTTGATGTCTCATCACAGAAAGAATTCAGTGAGAAAGTGATAAGTAAGACATGGATTTACTCAGAGAGTATAGAGAGAAACACACGCCACAGACAGAGAGAGGGTCATCTCAGAAGGTGTATGGGTTGTCAATTTTTATGGGGGTGGGGGTGGTAATTTCATAAGCTAGTGACCGGAAGCTTCCCTGGTAGCTCAGCTGGTAAAGAATCTGCTTGCAATGCAGGAGACCCCAGTTCAATTCCTTGGTTGGGAAGATCCACTGGAGAAGGGATAGGCTACCCACTCCAGTATTCTTGGACTTTCCTGTTGGCTCAGATGGTTAAGAATCTGCCTGCAATGCAGGAGACCTGGGTTCTATCCCTGGGTTGGGAAGATCCCCTCCAGAAGGGAATGGCTATTTCCAACTGTTTTGAGGATGGAATGGAGACTTCCAGGAATTGGGCCACCTCCCCCTTTCTGACCTCTTATGATTGGCCACAGAACACCATGACACTGGTGGGCGTGTCATTCAGCATATGCTAATGTATTACAATGAGAGTTTAATGAGGCTCAGGTCTACTGGAAGTCAACTCATCTGCTATGTTGAACCTGGTTGGTTCTAACAAGTTTCTGTCATGTCATATGGCTCTGTTACCTTGGGTTTCCCAAGTGGTTCAGGATAAAGAATCCACTTGCCAATGCAGGAGACATGAGTTCAGTCTCTGGGTCAGGAAAATCCCCCACAGAAGGACATGATAACTCACTCTGGTGTTCTTGCCTGGAAAATCCCATGGACAGAGGAGTCTGGTTGCAAAAGAGTCAGACACGACTGAGTGACTAAACAATGGCTATGTCATTCTTTTAAAGGTTGTGTCTGCCCTGTTCCCTTCACTTTCGTTGTCATGGCCCTGGGTTCAGTCCCTGGTCAGGGAACTAAGATCCCACAAGCTGCGTGATGGGGCAAAAAGACTAAAATAAAATAGAGTTCTCCCTAAATGCAGACTCCCTCCCCTTCTCTCTGCTGGGACACTGCAGTGCCTCTGAATGGATCTTACTTCTTGTAGGATGTCTCCCATATATTCCACCCCAGCTCCAACTTGTCCCCCGAAGTCTCTTTTTACATCATAGATCTGGTCCTAGCACACTCCTGCTTTAGGAGTTTCCCTGCTTCCTCCATGATACAGTCTTGCCATCCTTCCAGCAGCATGCCAGGCTTTCCCCAGTTTGAACCCTACCCAGAGCAGTTCTTACCAGAACCCTCCTGGAGCCATTCCTCATTCTTCTTATATTCATTCATTCATTTGTGTCTTCATCACATGATTTTCAAGGTCTACTCTGGGTAGTGGTTCCCTGGGATCTGCTGGGAGCCCCACCCCTCCTGGTTGATCCATCCTTGCTCACCCCAAATGTGTTGGCTGCCTTTCAGGGCTTCAGCACCTTCTCATATGCCCCTTTCTCAGCCTGTGAAGCTTCCCCATGAGATGACCCCTGGGTCTTCCTTTCATTTAGCACTCCTTCCCCTGAGCTCCAGGACCTTTTTAACATTTTTCATTCATCTTCTCTATGTTTTGTGTTAATCCCCCTTTCGAAAATTAACAATATTGGTTACTGTTTCAGTAAACTTTTTTTTAAAATATATTTTTAAATTGATCTGTTTGTTTGGCTGATTTGCAGCACTCGGGATCTTTGATTGCTGTATGTGGACTCGAGGGTGCTTGGGTCTAGTTGCTCCGTGGCAGGTGGGATCTTCCCAACCAGGGATTGAACCTGCATCCCCTGCACTGGCAGGTGGATTCTTAACCACTGGACCACCAGGAAGTCCCAGCAAACCTTTAACAGGCATAAAAGTCAGTGTACTCTTCCCAAGCGTTTGCCTCATCCTCTCTTACCTTGTGGCCAAGGCTTTAGGTGTGAATGTCTATGTCCAGTCTTCAATGCCAGAGAAGTCTCATTCGCGCCATCTGGAATTGAGACCAGTATGACATGACGTTGCTAGAGAGGAGGCTGACCACTGCAGGGATGGCATGCAAAGGACCCGTTGTGGCTCCCCCATTGCCCCGCCCTCCCACCTGCTGTTCAGTCACCTTCGTAGCCTCTTACTGCCTGAGGCTGCACCCAGCAGTTTCTGCAGCAGTTCCTCCCACAGTCCATTAGGAGAAGGCATGTGATGTCCGTGCCACTTGTTGCAACCATGCATATTTGGCTCTTTCACCTTTCTTAAACTACAGTCCCTCCATGTTTAAGTAGCTATAACAGTGTGGATCCTGTCCACCTTACAGGGTTGGGATGAGATGCTAATGAGGAATGAGATGGATGAAACTGGAGCCCATTATACAGAGTGAAGTAAGCCAGAAAGATAAAGAACATTACAGCATACTAACACATATATATGGAATTCAGAAAGATGGTAACGATAACCCTATATGCAAAACAGAAAAAGAGACACAGAAGTACAGAACAGACTTTTGAACTCTGTGGGGGAAGGTGAGGGTGGGATGTTTCGAAAGAACAGCATGTATATTATCTATGGTGAAACAGATCACCAGCCCAGGTGGGATGCATGAGACGAGTGCTCGGGCCTGGTGGGCTGGGAAGACCCAGAGGAGTCGGGTGAAGAGGGAGGTGGGAGGGGATGGGGAATACGTGTAACTCTATGGCTGATTCATGTCAATGTATGGCAAAACCCACTGAAATGTTGTGAACTAATTAGCCTCCAACTAATAAAAAAAAAAAAAAAAAGAGAGATGCTAATGAGGAGTGTGTGTGTGTGTGTGTTAGTCAGTCAGTCATGTCTGATTTTGTGACCCCATGGACTGTAGCCCGCCAGGTTCCTCTGTCCATTGAACTCTCCAGGCAAGAATACTGGAGTGGGTTGCCATTTCCTTCTCCAGGGAATCTTCCTGACGCAGGGATTGAACCCAGGTCTCCTGTACTGGCAGGCAGATTCTTTACCATCTGAGGGTGCCACAACTCTGGGACTTGGAAATCACCCCACTGAAATATGAGGACCGCTTGTTCACTCCTAACTCAGTCGCCACGCTGTCTTCCGTTCTTCCCCATTCTTACTACTATGGGGGAGCAAAAGTTGCGACCCCAAAATTTGTTTCTTTGACTGATTGTTTTAAGAAACTGCAGACACAGGAGAAGCTCTGAAAACTGAGTAGAAGTTACCCTTTGATAAGAGACATTCATGTATATAAGGGAAATCTCCATTTATAAGGGTATCGCCCTCTGTGTTCTGGGAAGAGGAGGATGACCTTACCTCTAGAAATTCTTATCAGTGCAGAAGATGTAGAATTCAATCTGCAGAAAAATCTAACCTTTGTTCACTGTGCTTTTCCTTGTGACCTTCCAAACTGATTCTCCACCACCAACACTTCTATTTTTTTTTTTTTTTTTAGCTGCTACCCAGGGCAAGAGGGATCTTAGTTCCCAGACCAGAGATCAAACCCATGTCCCTTGCAGTGGAAGCACAGAGTCTTAACCACTGGATCACCTGGGAATTCTCTTTTAAAATTTTTTTTCTGACACCTTTTGTCTTCAGCTGAAGATGATGTTTAAGGTGAGGATTTCTGCCATTTTGGGGAGTTACTTATTTTTCCTGTGGATCTTCCACGTATACAAGAGGTGCTGCTGTTGTTTAGTCACTAAGTCATGTCCGACTCTGCGACCCGAGGGACTGTAGCCTGCCTGGTTCCCCTGTTCATGGGATTTCCCAGACAAAAATCCTGGAGTACGTCACCATTTCTTTCTCCAGGGGATCTTCCCAACCCAGGGACTGAATCCACATCTCCTGCATTGACAGGCCGATTCTTTACCGGTGAGCGGCCAGGGAAGCCCCACACGGGGGGTATACATGTTCTTAAGCTTTTTTTGTTTGCTTTTCTCCTGTTAATCTGTCTTGCGTGCTTGCGTGCTAAGTCGATTCAATCGTGTGTGACTCTTTGCAACCCTATGGACTGTAGCCCACCTGGCTCCTCTGTCCATGGGATTCTCCAGGCAAGAATACTAGAGTGGGTTGCCATGTCCTCCTCTAGGGGATCTTCCCAACCCAGAGACCGAATCCACTTCTTTTCTGTCTCCTATATTGGCACTTTACCACTAGCACCACCTGGGAAGCCCGTTAATCTGTCTTGTATGTGTGTTAGTCACTCAGTCCTGTCCAACTGTCTGCGACCCCATGGACTGTACCCTGCCAGGTTCCTCTGTCCATGGAATTCTCCATGCAAGAATCTTGGAGTGGGTTGCCATTTCCTTCTCCAAGGAATCTTCCTGACCCAGGGATTGAACCCAGGTCTCCTGTATTGGCAGGCAGATTCTTTACCATCTGACCCACCAGGGTAATCTGTCCTACATCAGTTAAATTATTAGACTAGTCAAAGACCCTAGAAGGGTAAAAGAAAAAAATGCTTCCCCGGTTTACACAGTTTATTTTTTATTTTTTTTATGTTTTAAGATAACAGAATTAGCCAGAAGGTTTAATCCAAAGACTGTCCTCAGGCAGGATACATTTGTTATATAACCCTAAAGAATGTAAAGAAATTCGAGCGTGAGGGACCACTCGAATTCCTTTTGGAGGCTTCTTTGAGCTCGCAGAGTAGACATCATGAGCAAAGCACACCATCCTTGTCCTGAAGGATCCCGGACAAGCCCCCAAGATGAAAGGTTGTTGCTGAATCACAAAGACGTCGGGGTTCTTGGCCTCCGGAGGAGAAGAATTCAATCCGGGGCCAGAGACGAGGCTGGATCGCTCAGAGCTTTTGTGTAATAAAGTTTTATTAAAGTATAAAGGAGATAGAGAAAGCTTCTGACATAGACATCAGAAGGGGATAGAAAGAGGACCCCTACACAGTTTAATCTGTGTAATCAACTGCTGTAGCTGAGAGAACTTGGGGCTTCAGGCAAAAGCTGGCAGAAATTAAGAATTCTTATCACATCAGTCTCCTGGATCTCTGCCTGCAGGATCTGATGGAAATGAGAGGCGAGAGTCCTTTTCTTTATGTAAATTTAGATTAGCAGGAGAAAATATCTGTGGAATTAGTTCCTTGGCGCTCCTGGATTTTGGTAAGAATGTTATGAGTTTTCTAATGACCCCTTTCTTTCCAGGGAGGATTGCTGTTTTCTTTGTCTCTGTCATCCATGTCCTGAGGGCGTGACTTTATGCCCAGGGAGAATACTCTGTCAAGTCTCTTGCCAGCAGGGAGGAGCACATACAATGTGCATCTAATGGACTCACATGAGCTGTGGATCCAATCAGTCAGTTAGTCAGATGCTCAGGTAATGACTTGGGCTTGCCACTGGGCTCTCCGCAATCTCTCTGTTCAACTTTGCCAGCTCTTACGCGACTTTGTCATAAGGTGTCCTCGTCCATAAGAGGCCTTTGTCTGGTCAACTTCTGTTGCTTTGTTAGTGCTAAAAAAAAAAAAAAAAAGAAAAGAAAAAGAAAAAAATTCCATGCCGGGAGCACCTGTCAGGTGTCAAAGATTAGCAGTTCCATAACCGGAGGCACCCGGCTTGCTATCGGGAAACTGGAGATACATTTTCACATCATTCTTTACTGCCTGTAGCAAGAAAGGGTTTTACTTCTTAGGCTGTCTTTAGAGTGAACTTTCTGGATCGTGTGATGTCTGCATGTTTTTCACTCTTTTGTGGACGCCTCTTGCAGGAAAGAAAGGAAGACTCGAGATACACACTCTGTAGACAGAGTGAGGGCCATCTCAGAAGGCGAGAGAGGCATCAGGGCACAGCGTTGTCACTTTTTATAAGGGTGGGTAATTTCATAGGCTAAAGAATGGGAGGATTATTCCAACTATTTGGGGGAAGGGTTGGGGATTTCCAAGAACTGGGCCACAGCCCATTTATATTTTGTATAAATAAAAGTTTGTATATTTAATCATTTCTCTTTTTTTTAACTTTTTCTTTTGTATCGGGGTAAAGCATCTGCCTACAATGTGGGAGACCCGGTTCAACCCCTGGGTTGGGAAGATCTCCTGGAGAAGGAAATGACAACCCACTCCAGTATTCTTGCCTGGAAAATTCCATGGATGGAGGAGTCTGGTAGGCTACAGTCCATGGGGTCACAAAGAGTCGGACACGACTGAGCAACTTCACTTCACTTCGCTTCAAAGCTGATTAGGGTTTCCCAGGTGGTGCTAGTGGTAAAGAACCCGCCTGCCAATTCAGGAGACATAAGAGGTGTGGGTTCAATCCCTAGGATATCCCCTGGAGGAGGGCATGGTAACCCACTCCCATATTCTTGCCTGGAAAATCCCCATGGAGAGAGGGGCATGGCGGGCTACAGTCCACGGGGGTCACAAAGTCTGACATGACTGAAATGACTTAGCATGTCTGGCTAGGCAGAAAATGTGGGTTACATTTCATTTGTGGCTAGGTTCTGACCCTAGACCTTTGCTGCCAGCCCTCAGAGAAATTGCAGCCTAGAACCACCATGACCAAAATGGGGAATATTCTGATTAGATAAGACCATTTAGGAAGTGCACTTACAAGCAAGGGCTTCTGAAATCAGTTAGAGGGATACCTATTTTAATTGGTATGTGGAAGCCTCCCAAAGGTTCCAAAATAGCCTCCTGAAAGATTTGTTGTAAAAGGCTAATGAAAAATAAAGATACAAGAGGTATCACAACAAAAGGTTAGGAGTTCCCTGGTGGCACAGTGGATTGGAATCCGCCTGCCAATGCAGGGGACATGGGTTTGATCTCTGGTCCAGGACGATTCCATGTGCTGCAGAGAGACTGAGCTTGTGTGCTGCAACTGCTGAAGCCCATGGTCTGCAACAAGAGAAGCCACTGCAACGAGAAGCTCGCACACTACAATTAAGAGTGGCCCCTGCTCGCCACAGCTAGAGAAAACCCAATTGCAGCAATGAAGACCCAGAACAACCAAAACTAAAATAACTAAATAAATTGAAACAAACAAACAAATGGAAGAAATTTAAACTAAAAGATAATTTACAGAAGAAAAAAAAAAAAAACCATGAGATTAACTTAACTCCTACTGCTCCTCTCTGTCCTCCTTTGAGTGCTTATCCTAGTAATCCTTTGTCTGAATTCCCTTTCCACTCTGAAGAGACTATTAGACAATTATTTTTGAAAATAAAACCACTTGAGGTTGCAGACAGTCTTTCTTAGATAACTGTCACTCCTTGGTCAAAGGCCAAGCTAAAGGCCATAGTTAAAGAATGCCTTAAATGCAGGAAGAATTCTCTAAAGTTTTTGTGGATTACCTCCTGAGATTAATGGTTCGATAAAAGACAGAAAGAAAATAAGGTGAGAGGCCACCAGTCTGGCTGAACTCATAATGACAGCTGATATTCAGATCCAGCAGGAATTTTTCCTAAACTAAATGGATCCAGAGGAAAAGCAAAACACTCCAACGTATACGTATGCAGAATCAAGGAGATTCAAGAAAAGGAATTCTGACAAATACACATTTCCTATAACTTTAAGACCATAAAACTGAACTGGATAAGAATTAACAGAACCCTAAGGAAAAACTGAATTCATAAAATTGCTAACAAGAGATCAAGAATGAATAATATGGAATTGAATAAACTGATAAGAATGATTATAATTTTTGTGACTTTGTTTTATTGCTTTAAGGTTCTTTAAGGTTTTGTCTTTTCACACTTAGGCATCCCAGGTTGTGCAGTGGTAAAGAATCTGCCTGCCTGGGGTAGCAAAGATTTGGACACGACTGAGCGTGCATACACACATGCACGCTCTCCACGCTTAAGGAAACTTTTTTCTCTTAAGCTATCTATGACTTACAGTAATTTAGTAAAATATATCTTGTGAACAAAGATGAAACATTTATGTCTTCTCTCTACCAGATCCCTCCAGAATTCAGAAACTCTTAGTTTCTAAGAATCTGTTCTTATAACAGGACACAACGAGAAACACTGGTTATAGTACCAAACCTTTGACTGGAATGCCATATTTGAGAGATGTGCAGAGACTCAGATATGACCAGACAGCTTTAAAGAACTCAGGTTGACTTTATGGAACCAATAAAGCCCCTTCACAAAGCTGGCCTGGCACCTTACTTACAAG
This sequence comes from Muntiacus reevesi, assembly GCF_963930625.1. Classification (NCBI taxonomy): domain Eukaryota; kingdom Metazoa; phylum Chordata; class Mammalia; order Artiodactyla; family Cervidae; genus Muntiacus; species Muntiacus reevesi. Next base: position 38,327,523 of record NC_089253.1, read on the forward strand.
ATTACCAGCAAGCTTACCAGATGAATAAGGCCTTCATCTGCCACTTCCTGGCAGGGGCAGGAATCTCATAATATTTAGGGGAACCTCAAAAATAGAGGACTCACTCAAATCTATAGGTATCGCAGGAGAGTCTGATGGTGTTGCCCTAAAACAAAAGTCAGTTATTTTACCAGCAAAATGGGTGTATATAGGAACAGCAAAGAACTGCAATTTGGTACATACAACCTACAGCAAATCACAAGCAAATCTGGAGAACAAAGGGGAGAACTGATAGGGACAGAGTAGGATAATCAAATAGTTAGCTCAGAAATCCCATTAAGGCAATTACAGAGGGAACTTTAGGGGGCTTTGGGAGACCTCAGTAAGTTAATGATCACTCAAGAAAACAGGTTTGCTTAACCATAAAACCATGAAACAGAGGCAGGAGACATGCCTCAAAACAATAAAACAATGGTGGCATGAGACCCACATTCAGTCCGGTGAGCTCAGTAAGTTAATGACCTCTAGGACATGCTCTTTGCACACATAAAAAACAACAATTTCTGGAAAGGTGACACTTCAAAGTGAAAGTTCCTCATTGTACTGAGACCCAAAATTATTTTTCTATAGTGCCATGACAGTCCCGGCTTGACCATGTAGGGATATGAAAACTCCACTGCCCAACCCAGAGGAGGAACTGATGATGGAATCATGACGTCTACTCAAGAACGAGGAATAAAGTGGTCTTTCCCCCACCCCACCCCCTACACACACACACACTTTTCCTTTGATTATAAAACTGTAGCCCACTCAGGGCACGACATCCTCTCTCCTACCCACTTGTAAGTACCACAAGTGTCCTAATCTGATAAATCACTTCTTAGCTATCACTTGGCCTCTTGCTGAATGCCACCTAGCAGTTTCAAAATCATTCTTTGATAGAAAAGAAAGGGAAGCTGGGAGGGGCTGATATAAACAAAGAGTCCATTGGAAGAAACAGAAAGTTTGAAAGGTAGTGACTTTTCATTGGCTGAGTTGTGACAGTCTCTTGTTGTCTGGGGCTGTTGCAGGGCAGGAGAAGTTCTTCCTTCCTCCTGCTGGGCGTTAAGTAGTAACCTTCTTCCGGTGGAGATGCAAAGTACAAGTTACTCAGTCGTGCCTGACTCAGCGACCCCATGACTATACAGTCAAAGTACTTTCTATCCGGTTTGCGATTGACATTGAATGGGGGCATGAGAGCTCCCTCTTCTGACCTCCCAACTCCATCTTAAATGAGGTTTCTGTTAATTCATTTTCACAATGGCTGGTCCTTGGCTTGGCTTCTTGACCTCAAGAAGCTGTGAAAATTTCACTCTGAAGGTTCCTTATGTAAAGTTCCCTCAAACCAGATTTTAGAGAGCCTACATGATCAATCACTATTCTTGCTGCACTTAGTATATAATCTGGCCAAGTCTGATGAGGCTATACTTCTTTTGCAAACAAACTGGCCTTAATTTGTCTATCTTTGGTAGAAATTAAGGTGATTTTAAGATGGCTTAAAATGCAACATTCCAAAAACTAAGATCATGGCTTCGAGTCCTATCACTTCATGGCAGATAAATGGGGGGAAAGTAGTTAACAGTGACAGCTTATATTTTGGGGGGCTGCAAAATCACTGTGGATGGTGACTGCAGCCATGAAATTAAAAGACAATTGCTCCTTGGAAGAAAAGCAGTGTCAAACCTAGACATCATCTTTAAAAGGAGAGACATTACTTTGCCGACAAAGGTCTGTATAACTATGGTTTTTCCAGTCGTCTTGTATGGATGTGACAGTTGGACCATAAAGAAGGCTGAGTGCCAAAGAATTGATGCTTTTGAACTGTGATGCTAGAGAAGACTCTTGAGAGTCCCTTGGACAGCAAAGAGATCAAACCAGTCAATCCTAAAGGAAACCAACCTTGACTATTCACTGGAAAGACTGATGCTGAAGCTCCAATATTTGGCCACCTGATGCGAGGGGCCGACTCATTGGAAAAGACCCTGATGCTGGGAAAGATTGAGGACAGGAGAAGAAGGGGGCAACAGAGGATGAAATGATTGGATGGCATCACCGACTCAATGGACATGGGTTTGAACAAACTCCAGGAGACAGTGAAGGACAGGGAAGCCTGTTGTGCTACAGTCCAAGGGGTTGCAAAGAGTCGGACACAACTTAGTGACTGAACAGGGTGATTTTAAAGAGAAAAATTGTTTCAATAGCACACCTTTGTAGATATCAGACTCTAGTACTGTTCATTGTAGATATCAGACTCTAGTACTGTTCATTGTCTTTGAGATTTTGTTATTTACTTGTGAATTGAACTGGATCCTGAATTCTACTAGTTTCCTTCAATATCTGGTTATGATGCTCCAAAATAAACTTTCCAATTTTCTCCCAACCTTCTGACTTGGAATCACCAAGAACAAAAGCTGCTCTTTTCCTCGAAGCCCTACAGACTGAATGACTTGATATAAACTTCAGAGAAATTGCCACAATACCTCATGTTTAGACAATCTTCTTTGTGTTTGTTGTTGTCTGGGCCATTCAGAAAAATTCGATGGGCCACCAACATGCATGATATCATCAGACATTCAAACTGTAAATCAGGAGAATCTGATTGCCACCATTTGCCCTCACTCCATGTGAAGATGCTTTGAGTCTGACATCTAGAACTGATGTCAGCTCTCACTGGCAGCTCTCAGGACTCAGACATTGGGTTATAATTTGCTCCAACCATTCACTTTGTTTCCTTAGAAATTCCTCATATTAAGACTCACAAACTTGGAGAACGAACGTATGGTTGCTTGTACACGATGCTACTCAGTGTTATGTGGCAGCCTAGATGGGAGGGGAGTTTGGGGAGAATGGATACATATATGTTTATGGCTGAGTCCCTCACTTGAAACTATCACAACATTGTTAATCTTCTATATCCCTATACAAAATTAAAAGTTAAAAAAGAAAAAGAAATTCCTCTTATTAAATACCTGATTTCCTGCACAATATAGGGCTAACTCTGGGGACCCAGTTGCATCACTTACCTCCTGAAATGAGACATATAACTCTAATTGAACTGACCTAGTCTCACCATTGGGAAATTGGTTCAACATGGTATGGACCAATCTATCAACTTAGTTTCTGGGCTGTGAGACATCTTGGGAAATTTTCAAAGGAATTTTCTGCTATACGGGAACAAAATTTGCCACCACAGAATTTAACTCTTTGGCATAAGGCTATTTCAGGCTGATTACTTTTAAGAAACTGCAGACCATGAGAAGCTCTGAAAACTAAGTAGAAGTTACCCTTTTGTAAGAGGCATTCACATGTACAGGGGAAATCTCCATCTGTTAGGGTACCTCCCTCAATGTACCAGGAAGAGGAAGATGACCTTACTTCTAGAAACACTTACCAGTGCAGAAGTTCAGTTCAGTTCAGTTCAGTAGCTCAGTCATGCTTGACTCTTTGCAGCTCCATGGACTGCAACACACCAGGCCTTCCTGTCTATCAACAACTCCAGAAGTTTACTCAAACTCAAGTCCAGTGCAGAAGATAAGGCCTCAAATCTGCACAAAACCTAACCTTGTTTACTGTGCTTTTCCTGGTGACCTTCCACAGGTCTCCACCCCCAACATCTTTTGTTTGTTGTTGTAAATATTAGCTGTGGCATGTGAACTCTTAGCTTTGGCACATGGGATCCAGACCACGGATGCAATCTGGTCCCCTTCATGGAAGAGCGGAGTCTTAGCCAGTGGACCACCAGAGAAGTCCCACATCTTTTGGTTTTTTTTTTTACTAAGATGGTATTTAGGGTGAAGAGCTTTCACCATGCAATTTTCAGGGAGTTACTCAGTTTTTCTGAGTATCTCACATGTATACAGGAGGTATGAAAAATGAAAGTGTTAGTCCCTCTGTCCTGGCTGACTCTATATGACCCCATGGACTGTAGCCCACCAGACTCCTCTGTCCACGGAATTCTTTAGGCAAGAATACTGGAGTGGGTTGCCATTCTTTTCTCCAGGGGATCTCCCCCAACCTAGGGATCAGAACTGGGTCTCCTTCATTGCAGGCAAATTCTATCATCTAAGCCTTCAGGGAAGCCCTACAGGAGGTATACATATTATTAAATGTTTCTTTTTCTCCTGATAATATCTTATATCATTTTAGTTATTAGACTAGGCAAAAACCTGGGAGGGTAAAGGAATTCAGCTTTCTAAGCCAGGCAATCCTTTCACTAGGGCACTAATCCCAAGCAGCTCGGTCCATTAGCGCTGGGGGCCTGCACAGGTCTATTCTTTTGATATCCCCATCTTTATCTCCCGGAGTCTGTATAACAGCACTGAACAGTTCATCGTAGGAGGTCCTGTATCGTTTCCATAGCATTTCTTCCCAATTGCGAGATTCCTGAGTTCAGGGCCAGAACCAAGTCCTCGCGTCCCCACCATGGCGTCCCCCTCCGTCCTCTCCCCACCATGGCGCCGAACACAAGGAAGCACATAAGAGGTTCCACAATTCTTTTCTAAGATCCACTGATTACAGGCTTTGGAGCCCTGGGCCAGCCGCAGGCTGGCGTTCCCCCAGGGAGGCTGCAGGAGGGCGCCAGTGTCTACAGCGAGCACAATGTGGCGATACTGGAGTACCGATTCCAGCGGGCTAGGGGAGGGCGTCATCTAACCAGGCCGGTCCCAGTGGAAATAGCCTGCCCGGGGGCTTGGCCGCGCCTGCGCGCCCGCCAGCGCGGCCTTGGGCCGGTCCCCACCGCAAAGCGCGCGGAGCCGCGCGGCCCTCTTTGTGCGGGCATCAGGTGCACACCCGGGAGCGCGGGTCGCCGGCGTGCGCCTTAGCGCCCGAACCCCAACCGCCGCCCCCTCTTGCCCGCCAGGCTCCCCTGGGATCTCCTCGGGGGCCCCCGGCTGGAGTGGGGGGAGGGAGGAGTTCGGACACGTAACCGGCCTCCCGGCCCCTCTGGACTCCGCGTGGCCCGGCAGGCGGGGGAGCCGGGAACCGCTGCCCCAGCCCGCTGGCCTTCGAAAGATCCTCCTGGGCCAATGGCAGGAGGGGCGACGTGCCCGGATTGGTGCAGGCGCTCTGCTGATCACTGTGGAAACCCAGGCGGAGGGGAACGCGGGAGGATGCGGAGTCCCGGGCGGGGGGAGCCGGAGGGGCGGGCAAAGGAGGCTTCGAGGCCCTGAGCTACCCAGGAGTTTTCTCTGAAGGCAAAAGTCCAGTGCGAGCTGGGGGGTGGGGGGGGAGGGGAGGGGGGCGGAGGGAGGGCCGGAGGGAGGGGACCGCTTCGGGGCACTTGGAAGCGGAGAGGAAAGGCAGGGATACTCCGGAGCCGAGGCGAGGAGGCTGGGGGAGGGGACGTCGTGGGAGGAGGAGGAGGAGAAGACAAAAGCCGAAAGCGAGAAGGGCCCGGACCGCACTCACCTCAGTGCACTGGGCCACCCGGTCAGCAGGCAGCATGGGGAAGGGGGGGAACCAGGGCGAGGGGGCCGCCGAGCTTGAGGCGCCGATGCCTACCTTCCGCTGGGAGGAGATTCAGAAGCACAACCTGCGCACCGACAAGTGGCTGGTCATCGATCGCAAGGTCTACAACATCACCAAATGGTCCAGCCGGCACCCCGGGGGCCAGCGGGTTATCGGGCACTACGCCGGGGAAGATGCTACGGTAAGGGCCTGGGGCCTCTCCCACACCCTTCTCCGCTGAAGGTGGGAGGCAGGAGCCGTGGGTCTCAGGACGTCAGACAACACCTCCAGCGCCGAGTGGAGCTTGGGGGGGCCGTCCCGGTGGGAAGGAAAAGTGTCTACGGCGCTCACCTCCCCCTCCGAATCCTCGTCCCGTGGCACAGCTGGGTCAGCGTGCCGTGGGGTTCGGATTCTGGAGCCCCGGAGGCAGATCCAAGCGGTGGAGATCCGTGCAGGATCTACCGCGCGCGCTCGGACCCTTGCCTCGGTTCCTTCCTCCGAGTTCAACCGGAGCCTGGGAACTCCCCCAAACCGGGGCGCCGGGACCGTGAGACTTTGGCGCCCCCAGCGTGGAAGATGGCCGCCCCTGGGTCCCGCGGAGAGGAGCGGGAGAGGAGCCAGGTGTGGGACTCCGCGCGCGTCCCCCACTCTCCGGCCAGACAAGGGGGCGGGGAAGGAAAGCTCGTCCCCGGCCGGGGCTCGCTCCTGCTGGAATTGCAGTCTCAGAAGGTCCGCAATGGCTGCCTCGGAGACCCCGCCTGGCAGCTCCTGTTCCCACGCTTTCTGAGACTACCGAGACCCCCCCTCCTCACCTGCACCCCCCGCAGAGGTCGGCGATCTTGAAGGGGAGGGAGGAGACAGTGCTGATGGAAACTGGTGGAAAGAAAAAGGGCTGGAGTTTGCAAAGCCCAGGTGGAGAGGGGCCTTGGGACGGGACGTTATAGCAGCACCAGGCTGGCAACAGATCGGGCTGCACCCGAGGTTACTCTGGGATTTCAGCTCAATAGTCCTCTGTTCTCAAATCCTGCCAAGAATGCCCTTCCTTCATCCTTCCCTGGGAGAGGCAGGGGCGCCCTAGGATCTTCCCCGAGCCAGGGCTGCCCATCTCACCCTCAACTTGACTCACCAAACCGGCAGCTCTGTGACTGCACAGCACCCCTATCGCGCTCCCTCCTCCCCCACCTGCCCCTGAACTCGGAGAGGCAGGGAGGAAAGAAAGGGACCACTCTTGGTGGCCGTGAGCCGGAAGCCGAGAAGTCTGACAGCGCGGAGAACTTGGGAGAGTGACTAGGGAGGGATCAACTTGACCTAGCTCATCCCACCTGGAGGTCTGGCATGCTGAGCTGTTTGGTCTTTGCTGTTCAAGCTCTATGGGCCTGTCAGTGGGTGGAGTTCTACGTCTCCCTACCTCTTCTATCTCTTTGGGACAGGCAAGAGTCAAAGGATGGGGGCAGGTCAGACAGCTATAATCTAAGCTGTTACTTGGCTCCTTGCTTTGACCAGCAGGGGGTAAGTGATAGCTTTTGGCTCCATCCCATTTTACCTGCTTGTGAACTTGGCTTAAGCCCTTGGGGCTGTGAAAGTGATCGTGACTTAGGTGGGTGTAAGATTTTTAAGCACCATCAGTTTATTATTTCACTGGGACCTTTATACAACCCTGTGAGGAGGTGGCCTAAGACGAGTTCCTAAGTAAAGACTTGACTCTTGGTTGGAGTCCTGCCATGACTTCATTAATAAGTTCTGAAGGTTCCTGCCCATGGTTGAGTCTTCATTGAAAAGTTTCCTAGAAGGAAAAGTCAAAAGCCTGTGGATTGGTCTGGTGGATTGGTGTGTTTATTCCGTTGTTTTCTTTAGTTGCTCAGTTGTGTCCGACTCTTCTGCAACCCCGTGCACTGTAGCCCGCCAGGCTCCTCTGTCCATGGAATTCTCCAAGCAAGAATACTGGAGTGGGGTTGCCATTTGCTTCTCGAGAGGATATTCCCCACCCAGGGATCAAACCTGGGTCTCCCACATCACAGGCAGATTCTTTACTGTTTGAGCCACCAGGAAAAGGGAAGCCCATTTATTCCACAGTGTTATATTTATTATTATTTATTATTTATTTATTTTCTTAGGTGGCAAGGCATTTCATAAACTGCAAGCATTAGATAAATGCAATGGAATGTTATTTACTGCAACATAACTAAGTCTACTCACTGTATGACTGTATGTATGTACTGCTCACTGTATGACAAGCTAATAGTCAAGAGACAGTTGTTGCGGCAAGGAATAAGGACCTTTTACCTAAGGCCAGCAAACTGGGAAGACAGTGGGCTCCTGCCCCAAAGATCCATCTTGCCTGAGTTAGAATTCAGGATCCTTTTATACTGAAGGGGCAGGGGTAAAGTCGAACACTTCTGGTTTCCATCAGCCTCACAAGGGGATGTGTTAGTGTCTTGTTCCCAGCAGTCATTCACAGGTTTGGTCAGGAGGTTTTCTGGGAGCTAGACAAAGGTATTCATACTTTAGCTCAATGTTCATTACCTGTGAAGCAGGGCTCCCAGAGATGAGCCGTTATGTATAATTTAAGTTTATAGGCAAACATCCCTTCAGTGATTAACTTGCAGTAGACCACAGACAAGATTCTTCCATATTACGTTATCAGAGAAGTGAGTGTAAGAGTGAGGATTATGTAACAGCTGGAATGTAAAGTAAACAAGGAGGAATTTGGAGGAAACTTTTTAAAATCTGTGCCAGGTCCATTTGGTGTAGCAAGACACAGAAAGAATCTCTATGCCCAGAGCTTACTGCCTTGTGAGATAAAACTTTTGGGGCATGAAATGCATTAATCTTATTGAATAATGGTGGAGTGAGCAACTGGGTTTCCTTTCTCCCTCTCTCTCCCCCCATATCTCTCTCTCCCTCCCCATCTCTTTCTCTCTTTCTTTCTTCGTTTGGGACCACAGTTGAATAAGACCCAGGAAGTCTGGTGTCTCTGGAAAGGGGACTCCAGGGACACCGGAACAGGCTGGGAATGGAGAGACTACTTTTTGGCTGTTGAGAAAGTGGCTTTGCCCTTGGGTGTGAACTTCCTCAGAGTGGGAGCAGTGAGAATATTTACAGTCCTGTAAAGTTTGGCAAGAGTTGATGGGTATATAGAGGTCAGCTTCCTGGGAGCACTCGAATGCACCGTTCTAAGTCAATCTAGATGCAGTAGAATCCTCACCTGAGGCTGGCAGTCAAGGAAGCCAGATAATCTGGGGCCTCAATAGGGGACTTTCCTGTTACAGAAGAGCAAGAGCAAGCAGTTGTCATTTGGTCCTTCTGCTTTCAAGCAGAAAAAATGAAACTAAATTTTTACAGCTCACAAGGCACAATTGTACAGATCAGGCCTGTAGTGAGTAGCTCTCATTGATCTTGGGTTTAAAAACCTTGCTCTCTTGGGAGCATGCCTGCTAAGTCACTTCAGTCGTGTCTGATTCTTTTGTGACCCTATGGAGCCCCCCAGACTCCTCTGTCCATGGGATTCTCCAGGCAAGGATACTGTAGTGGGTTGCCATGCCCTGCTCTAGGAGATCTTCCCAACTCGGGAATCAAACCCACATCTCTTAACATCTGCACTGGGAGGTGAGTTCTTTACCACTAGCACCATCTGGGAAGCTCCTCTTGGCAAAGTGAAGTCGCTCGGTCATGTCTGACTCTTTGCGATCCCATGGACTACCAACCAGGCTCCTCAGCCCATGGGATTTTCCAGGCAAGAGTACTGGAGTGGGCTGCCATTTCCTTCTCCAGGGGATCTTCCCAACCCAGGGATCGAACCCAGGTCTCCCGCATTGCAGACAGACATTGCTTTCCCATCTGAGCCACCAGGGAAGCCCCTCTTGGCAACACTCAGACCACAATTCAGGATCTACCATCAGGGAGACCTCCTAGCCCATCTTCCCTTCCCTCCTCCTGTACTCCTTCCTTCCTGTTTTCACCTTGGGTTCCTTCCCCTCTAGTCCTCTGGCTCTTCTCTGGTCTTTGCCTTGCTGTGGGCAAAGGGAGCCCTTGCCTGTGTTCCAGGGCGTCTTTCCTCTTTCAGAGGCAGGGTCCCACCACTGCAGAACTTTTTTTTTTTTCTATTTTTCAACTGAAGGATAGTTAATTTACAATGTTGTGTCAGTTTCAAATGTACAGCAAAGTAATTCAGTTACATACATACATACAGATTTCAGATTCTTTTTCAGAGTCTATTACAAGACATCGAATATAGCTCCCTATCCTATACAGTAATGTCCTCCTTGTTTATCTATTTTATATATAGTAATATGTATGTGTTAATCCCAAACTCATAATTTATCTCAAACCTCCTTCCCACCCTCCACCCAGAATTTTTCATGCTTAACAAAGACTCATCATACACTTTTGGGCTTCCCTGATGGCTCAGCAGGTAAAGAGTCTGCCTGCAATGCAGGAGGTGTGAGTTCAATCCCCAGATCAGGAAGATCCCCTGAAGGAGGAAATGCAACCCACTCCAGTATTCTTGCCTGGAAAATCCCATGGACAGAGGAACTGGTGGGCTGCAGTCCATGGGGTGAAGAATCATACACAATTAAGCATGCTTATATTACAGTTACTCATCACACATTTCCCCCAGCATTTCTGTAGCTCCAAGTTGGTCCTGGGCACAAAGGTGATTAATTAAAAGGTAGTGAATGCACCTGCTGGATTTGCTTCTCTCCTTTCAAACTGAGATTGAATCTGGAACTTTTACCTCTAGACCCCAGCTGCCCCACCTCAGTGCATTGTCACAGTGCGTTTTCTTACCCTGTCTGCATCCGTCGCCTCTGGGAACCCAGGGAAGGTGAGAAGAGGTCAAGATTCATTCCTGTTTTCACTTTCTCCTAGGCTGTTCTTGGGAAAAGGCAACAGATTGAAAATGGAATGAATCTCTGGCCTCCTCAAGTCAGGAGGCTGCAGGTTTGAAAGGCAGAGGACCTGGGTTTGAGTTCTAGCTTTAAGAATCCTGGGCAAGACACTTAACCCTGAACTTCACTTCCCAGGTCTATGAAATGGGAAAGTTATTTATCGTCAGGCTCACATTGGCTGTGGGTGAGTCATTCTTTAAATTTCAGAACACTCCACTGGTGTGCAGGGTCATTACTGTGGGGCGCTTAGCGTCCTGCACACGGGTATACAGGTTCCTAGCATGCATAATAGTTCAGTTCAGTCACTCAGTCATGTCCAACTCTTTGCAACCCCATGGACTGCAGCACACCAGGCTTCCCTGTCCATCACCAACTCCCAGAGCTTGCTCAAACTCATGTCCAGCAAGTTGGTGATACCATCCAACTGAAGCCGTTTACCTCAGATTGGGACTCAAACCCCCATGGCTGGGACTCAAACCAGCCAAAACCCATTTTGGGACTTGAACCCACGTGGCTGGAACTCAAAACCAGCCAAAACCCTGCGTGGGACTTGAAACAGCCAAAACACACAGTACCTGGTTTCAGGACATAATCAAGCTCAGGTTCTTTATGTCTCATCACAGAAAGAATTCAGTGAGAGACAAAGTGATAGGTTAAGAAGTGGATTTATTCAGATACAGAGAGAAGGGCCATCGCAGAGGGCGAACCAGCCGCAAAATTTGATGTGGTTAGTTTTTATAGGCTGGGTAATTTCATATGCTAATGAGAGTGGGAGGATTATTCCAGCTATTTTGTGGAGGGGGTGGAGATTTCCAGGATTTGGGCCACCGCCCACTCCTTGGTCTTTTAACAGTGCTGTGGAACTATCATGGCACCTCTGGGTGTGTCATTTCACTTGAGGATTAAGGATTAAGATCTAGTCTTGCCTGCCACTTTGATCCCATTGGATTCTAATTGGTTTATGTTGTGTCCTTGGGTTATGTCATTCTTTTAAAAGTTGTGCCCTGCCCCTTTCCGTCCTGTTACACAACCATCTTCTCCTCTGTCGTCCCTGTCTCCTCCTCCCTTTAGTCTTTCTCAGGTCGGGGTCTTTTCCAATGAGTCAGTTCTTCCCATCAGGTGGCCAAAGTATTGGAGTTTCAGCTTTAGCATCAGGCCTTCCAATGAATATTCAGAACTGATTTCCTTTAGACTTGACTGGTGTGATCTCCTTGCAGACCAAGGGACTCTCAAGAGTCTTCTCCAACACCACAGTTCAAAAACATCAATTTTTCGGCGCTCAGTTTTCTTTATGGTCCAACTCACATCCATACATGACTACTAGAAAAACCATAGCTTTGACTAGATGGACCTTTGTTGGTAAAGTAATGTATCTGCTTTTAAATTTGCTGTCTGGGTTTGTCATGGGCTTCCCTCATGGCTCAGTTGGTAAAGAGAATCTGCCTGCAATGTGGGAGACCTGGGTTTGATGCCTGGGTTGGGAATATCCCTTGGAGAAGGGAAAGGCTACCCACTCCAGTATTCTGGCCTGGAGAATCCTGTGGACTGTATAGACCATGGGGTCGCAAAGAGTCGGACACTAATGAGTGACTTTAACTGCACTACTTCTACTACTAGGTTTGCCATAGCTTTTCTTCCAAGGAGCAAGTGTCTTTTCATTTCATGGCTGCAGTCACCAACTACGCTGATTTTGGAGCCCCAAGAAAATAAAGTCTGTCACTCTTTCCATTGTTTCCCCATCTATTTGCTCTTTCACTTTCATCAAGAGGCTCTTTAGTTCCTGTTTGGTTTCTGACGTAAGAGTGGTGTCATTTGCATATCTGAGGTTATTGATATTTCTCCCAGCAATCTTGAGTCTAGCTTGTGCTTCATCCAGCCCAGCATTTTGCATGATGTACTCTGCATATAAGTTGAATAAGCAAGGTGGCAACATACAGCCTTGATGTACTCCTTTCCCAATTTGGAACCAGTCCTCATAGTAGGGAGTTCAGTAAACCAGAAAAGAACAAGCAGGAAGCAGAGGAAACTTGGTGACCGCTTTGCTGCCAAAGGTAAAAGATATTTACATGAAATCCCTCTGGTGTTTGTGCCTGGAGGGCAGCTCCACCCCCTCAGCTAGATCTTTGTCCGAGCAGTTCACTTCCTGCTGGCTGCAGCCTTTGGAAGGTGGTGTACCCAGCCCCAGCACTGCTGATATGTTCTGCATTTTACTGAGATGTGTTTCCTTGCTGTGATTCCTTCATGCCTGGGTTGCCTGTGCCTGGCATCAGCAGGGACCCTCTCGTCAAGAGCCCTCTGCCCCCCACCCCCACCCCAGCCTCCACTGCTTCTTTCCCTTGGAGGGGATGTGGCACAGGGGCTTCCCACCCCACCCTCATCCTGCTTAAATCTCCCCACTGTGGAAAGGAAGTCAGCATCCTTGGATCCAGCTGAGAATAAAGGGTCCTTCCTCTGCATCTCGCTCTGTAACCCCTTGTTCTGGAGAGTCCCTGTGCCTGGGGCCACCCTGAGTTTCCTTCTCCTGAGCTTCCCCAGTCCCTGGCCATGTGCCCAGATATGGGGAGCTGGATTAGAGATTCATCTTGCTCTGCAGAGCTGGGAGGCTTCCCAGAATCCACCTGCCAGTGCAAGAGACATAAGAGACGCAGGTTCGAGATCTGAGTCTGGAAGATCCCCTGGAGTAGGAAATGGCAACCCACTCCAGTACTCTTGCCTGGAAAAAAATCCCATGGACAGAAGAAGAGCCTGGCGGGCTATAATCTGTAGTCTTGCAAAGAGTCAGACACCACTGAGCACACACACACACAGCACGCCGCAGAGGCGGACACAGTCAGAAATAGGCCGTGACACCTGATGGTCAGTGCAGGAGGAGCTGTGAGTTCTGCTCAGTGCGTGAGGGCTGGGCAGGGAGGATCTCTTCATGCAGAAAGGGCTGGCATGGGAACTGGGAGATGGTGGAAGTAGGAACTGGTGAAGGTCTTGCCTTGGGGAATCTGGGTGTTTTGGTCCTTTATCTACAGCCTAACCTCCCGAGCATCTAATACACACATCTACCCTCCTGGGGGTGGGTCTGCATCCCCTGCTCCCCAACCGCTGGCCACTCCCTCACCTTCACCTGCGTCCCTGGCCTTCCTGTAAACTCTTTGGTTGCAATCTCCCTGCCAGAGAAGGATAAAGCCTGCTTCCAGTCCTTGTTCCAAAGTCAACATTTGGATTGGTCTGTACTCTCTTGCCCCTTGGCCTACCTTGTGTCAGCCAGATGCTTTAACCAGGCAGCTGCTGGGAGCCCCCTGCAACCTTGTGAGGCGCACCTGTGACACTTGTAAGGGGGATACACAAAAAGTGGTCAACTTTCAGGAGGAGGGAGTTCATTTTGATCGAGGCCTTTGTATGAACAGGGCTTCCCTGGTGGCTCAGATGGTTAAGAATCTGCCTGCAATGCAGGAGATCCAGGTTCAATCCTTGGGTCAGGAAGATCGCCTGGAGGAGGAAATGGCAACCCACTCCAGTATTCTTGCCCATGGATAGAGGAGCCTGGCAGGCTGCTGTCCATGGGTCACAAATAGTTGGACACGACTGAGCAGCTATCACTTTCACTTTTGTGTGAAAAGCAGAAAAGTCTAGAGTTAGGTGCACCTGGAGCGTGACCCACTGGCTTCACCTCCATCAGTCTTTTTTCTCATCTCTAAACTAGGAACTGCAGCACAAGTAAAGATTCATGGGTACACAAAATCCATGGTTCAGTGGCTGACCTGCATAATCTCAGCCACCAAGAAGGCAATGATATTCTGGAAGCACAAGAGGTGCAAAATGGCTGAAGAGTGGAAAAGTCTGCTGAGCTGAGAGGGTGCACAGCTGTGGTATCCTGTGAACCCCACATCGTTGGAACATCGCCGTTGGTACTGAGGTTATTGCAGTGAACGAGACAGGCTTGGCCCTTCGGTGGAGCTTATGTTCTAGTTGGGGAAACAGGCAATAAAGAAGTGAGCAAGTAATATAACTTGTGGTTTTTGATAACAGTTGTGAAGAAGGTAAAGCAGGGTGATGTCTTAGAAAGCATGGGACTAGGGCGTGGTTCTTTCAGATGGGGTGGTAAGTTGGGACAAGCCAGCCCTGAGATGCTGAGGAAGCAGGTCGCCAGGCAGAAGAGCGTGGTAACCAGCTTGGCTGGTTCCCAGGTAGTTTCCACCAGGCCTGCTCGGAAAGCTGCTGCATCTGCCATAGACAGTGAGACAATTAACAGAGCTTGGCTTTCTCAACCTATGTGAGGCTTGTGGGGACGTGGTCCCTGGGTCGGGTGAACCTGGATTTGACCCTGAGGGTTTCCCTGGTGGCTCAGTGGCTAAGAATCCACCTGCCAATGCAGAAGATCTGGGTTCGATCCCTGGGTCAGGAAGATCCCCTGGAGAAAGAAATGGCGCCCCCCTCCAGTATTCTTGCCTGGGGAATCCCATGGACAGAGGAGCCTGTCAGGCTGCAGTTCACGGGGTCCCAAAAGGGTCAGACATGACTGAGCAACTAAACAACAATGCCACTTGAATGAATGTCACCTTCCCGGGCTCCAGTGCCTTGATCTGTAAAGTGGGGCTTGAGGCTTCAGGGAGGTAATGGAGACCACTTTCCTTTCTCCCCACCTGGCACGTTGTGGCCGTTCCTTTCCCTTGGCCTCTGGAGATGGCCCAGGGGTGGCCTCGGTCAGGACAGGAGTTTTATCTGCTTCACCAGGTTCCTCAATCCAGGCAGAGGCTGGGAGATGTGACCTGGACCTGGTTGGGGGAGGCCATGGGCGCTGGGTGAGAGGCGATGGCCTGCAGAGTAGAGATTGTTTCATTATTATCAGCCGTTGTTCGTCAGGAAACTGCCATACCGAGAACTTTCCCTTTTTTCAAAAGCTGTGGTGTCATTCGAGGTGAAGCAGTGACAGGGCTTTTCTCAGCTCTGACTTTGGAAGGCTGTGCTCACTGCAGGCCAGCTCCCCGGCGGCTCAGTGGTAAAGCGTCTGCCTGCAATGCAGGAGCCTCCTGGGATGCAGGTTCGATCCCTGGGGTAGGAAGATCCCTGGAGGAGGGCATGGCAACCCACTCCAGTATTCTTGCTTGGGAAATCCCATGGACAGAGGAGCCTGGGGGGCTACAGTCCATGGGGTCACAAAGAGTTGGACCCGACTGAAGCGACTTAGCACGCCCGCACGCTCACTGCCTTACCACCAAGGCCACATGCAGAGGAGATGGAGGCAGGGATGGGGCGGAGGTACCTGCTGGTCCAGAGCAGACCCCACACTCCTCACTCTCTGATCCAGGCCCCTGCAATAGGAGCCCATCTCTTCTCTGAAGGGGTACTTGCTCAGATCCTCTGCTACCGTCCTTTTTGGTTCAGCAAGGTAGGGGTGCAGACATTTTTAAAAGACTCCGGGCCCAGTTTTCCTCTGTACAAAGTGTTGCTTTGTCAGTCTGTTCTAGACACAAATAGAATAAAGACCAGGCAGAAGGGCTTGATGCCAGGAAACGGAAGAAGACTGGCAATTACCCTTGTGAGATACTTGGGCACGGGGGCTGAACACACTTTTATGAATTGTCAGCATCTTCCTCATTTCTTCCTTGTTTTTTCTTAAGTTATGAAAATTTCCAAATATACAAAAAAGTTGAAAGAATTGAACACTTGTATATCCTTAACCAAGATTCACTAATCTCAACATTTTGCCACATTTCATATTCCTCTTTATGCATATATGCATTGTTTTTTGCTGAATTGTATGAAAATAATATGAAAATAAACTGCATCATTATTATGCCATTTCAGCATCCTCTAAGAACAGGGACATTCTCTAACAGGATCTCAGTACTTTGGTTACATTTAATAAAATTAATACTGATTCTTTATTAATCTTTAATATTATTTATTTATGACTGTGCTGGGTCTTTGTTGCTGCTTGCCAGCTTTTCTCTAGTTTCAAGGTGTAGGCTTCTCATTGCAGTGGTTTCTTTTGTTGTAGAGCAAGCTCTAGGGCCTGTGGGCTTAGTTGCCCAGCAACATATGGAATCTTCCCAGGCCAGGGATCAAACCCTTGTCCCCTGCACTGGCAGGCATATTCTTAACCTCTGGACCATCAGGGAAGTTCAATAGTGATTCTTTTAATATGACCAGCTGTCTTGTCCGTATTCCAAATTTCTCATTCAACCCCAGAATGTCTTGGAGAACTGCTGGGTTCCCCCCACCCCAAACAGGAGGCTTTCAAATCAAATACTGCAGTTTTTATAGTGTTTTGTTATACCTTTTTCTGTCTCTTTCAATCTATGGCCCCTCCTCCCCCACACCTCCTACACACACACAGACATCCTCAATGTTCTACAACTGCATTGATTTTTCCAGTTGTTTCTCATGGTGTCATTTGATTTATTCTCTCCAAGCAAAGTCTCAAAATTTGATTTTCTTTAATTTTAAGTTGAAATACAGTTGATGTCCAGTATTATGTTGGCTTCCCAACTGGCTCAATGGTAAATAGTCTGCTTGCCACTGCAGGAGATGCATGAGATGAAGGAGACGTGGGTTTGATCCCTGGGTCAGGAAGATCCCCTGAAGGAGGGCATGGCAACTCACTCCAGTATTCTTGCCTGGAGAATCCCATGGACAGAAGAGCCTGGTGGGCTACAGTCCCAGGGGTCGCACAGAGTCAGACATGACTTATTGACTAAGCAGGCACACACAGTATTATGTTAGTTTCAGGTGCACCTTGAAGCTTAGTTTGATGCAAGGTGAACACCGTTTATCACTGTGACCTCACACTGCATACTCTGGGGGTAGGGGACTCTATTGTCAGCTCATCTCTAAGAGAAATGCTATATTTGTTTTATGTAACATACATGTATAGGAAAAAAACTAGGGAAAAAAATCCTGATATATTAGCAGTGGTAGTCATTCTCTGAGTGGTATTAATTTTCCTCTTTATTCTTCTGTACATTTTGTGAATTTGCCAAAACTTTAATAATTGGAAAAAAAGATGAAAAGGCACAGCATTCATTCTTTTCATTTTAAAAGCAATGCAGCAGTATTAGAGAGTTTGGAAAGTAACGCAGATAAAGCAAGGCCTGATGCCACAGGCTTAACACATAACAGTTTAGAGATCTGCATAAAAAAGCTTTCATAATCTTCATAATTATTTTCATACCTTTTCAAAATATGAAAGAGCTCCTCCCACCAATGCATTTATGTAATCATGTATCTGTTTTGGGTATAGCATCATCTAAGCATATTTTGCATACCTGTGGTAAGCTCCAGGCTTGTTCTTTGTTGACAGCCATATGTACTTCATGGTGGGTGGCAGTGTAGCCCTCGGAGAATTTGGTTCCCAGCCCTGCCCAGCCCGCATCCCTGGAGGGGCACATTTTTTGGTAAACATCCTTGGTGAGCTCAGCGGCCCCTCATCACGATGCAGCTGCAAGTGGCATCTCCATGGGAATCCGGCGCCGAGGGACCCGCCAGGAGGAGGCTCAGAGAACACTTGGGGGCGGATCATGGATGCCCCGTTTGGTGTCCTGTTGTCCTAGTGGCGCAGAGCTTCTGCTGGCAAGCCCTGCCCTCCCTGGGGTGGAGGTGCTGGCCGGAGCCGGGGTAGAGGTACTCACCACCTGCCCCCTGCTCTCCAGGACGCCTTCCTGGCCTTCCACCGCAACCTTGATTTTGTGCGCAAGTTCATGAAGCCCCTGTTGATCGGCGAGCTGGCCCCTGAGGAGCCCAGCCAGGACCGCGGCAAGAATGTGAGTCTGACCAGATGAGGAAGGAGGGGAGGGCTGGGGTGGCGTGGAGGGGATCACCCCAAAATGGTGAGTGTAGGGTACGGGGTAGGAGCCTTTGTGCCTGTCCAGGGAGAACCACTGCTCGTCACCTGGGGTCAGGGAGGACTCCCCTGGCCCTGGTGAGCCCGCCTCCTCCTGTGCCAGCTTAGGCTTGCCCCCCACCCCCGTCCTTGGAGTAATTCATTCCTAGTCTCTTCCTCTGGGGTCTCAGTGGTGCCAGGCTGGGCACAGAGGGTTTCTCTCTTCCCTAGTCACTTGCCCTTATATCTGGGCTTGCTTCCCCCTCATGGCCTGCTCCTGCCTCCTAGCTTCCCTCTTTCTCTCAGTGATACCCTCTTTCCCAGACCCACCCTTGACTCTGCTTCCCATTTGCCCAGCGCACTGAGCCCTCTCCTGTCTGACAGAGTGTTCAGAACAAGGGGTGCATGTCAGGTAGTGGAAAACATAAGCTTCTTTATCATTTAATTTAGTTCATGTATTTGGCCACACCACATGTGGGATCTTAGGTCCTCTGACCAGGGATCAAACCAACATCCCCAGCAGTGGAAGCATGGTCTTAATCAGTGGACCTCCAGGGAAGTCCCTAAACTTTTAAAAAAAGAAAAAAATGGTGTAAAATAGACATAATAAAATTTACCATTTTAACCTTTCTTAAATAAAATATTTATTTTAAATATTTATTTTATTTTGGCTGTGCTGGGCAGCTTGCAAGGATCTCACTTCCTTTACCAGAGATTGAATTGGGGCCCTTAGCAGTGAAAGGGTGGAATCTCAACCACTAGGCAACCAGGGAATTCCCCATTTTAACTCTCTGGAAATACACAGTTCAGTGGCTTTGAGTACATTCACACTGTTGTGCAACCATCACCACCATCTGTCTCTAGAACTTTGTCATCACCCCACATTGAGATTCTATTTCCAATAAACATTAACTACCCATCTGTCCCTCCCAACAGCTCCTGGTAAACACTATTCTTTCCACTGAAGAATCTCTTCTAGATACCTCATAGAAAGGGACTCATAAATATTTGTCTTTTCATGTTTGACTTAATCTCACTTGGCTCAGTGTCTTCAGGGTTTGCTCATTAGCAGCATGTGTCATCATTTCCCTCCCTTTTGAAGGCTGTGTAATATTCCATTGTATGTATGCACCACATTTTATTCAGCCCTTCCTCCATTAATAGAATTTGGGTTATTTCTGTCTTTGGCCTATCTTGAATAATGCTGCTACACAAAATGGACAGCATTTTGAGTGAAATCCTTTTTCTGCCACTGAACTGGCTGTGGACAAACACATAATTCCAAGGCTGTGCCAGGTCCAGGCAGGTACAGAGCAACAGCAGCCGTTATAGTGCATAGCAACTGGGCTCCTCTGGGGCTTGGGTGTGTGGATTGGTCCCCCCTGGAGCGGCTGGGCGGTTGACTCCATCCTCGTGCTCTGGCTCAACAGTCCCAGATCACCGAGGACTTCCGGGCCCTGAGGAAGACCGCTGAGGACATGAACCTGTTCAAGAGCAACCAGCTCTTCTTCCTTCTCCACCTGGCCCACATCATCGCCATGGAGAGCATCGCCTGGTTCACTATCTTCTACTTTGGCAACGGCTGGATTCCAACCATCATTACGGCCTTCGTCCTTGCTACCTCTCAGGTGAGGCGTGACATCCTCACCTGTCACTTGAAGCCCCCGCCCCCTGCCTCCCCCAGCTGGCAGAGGCCTGGTGCCTAGGTGCCAATGCTCTGAAAGCCTCCATGGCCCTCTCTCCCCAGGCCCAGGCTGGATGGCTACAACACGATTACGGCCACCTCTCTGTTTACCAGAAGTCCATGTGGAACCACCTCGTCCACAAGTTCATCATCGGTCACTTAAAGGTAAATATTGGTCACCCTGGGCATCCATTCCATCAGTTAGTGGTGGGCACACTGCCATCTCGCTTCCCTTGGACCAGGTCACCACTCTGGTCAGTGTCCTGCGTGAGCTGCAGGACCTGCCAACCCTCTGCTTCTCTGAGCTTCCAAGGCCTGTCTCCTAACCACACTAGACACACAAAACTAGGGTAGTGGTTGTGCAAACAGGCACATGCTTCTTAGTTAATTACATTTGTTCCTTACCTGAAGACTTACTGATAAATTCCTTTCAGTTTGGAGCCAGTAAAGAAGCAGTCTCTCTCTCTCTTTTTTTTTTTTTTTTAATTAAAGCAGAATTGGTTTACGATATTCTGTTAATTTCTGCTGTATAGCAAAGTGATTTAGTTATATGTGGGCTTCCTTGGTGGGCTTTCCTGGTGGCACTAGAGGTAAAGAATCCGCCTGCCGATGCAGGAGATGTAAGAGACGAGGGTTTGATCCCTGGTTCAGGAAGATTCCCTGAAGAAGGAAAAGGGAACCCACTCCAGCATTCTTGCTTGGAGAATGTCCTGGACAGAAGAAGGAGCCTGGCGGGCTACAGTCCATAGGGTCGCAAAGAGTCGGGCATGACTGAGCAACTTAGCACGCAAGCATATATACATTCCTGCATCCCTTTTTCATATTCTTTTCCATTATGGATAATGAATACAGTTCCCTGTGCTACACAGTAGGTCCTTGCTGTTTATTCATTCCATATATAATAGCTTGCATCTGAAGAAACAATCTCTCTTGATACATCGGTATGCTCCCTCCATCAGGTGATGTTTTATATCTGAGACCTCATGTTTCTCTTAAGTCTTTAGATAAGGGACTTCAAACAGTGTACTGAGCCAAAGGGCAAGAATTGTGTAAAACCCAGAAGGGCAGGTAGCTGTCTCATCACCCTACAGATCAGGAGGCAGACCTGCAACAGCCTTGTAGCTTGGCAAGTTTGTACAAAGATGAACTGGACTTGCCAGCAACCTTGTGTTCATGTGATAGGCATTATCTCTTTGGTTTTGGAAATAAGTCCTTGCCAAGTCTCCCTTTGAAACAGATTCTCATCCTCCTGCCCAGCACTACCCCAGCAGCATCTAGCTGCAAAGACTCCTGTCCTTCCCTACCTTGGCTTGGGAAAAGCTACGTGTCTGGGTTGAATGTCAACCCCTGCGACCCAACAACAACCAGTCTTTCACTTGTCCGCTCAGGGTCTGGTTGGGAGTGAATTACCACTGAACTGGTAACCAGTTTCTTAGTAAGCAGTTTGCCTGGCCCTGAGCCTGGAGCTGTCTGAGAACCTGGTTTCTTTCCAGAACTTCAGGGGTGAAGGATGCACATAGTAGAGCGCTTTGTTTCATTTTATTCCCTTTTCTGTTGGAGAAAACCCTCCTCGGTGTTGAGAGTAACATTTCACTCCAGACCCAGGTTATCCCTACACACTTAACAAAGATGCACTTTGTCCTGTTTCCAGATTCTGGGTGGGAGCCGGGAGGGCCTGTCCCCCCTGATGCCTGTGTAACCTTGAAGGGCTCTGGGACACAGCTCTTGTGTCAGAAGATGAGGTCGGGACAGGGGACTGGCCTTGTAGAATGTTGATTTGTGAAATCTGGAGTGACAGGGTACTCGGGCTGGGAGGTTCTAGGAGGTCAGGGCCCTGGGTTCTGCTGATGGCTTGCCAGCTCCCTGCTAGCTGTGTCCTGCGTGCTGTGTCCAAGCCACTGGTGTAACCGGACAGCTCAGTCAGGGGTGCCCCAGAGCCAAGAGCATCCTGGCTTTCACGGCATCGCTTTGGCACGTGGTGGGCACATGGTCCTATTATAGTCTTCAAGGACCCCACCAACTTGGACGTCTTAGCTCAGCCCACTGAGGGCCCTGAACGGGGTGCCGGGAGTTCAGGATGCTGGGACCTGCTTCTTAATGCCAGCCCACGCTGCCATGGGATTTCGGTGGGGGTGGGGGGGGGGGGCTCCACCTCCCGACTACGCCTTTTCCTTTGGTCCCCATCACTTCCGGTGGCCATTTCTCCCCATGTCACTTCCGGTGGCCATTTCTTCCTGGGGTTAACCTTGTACAGACATGGTTCTGTGAGGGTGAGCGTCTATTTGGCATTGCACTCATGATAAAATGCAAACTGCCAGGCCTGGCACCATCTAGACTGCATCTGAAAATGGAAATCTTTGGAACCCACAAGTCTTTCCTCAGCCTTATCTGGGGTCACCAGGGCTGGGACTAGGGTGAGGCAAGTGAGCACACAAGTGTGTCCCAGGAACGCAAAATTCAAGCAATGACAAAAAGAATCAGGAATGAAATAAGTAGCATTTTAATGCAATATTTTAAAAGCTTTTAATTAGGTATAATCTGATTAACATGTTGTGATAGTTTCAGGTGGACAGCAAAGGGACTCAGCTATACATATACATGTATCCATTCTTCCGCAAAGCTCCCCTCCTATCCCGGCTGCCATGCAATTTTTGTTTGTTTGTTTGTTTAAGTAAAATTAATGCCAAAAAAAAAAATCCACAATGAACAAAATGCCAACATTTTAAATAAATATTAGGACTTTGAGACTTATTGGAATATGAAACCGAAGGACAACTTGTATCTTACATACATGTTTTTATGTGTTCTCTTTTTTTTTTTAAACTGGTTGAATTTTGTTCACCAGAGAATTAAAGTAGTTGAAAGCTACTTAAAATTTGGAAAGGTGGTATATAAAAAGCCCCAAGACGAAGTTTAAGTTTATTATTTATACTGAAACCAAATTTATTATTAATTTACTTCAACTTAATTAAAAATTACTTGACTGTCGCTTGGTTGAGAGAGATCGTCAAACTCGGCAGTTCTCTCGTTTCAAAAAGATGAGCAAAAGGGTGATAGATTTTTGAAAATATTGTTAATGAGGCTCTACTATGGCTCTGCCCACCCCTGCTGGCACCAACCAAGGAGGCTTTCTCTCCGCTTCTGTGACAGCTCACGCTTCCCTTCCCCCAAGGCCGTCACTCGGCCTCTGTCAGAAAAGGGACCCTCACTCTGTCTGCCCCCTTCTACCCAGTATGCTGCCCAAGAACAGACCTTCTGAGTGGCCTCCCAAAACTTTTACAGCTCTGTCAGCACATTCCTTCACCCAGTGTGGGGTGAAGCACCCCAGTGTGGAGTGAGGGCCCCCTACCCCAGTGTGGAGGGAGGCCCTACTCTCCCTTGGTAGACAAGGGCTGGCCTCCTTCCCTGCTCCATTCCCGGGATAGGCATCACTGAATCATGGCTCCAAGGCAGGCAGGGCTGCCCTGTCCCAGGAATGGTATGTAAAGTTGGGCCTAGTGAAGAAGAATGGAAGAGAATCAGCAGAGAAGAGCACCATCAAAAGCTACTTCATCATTACACCCCATGCCAAGTTCGGGGGTGGCCCCACCTTGCCACATCTCATCCTTAAGGTGCTCACAGCCCATTTTTCTTTCCTCCAGTTATTCATTCAACAAACATCTCTTGGTTGGTGTATTCTAAACCGCATGTTTCACATACCTTGCTCCTTAATTCCTTTGTACCATGGACTCCATTGTGGTTTTCCCAGGAACTTGGCTCCTTTTGGCTAGAAAGACCAATGTATTGTCTCATTTCCCAATCCTCTAAGCTCTCATTTGCTGTTATTTTTTATTTTTGCTCTGTTGGGTTTGGAGGCCCAGGGACCTGAGGTCATTGCAAAGGCCACAGCTGCTCAGAGCTGTTCCTGCCCATGGCCCTTAGGGTCCAGGGACTGCATTTGTACCCAAACATCTTCCAAGTAAAATGTTTGTTATTGCAATTAGGCCTTTTTGTAGATGGCCAAACCCTAGGCCAAAGCATTGATTGATCCAGCAGCTGCTCACCCATGAAACACTCAGGCTGACAAGTCAGAGGAGTTTTGTTTCCTTCTTTGTATGACTGGGTGACTCCATGGAGGGACATGCCCTCAAAATACATCTGGAGTTGAAGCTGGTGAGACAGAAATTCGTGGCCTTGAAAGAAATACTCATGTAATGCTTCTTGTCTCCTAGAGTCGTACTTTTATTATAATTTTTTGTTATTTTTGGCCACATTGTGCGGCATGTGGGATCTTAGTTCCCTGACCAGGAACTGAAGCTAGCCCTCGGTGGTAAAAGCTTGGAACTCTAATCCCTGGACTGCCAGGGAGTTCCCTGGGATTATCATTTGCCTGTTGGAACCGGAAAGCTCTTACCTGCTTGTGTTGGTGATTGTTTATTAAACTCTTTTGGACATGGTGTGACTCACCCACATGACTCAGCGGTCACCTATCAGTGCAGTGGCCCCTCTGGCTGTGGGGCTGTCTCTTGCCAGTTACTCTCTGGGCCCTCTGAGAGCAGGAGCCATTTGTGGTCTTCATTTTTTTTTTAAGCTTTCTTGATCTAATTCACAAGCTCTACAGTTACGTGTGCAAATCCGTGACTTGTAGTATATTCACAGATTTGTGCACTCTCCATCAAAATCAGTTTTGGAACATCTTCATCACCCCCAAAAGAAACCCCACACCACTTAGCCATCACTTCCAAACCCCTCATCCCAACCCTGGAACTGGGTAAGCACTCATCTTCCTGTCCATGGATTTCCCCCATGCTGGACATTTCATGTAAATGAAATCGCAGGACATTGTAAATAGACTCCTTTGAGGCTGGTTTCTTTCACTTAGCGTCGTACTTTTCAGGTTCATCCATACTGTAGTGCGTGTCAGTACGTCAAACCTTTTCATGGCATGGCCAAAAAAGATTCCATTTGGATCTGCCACATAGTGTTTATCCCTTCATCAGGGCATCAGCTTTGGTTATTTTGAATAATGCTGCTGGGAATGTTTGTGTACAAGTTTTTGTGTGGCCATGTTTTCGTTTCTTTTTGGTACACATACCTAAGGGCACAGTGCTGGGCCCATATGGTAAGGGACCACTTCTTACTGTTCCCCAAGTGGAAGTGTTCCCCTCTGCACAACAGGCGCAAGTGAGAGACAAGCAGAGGATGAGGGCGTTAGCCTCCCCCCAGGACTGGTGGACAGCTGAGGCCCCCCCAACGTGTGCTGAAGTGGTTGCCTCTCCATCCATCACCAGCACCATCTTATGATCAGGGTGGAGGGGTGGAGTAAACCGGCTCCATGCAGAAGTCCTGGCCAAGGGGCTGCCCAGCACTCTGGACTCAGCACTGGCAGAGTCAATTTCTGACTTTAGGGACCTGAGTATCGGACCTGCTAGGATCTGGTCCCAAGACGTGCGGGTCCTGGCCCCCCCTGCCCCTGCTGCCAGGATTGCCCTGCTCATCGCTATTCCTCCCCTGACAGGGTGCCTCTGCCAACTGGTGGAACCACCGCCACTTCCAGCACCATGCCAAACCCAACGTCTTCCATAAGGACCCCGATGTGAACATGCTGCACGTGTTTGTCCTGGGCGAATGGCAGCCCATCGAGGTACGATGAAGGGGCCAGGGTGGCCACGGGAGTGTTTGGCTTGCGCAGGAATCAGGGGAGGGACCGTAGGGTGGGGAGTCAGACAGACACCTCTGCGTCTGATATTTACACAGAAACCTTTCCTGGACACCTTGAGTCATTCCAGCTGGAATTTCTATGGAATGGCCTCCTAAAAAACAAAGGCAGCTCCTTATCAGAGTGTTGGATACCTCCTTGACGCCCATGGGCTGGGGAAGAGCATTTCCTAGCTTGTTCCTTACAGTTTGGCAGGAAAGCACAACTCCAAAGCTCATGCTTGGTTCCCAAAGACCAGCTCCAGGAAACCTTACTTGGAGAGTCACAGTCCCCGATGCTGGAGGGACCTCCACAGGGTCTGGTTCCACCTGCTTCACCACAGATGTCAAGTGAAGCTCAGCAGGAGGAGGGCATGTGGTCAGGGTTACATCGTTTAGTGGCCATTCTAGGATGAGGCCCCAGATCTGACAATTGAGCCATTTCCTTCCACTCCATCACACTGCCTTGTCTTTATTTTATTTATTTAATTAACTAATTTATTTTTTTAATGTGGGCCATTTTTACAGTCTTTATTTGTTAGACTGTCGTTTCTGTTTTTTTTTTTTATGTTTTGGGTTTTTGGCCACAAAGCATCTGGAATCTTAGCTCCTGGACCAGGGATCGAAACTTCACCCCCTACACTGGAAGGCAAAGTCTTTTTTTTTTTTTTTTAATTTTTGGTTGTGTTGGGTCTTTGTTGGTGCACACTAGTTTTCTCTAGTTCTGGTGATGGGGGCTTACTCTCTCTCTAGTTGTGGTACAAGGACTTCTCAATGTGGTGGCTCCAGTTGTTGTGGAGCATGGGCTGTAGAATGCGGGCTTCAGTAGTTACAGCACATGGGCACAGTAGTTTTAGCATGTGGGCTTAGTTGCTCCACGGCGTGTGGGTCCCTTTCCAGACCAGGGATCAAACCCATGTACCTTGCATTGGCAGTTAGGTAGGTTCCCAACCCCTGGACACCAGGAAAGTCCCTGCCTTGGTTTTATATTAGTTTATTTTTTATTATAAGTATAGACATACCTGTTGTAAGCATTTAAATAGTAGCAGTAATTGACCAGACTGAGAAGCGAGTCGCCTGTTACCTCTCCCATCCCTGCTGTGCCCCAGTTGTCATGCCCCTGACATTGGTGACCACTGTTGACAGCAGTCTCTAATCCTTCCAGGTATTTTCTATGTGTGAAGAAACATAGACACACATATCTTTTTTAAAAACAAAAATTCAAACTTAGATAGTTTTCCTGCAACTGGCTTCTTCACCAAATGTGGGCCTCTTTGCTGGAGTCCAAGTGCATTAGCCTCCATCTGGGGCTGTCCAGTGCTCTGTTGTGTTTCTAAGACAGGAAAATTTGGTGTTGCTGAGTCTTTGAATAAAGCCATGCCCAATGCTTTTAAAGGATTTAAAGACTCTTCCTCATTTAATTTTTTTTTTTTTTAAGTAGAGCTTCTAGGTGGAAAAAAAAAAAATGTTATAGAAGCTTTACTTTTCTGAAATACATTGATGATGTAAACCAAAGTTTAGAAGATCCCTGTTGCTTTTATGTAGATCTTAAGTGTGACCAAACTGTGCAGAGTAGGGGCCTGATAAGCATTTGCCAAGAGAGGCACTTTTACCCTCCATAAGGAGCAGTGTCTTGAACTGGTTGTATTCCCAGCAGTGTTGATTTTCTTTAGGATTGACTGGTTTGATCTTGCAGTCCAAGCGACTCTAACGAGTCTTCTGAAGTGCGAGGATTTTCTTTGCCAAAATACATGCTTGCATTTTCCTCCTCAGAACGAGTTTGCTCGCTTTGATTTGAGGTGTCTAGATTAGTAGGACTGATTAAGTGGAGTCCATGTGATAAAAAGACAAAGTCTTCGCTTTCTAGGTAGGGAGGCTTCATGTTGTAGAACTGTTGACTGGCTTGACAAGCACTCTCTGTGTTCCTGACAATAAAACCTAGTCTCACCAGCGATGCTGCCAAGGCGTCTCTTTCTGTGTGGTAGCTGTGAAACTCCTTCCAACATCTCTCCCTGGATGCCTCTCAAGTGCTGACTTTTGGGAGGTGCAGTGGAAGTTTGGGGGATCTGGCCATCCCGTTGCCATTGACGTTAAGTCCATGACCATAGTGCTCTGTGAAGCGCTCTCTCACATACTCGGGAAGAGGCCAGCTGTTCCTGGATTCCTGGTGTCGCCAGGACCATGCTGCTTGGAAGGTCAGTGCAGGACACTGTCTGAGTGACTTGGGCATCCGTGGCTCCTTCTAACTCACTAAGAGCTTGTCGTGGACTGACTTGCCCCTTCCAGAAAAAATTTGCATCATTTCCATCCAGAAATATGACATCTTTCTCCATTTACACTTGAGTCTCTTTTTTATACCTCTTAGAAAGCTTTTCCTCTTCTTTATATGTCTTGTGACCATATTTCTTTCAACTGAATCCTAAATAACGTCTATATTTTATATAGGGGTTTCTGTGGTATTCAAGAAAACTGTTGCCATTTGGTTAGTTATCTTATGTCCAGCTAGGGTCCACTGATGTCTGCTTGTGATTCTAGTTGTTTTTCAGTTGATTCTTTTGAATTTCCTGAGTTGACAATCATATTTTTGGAAAATAGTGAAAATTTAGACACTTTCTAATAGCTCTCCACTCTTATTTCTGGTTTAGGCTTTATGACGTTACTAGAACTTCAGAACAGAATTGAATAGTGGTGATGTCAGGGGTAGTCTTGTTTTTGCTCCCCGCTGCCCACTTTTTTTTTTTTTTGGAGCGCTGTAAGTGGATTCTCAGAAGCCAGGAGTGTTTCCGCCTGCCTCTGGGCCTGAGAGCCTGCTTTTCAGACCCCATGGGAGGCTCTCCCTGCCCCATGGCCTGTCAGCAGTTGACCCTCCAGACTACCTTTGCGAACAGGCCAAGTATTCCCTTGGAGCAGCCGGGGCCCTTGGGCTGGAGTCTTGCCATTCCTCGCGTGCCTGCCGTGGCCGGCTCCTCGTTTCTCTGCCTGTGAGTCTGCACTTTCCCAGAGGCAGGCAGAGCTCTCCAGCTGCCCCCCTCCCCCAACCCTGAACGGACAAGGCAGGCCCTTGTTGCTCAGATATTTTGTTCCAAGGCTGATAAGTCCCCTGTACATGCCCCTGGCACCCCCTCAGCCCGTAATCCAAGTCGGGCCTCGTGGTTTGTGGAGGGGAGGAGCACTGGGGTGTCAGCTGGCCAGGGCCCCAGGGTCGTGGGCCTCCGGGAAGCCAGGCCACCAGGATTCCCCCTGCCACTGCCTCTGACCTGCATCCCTTTCAGCCTCGGCTTGAGGACACATCATCAAAGTGGGTCCTGCATGTGCCACTGCACCTCGGGGTCTGGACGACAAACCACCCAGAGCCTCACCTGCAGTTTGAGTCTGCGTCTTCCCTGTGACTGCCCCAGAGCCCAGGCTTTCTTCACGTGTGATGAGGACTTTCCTGCAGGGGAGAGGATTACAGGCTCCCCCCAGGGCCTGTGGGCCCCCGTGGAGGGGGAGGCTGACTCTTGCTTAGTCCCTGGGCCCTGCACCATGCTGAGCACCACATGTGGGGCGTCACTTAATCCTTGCTTAACCGTGAGGCAGGAGCTCTCATCCAGCCCATTTTATAGATGGGACAGCCGAGACTCAGAGAGGTGAAATAACTAGCTCAAGGCTACAGCTAGAAAAGGCAGTGAGTGCCACAATCCAAACCCTGGCTGAATGACTCCCAGCCAGGGCTTCCAGGTCCTCCAAGGCCCTGCCCGGGGCCACCACCTGCTGGACGCTAGGGGTCTGTGTTTCTTGGATCCCACCAGCTTCCTGATGTCTTAAGAAGCCAAGAGCCCCTCCTCCGAGGGTTTCTTATCCTAAGACACCTCTCCCCTTCCTTCCCTGCACTCACGGCAGACAACCGAGGGCTGCAGAGAGCTGAGCATGGGAAAGTCAAGAAACCAGGTTGGGCCCACGCCTGACTTGGCATCCCCAAATCCCCTCTGTGCTTGCTGGTTTTCAGAGGGGAAGCTAGCGCCCTGGGTCAGCCTCACACTGACAGGCGATCTTGCAGTCCCCCTAGCTGAGGTCATCCGGATGGGATCAGATGCCCTGTGACGGTTCGTGTATCGCGGCACACAGGTGCCTCTGTAACCGTGACCTGCCTTTAGTCCTGAAGGGCTTTCATCGCCCCATCATCCATCGGCCCTCAACAGATCTATGGAGTACCCGTAACAAACCCAAATCTCATGGCAGGGGAAGGGGGGCTGCAAAACAATTTGCTCAAATAACAAACTGCTTCCAAATCTGGAACCCCCCACCCCAAAGCTGGAGCCCTCAGGTGTGGGCAGAGGGGCCAGCCGCTGCCTGGGGGCAGTGACATGGCAGCTCCCACAGGGCAGTCTCGGCCCTTGAAGGGATGCACGCAGGAGCTGACAGTGCTGACTGGCCAGGGAGCATCAGCCCGGTAATCTCCTGTCACCCCCTACAGGGCACCAGGGATCACTGCAGACAGGGTGCCCACTGCGCAAATGCAGCTTCAAACCAGCTTCCCGGGGTGCCCACTGCCGAGTCCCTCTGTGGGGACCCTCTGCCAGCCTATCCTGCCCCTAGTGCTCACTCCCAGAATAGAGCTGGGCCAGCCTGAGATTCCTCTGGGCCTGGGGCTGTCCCTTGGGATGACCTGTGGGGCAGAGGTGTGGTGAGGATGGCACCTATCAGGGCTAGAGAAGCCTGCAAAGTCTGGGCCTGTTTCCTGGCTTCTGGGAGGGAGCGAGGGACTGTTCTGTGAAGCACACGCTCCCCAGAACCCAGACCACCAGACCACTCACATAGCGGGGTGCCTCTAATCCCTCCCTCCCCTGCAACGTTGTCCAGGACTATGTCTGGGGTGCCCTGACTGGGATCTCTCCAGGGACTGCCTCAATCTTTTTTTAAAAATATATATAAGAGGAAAGATTGGTAGAAAGAAAAGTTCCCTTTATTTCAGAGGCTGGCAGCCTAGGGGCTGGGGTGCAGAGGGCAGACTCGTGTCCAAAGGCTGACTCCTCCCGACTGACAATCAGTAGGCAAGAGCTTTTAAATTTTGTTTATTTGACAGTGCCGGATCTTCATTGCTGTGCATGGGCTTTCTCTAGTTGCGGTGAGCAGGGGCCACTCTGTTTGGGGTGCAAGGGCTTCTCATTGTGGTGACTTCTCTTGTTGCTGCTTGAGGGCTCTAGGCACATGGGCTTCAGTAGTTATGGCACACAGGCTTAGTTGCCCTGACGCATGTGGGATCTTAGTTCCCCGACCAGGGATTGAACTCACGTCCCCGGCATTGGCAGGTGGATTCATAACCACTGGACAACCAGTGGTTGAGCCTCAGCCTTAACGACAGCCTTTGTGCAAAGGATTCGTGCATTCTGGGGATTGGGGGAGACCCCTGCCAAGGCACAGGAGGCCACACGGACCAAACAGATAGATTCTGACAGTGTTTCAGCGGGGTGTGCCAGCCCCGTGGTCACTGGTGCCAGGATGAATGCCCTGGGGACAGACTTGGCTCTGCTGTCACTCAGAGCTCCTCCGTGGGCCCTCCCTGTGATGCTGGCACTCACTCCATCTCTGTGTACTCGCCTGGAGAACAGGAGCATTGGCCAAGAGGACATCCGTGTTTCTCCCTATGTAACATGCTTTGATCTCCTGACTGCAATAAGCAGGAGTGGACATCATGCGATGAGGGTGGCACCGACCTTCGGAGCTGGGGGCGGCGGGAGGTGGCGGGCAGGTAAAGAGCCATGTCCCAGGGGTCAGTCCCTGGCATTTATGCCCGTGTTCTCATTGACTCCTCTTAACTGGATGCCAAGCAGGGCTCAGGCAGGCTAAGTGACCTGTGCCGAGTCTCAGCTGGTGCGAGGCAGAGCCCAAGCCTGGGCTCTCTGAACAGTCCCCCAGCATTGCAGGCAAGAGCAGGTCCCCCTCTGTGGGCGGCATCTTTCGGTCTCATTCCCCAAGGAGCAGGGTGGGCTGGTCCTCGGGGGGCTGGACTTTGGAATTAAGGGGCTTGCGGGGACCCTGTGGGGCTGTGGGTCTCCTCGTTCCCACCCCCATCCTGGCTCACACTCGCTTTGTACAGTGAGGATGTCCACACCCCAGCCAGACCTCTCAGCCCTCCTGAGTGGTATGCCTGGGCATCAGAGTACCCGGGGTAAGACCAGGTGACCAGGTGTGTCCTGAAGAGTCCCTGTGGTAACCCCCTCTGGCCTGGAACCTAAAGTGGTAAGCCTCAGCCTGGAAATTGCAGGCGGCTCAAGGGACGAGATGCTCAACCTGGTAACTGGTAACAATTTCCCCAGCCCTTACCTGGGTTCTCCCAGCCACTGAGGGCTCTGGGGAGCTCCTCAAGGGGACCCAGGGGCTTTTCTGTCTCCAAAGGGGTGCAAGCTGGCCAAGGAGCTCCCTCTGAGTGCCTCAGCACACTCCCCCACCACCCCAGTTCCTTGTTTCGTGGTGCATTCATTCAACAAATATTTATTCGCTGCCTGTCTCATGGGCTCTGAGTCTGCTTTCTTGGGTTCAGATCCCTGCCAGCCCACTTCTTGTGTGGCCGTGGGCAGTGACTTGACCCCGAGGTTCAGCTTTGGAAGCACTAACTTCCAGAGGAGCACCTGAGCTGAGAGGCCAGCTTGGGATTGGTGTGCCCAGCAAAGGCTGAGGAAGTGTTGGCCGGAGCAACCGGGAGCCCAGAGGGGCCCAGGGTGCAGAGGGACAGAAAGCTTCCCTGGGTGGGAGGAAGGAGCAGGGACTGCAGAGCGGGTGGAGGAGAGATGGGAGGTGGGGGTCCGTGGGGTCCTGGGGGCTCACAGCCTCTGCTTCTCTCCTCAGTACGGCAAGAAGAAGCTGAAATACCTGCCTTACAACCGCCAGCATGAGTACTTCTTCCTGAGTGAGTGCCGGGGCGCCCCACAACCACACCCCGACCGCCTTCCCAGTGTGGCCGTCCATCCCCACTCCCACCTGACACCCTTCCAGACCCAGAAAGTGACGCCAAAGCTGTCAGAGTAACAACAGCCACAAACCCATCCTGGCCCGTGATACACAGAAGGGACACTGGCCCAGACACCCGGATGCCACACTCGGACTTCCTGGGCAGGGTGTCAGAGGGTACTTCCAGCCCCCTTCTCAGGGTGCCAAGGTTCCAGTCTCCTCTGCCCGGGAGCTACAGAGCTGGCACCACATCCTGGCTTCTGCCCTCCCAGTTCCTCCCCATCTTCCAGCCCCGCCGGGTGGAACAGGCCGTTCCAAGCCCCTCTCCTCTCTCTCTCTCTCTTTCTCTCTCTCTCTCTCTCTCTCTCTCTCTCGCAGTTGGGCCGCCACTGCTCATCCCTTTGTACTTCCAGTACCAGATCATCATGACCATGATCGTTCGCAAGGACTGGGTGGTGAGTCCAGGGGACCCAGGAGTGTGGGGAGGAGGGCGACTCGATCCTGGGGCGGCCCACGGCATCTCCTCCCGGGGCGACTACCTTGTCACCCTCAGGAAGGGACTTGCTCTGAGGCCAGCAGGAGCCAGCGAGGCTGTAGCACCCCAGCCCAAAAGATACCCCCAGGCAGGGCGTCCACTGGGAGAGCCCCTGCCTTGGCAGAGCTCCCTCAGAAAGTTGCTGAAGGCTGAGTGATGAGTCACACACAGTCCACCCATCCAAGGCTCCAGCCCTCACCCTCCTGAGTCCCCGTGAGGCCCCTTAGACCCAGTGGTCCAGGTCACACTGCTCTCCGGTTGGTAAATGGAGAACAGCCTGGCACTTAGTTTGCTAAATCTGCCTGAGAACGTGCCGCACACTGGGTGGCACTTCTGTTAAACGACAGGGTCTTATTGTCTCACTGCTCTGGAGACTAGAGTCCAAGATCAAGGAGCCTGCAGGGTTGGCCCTTCTGGGGGCTGTGAGAAATGGTCTGGGCTGGCGTCTGCCTCTGATTCGCGGATGGCCAACATCTTCTCCGTGGGTGGTTCTGCCTCCGGGTTTCCCCTCTGTCTTAGGACATCAGTCATGGATTAGGGCCCTCCCTAATGACTGCATCTTCACTCATGATATCTGCAAGCACACTGTCTCCAAATAAGGTCCCATTGTGAGGTCCCGGGGATGAAGAGTCATTTTAGGGGACACGATCCTGCCCATCACTCCAGAGAGAGACGGGGACCCTGGAGAGGAACGGTCCTTGACTTGATTTAGATGCGTAGGCGTGGTTCTCAGAAAAGGATGATGTGCCTGTGATGGGAGGCCCTGGGGGAAGTGGTCGCCCTGGGCAGAACCTGCTTTTGGCAGAACAGGGTTCACTGGGACTGCAACTGGGACAGGGACAAGACCTCTGCCTTCCAGACCAAGCAGACACTCGGTCAGTATCGCTGGTCTTTTTTTGTTTTATAAAACCCGGTTTCATAAGTGAAGATACTGAAACTCTTGAGAGTTTGGGGCTTGCCCAAGGTGACACCAAGGGGTGGATCAGGCATGAGAACGCCCCAATGCCACCGCCTGGACTCACCCTGCTCCCACACCCCAGACACTGCTCACTCAGTAACAGGTCCTCGTGCTTGTATGGCAATTGAAGGACTTCAAAGTACTTTGTCTTACATGCTTCCCTGGGTATTATTGGCAGAAGTGCCTGTTGATTCTGCTAAGAGGGCCAGCCTGGGACTCAGAAGCCGGTTGGGGGTGTTTGGGGAAGAGGAGGGATTTGGAAGTCCCTGCCAGCCCTGTGCTGGTAAAACCTGTACTGCACGCTTGTCGGGCATGCTCTTTCATCAGTACCAGCTGTGCTTCAGGAACAGTTAGGCCCTGCCACCCACAGTGAAAGTCGCTCAGTCGTGTCCAACTCTTTGCGGCTCCATGGATTATACAGTTCATGGAATTCTCCAGGCCAGAAGACCGGAGTGGGTAGCCTTTCCCTTCTTCGAGGGATCTTCCCAATCCAGGGACCGAACCCAGGTCTCCCGCATTGCAGGCGGATTCTTTACCAGCTGAGCCACAAGGGAAGCCCAAGAATACTGGAATGGGTAGCCTATCCTTTCTCCAGTGGATCTTCCTGACCCAGGAATCGAACCGGAGCTTCCTGCATTGCGGGTGGATTCTTTACCAGCTGAGCTATCAGGGAAGATGTGTCTGGCCATTAAGGCACATCCGGGCCGGAGAGAAGGAGTTTCTGGGTCAGTGAGGGGGTGGGAATTGGAACGCAACTCTCCTGCCCCTGTGGTGACTGTTGTTTTCACCAGGGCTCACCTGAGCCCTGGGAGGAGTCATAGTGGAAGAGGATAGCGCTGCTCGGGACACTCTAATCTGCTTTTATGGCAGACGCCTGACATGAATATTTAATCCCCCCCCCCTTTTTTTTTTCACTGTGTGTGTTCCCTGAAGGACAAAGCATGAAAGAGGCACAGTAGGAAAGGGAATCAGACTTTATAACTGAACTGACTCAGGTGGCCCAGCCAGGGATATTTGATCGGGCCCCTGGGGTCAGGGCTCTCTTGCCAGGGAGTAGGGTTCAACTTTGGGCTTCTAGTACACAGCAGTAGCTGACTAACCAGGCTTAGCACCAGATGCAAGTGCATCCCTCAGAGGCCCACATGGCAGAGGCATGCTCTGTGCTGTGATTTTCTGATTTATGGTAACTGAGCTTAGGTGCCAAGTGCAGATGGGACCTGGGGTGGTGGTCCTCAGTGGGAAGAATTCTGTTGAGCCACTGGCAATATTGGGGAGAATTGGGGGATTTTTTTGGCCACACCTCACAGCATGTAGGATCTTAGTTCCCTGATTAGGGATCGAACCCGGGCCCGCTGCCGTTGGAAGCACAGAGTCTTAACCACTTAAGCCGCCAGGGAAGTCCAGGGCGACAGTTTTGATTGTCACAACTCAGCGGGGATGGAGTGTACCTGGCACCTAATGGGCACCTGCCATGCCTGGGACAGCTCCCCCAACCCCCACCCCCCTGCACTGCTGAGAACTGTCCAGCTCCAAAGGCCAACCAGCATTGCCAGTGACTGCATCCTGGAGCTGTCCCCAGGCCTCAACTTCCTGGAGGTCTGTTGCATCTGATCCCACGATCCACTCCTTCTTGAAACACTCCCTGTCGGCTTCGAAGTCCAGCCTCTACTGGTTCTCCTCCACCTGTCTCCCTTATCACCTTTATCCCTTCACCCCTGACACTAGTGGTTCATGGTCATGTATCATTTTGTACCACAGTTAATAGGCACACGCCTCCATTAATGTATGTGTACATACTACTGCACTGTGCACACACAAAAAAGGAATTAAAATGAATGTGATGAAAAGTAGAAACAGAACTTAAAACATTGGCTTCCCCCACCCCCTTAAGGGCTTCCCTAGTGGCTCAGACAGTAAAGTATCTGCCTGCCGTGTGGGAGACTCAGGTTCGATCCCTGGGTTGGGAAGGTCCCCTGGAGAAGGGAATGGCAACCCACTCCAATATTTTTGCCTGGAGGATCCCATGGACAGAGGAGCTTGGCAAGCTATAGCCCATGGGGTCGCAAAGAGTCAGACATGACTGAGGGACTTGTTAGCCGCACATGCACCCTTAAAGACCACCTCCGTCCCGAGGTCTTGCCCTCCACTCACTTCTGGCCCTTCAGACCCCTTCCGAGCCACTCTTCCCACCCCTTTCCTCCCCAGCCAATGACACCAACACCCGGGACCAGTCTGGGTTCACCATGACCAAGCAGTCTCTGCACAGAACTGCCCCTGCCTCCTAGAGTCCTGGAGAATGTTGCCCCTCGGCAGGGCCAGGAGTCCTGGTTTGGGCCTCCCTCATTTCATCCCTGAGCTCCTGGAATAACTGAATTTCCTCACCTCCAGTTGGCAGGAACCTATTTTTATGATTTAGATGGAACCACATTCTTGTCGTTTAAAGCACAGTGGGTCTTCTTCCTTGCCGCCAAGATAGAGGCCAGTCTCCCCCAGGCGGATGTGACCTGGCTGTGGTCTCTTGCCCCGACCTGGAGCGCTTGGGCTGGCGTATGTGGAGCATATAATCTATATGTAAAATAGCCCCTCCCTGCTCGCCTCAGCAGACTTTTCTATGCATTGTCATTTCTGCAAACATCCATCCTGCTGTTCTTTGCTTGGCCAACCTTTGCTGTGTCCCAGTCTGTCTTGGGCACCACCTCCCGATGGGGGTCTTTCTAAATCAGGACAGGGTTGGGACCTCATGCCATGCTGCTGTCACCCCTGTAACTGTGTTTCCCCTTCCATATGCTATGGAAGGGATCTCTGTCTAAAGTCTGTCCTTTCAGACAAGGGGCTCTCAAGCACTTCTGTTTGCCTCCAGCACCTAACTCAGCCCCTGACACAGGGAAGGTATTCACTGCATGCTTGTGGAGATTAACTGAACAGAGCTCCTATGAAGGATGAATTTGCTGAGCAGATAAGGGGAGAAGGAGCCTCCAGGCAGATCCAGCTAGACACAGACAGCACGGCATGGCTGGGCCGTGGGAGACGTGACAGGCTGCAGGCAATGCCAGGATGGTGGACAGACATGTGAGGGACCCATGCAGCCTACTGGGAGGCTGGATTTCGTCCTTTATCCCCCAGTGGGGCAGGAGGCTCGTGATGGCTTTGCGGATGGCAGTGGCGTGATCCAGCTTGCATGTTAGGAAGGTCTCTATGGCAGCAAACTGGTGCCAGGACCAGAGGAGAGTTGTCAGAGCTCAGACTTGCAAGCTCTGCTTATTGTTGCCACACCTTCAGGCCTGTAGAATCTCAGGGGGATAGTCTTTTCCCATACGGAAGACGGAGGACCAGAGGCACAGCTCAGAAAGTTACTTACAAGCTACAAAGAATAGCCACTAGTGGTAAAGGACCCACCTGCCAATGCAGGAGACTGGTTCGATCCCATGGAGGAGGGCGTGGCAGCCCACACCAGTATTCTTGCCTGGAGAATCCCATGGACAGAGGAGCCTGGGGGGCTATTCAGTCTATAGGGTCGCAAGAGTTGGACATGACTGGAGAGACAGCACACACGGAGAACAGAGTGGAGGAGCCTTTGCTGTGACCGCTACCCTGCCGAATGTCTGGGGAGAAGTGATGAGGGGGTGGAAACAGTCAGTGCAAAGGCCCTGAGGTGGGAAAGTGCTGGGGCAGGGTGGCTGAGCAGAGTGGTCGCCAGTCCCTGTGGCTACTCTGGGTGGAATGGGAGGGCTTAGCAGGGGAGGACAGAGTGGGCTTGGAGCTAAGACAGTTCTCTCCGGTTGCCATGGTTGCAGAGCCACGGAGGCAGTTGGCGGGGGGGGGGGGGGGGGGGGGGGGTGGTGCTTGCCCAGGAAGAGAGAGCAGAACAGAAGAGGGGCTGGGAGGAGACACGGGTAGGGGAAGAGGACCAGCACTGTCAGGCTGCTGGGAGGGTCCTGAGGTGGGTGATGGACAGCGTCCCCGGCCTTCGTCGCGCTGGAGTGAGGACCTCTGGGGGCCGATGAGCAGTTTGTGAGCCTGCGGGTGTCGGGGGTGTGTTGGTGCACCTCCAGAATCCCCAGGACCAGGAACGAGCTGCCAACTCCTGGTGTCTGCTAGTTCCCGTCCCTGCGGATTTCCCTAAATGCAGAGCTTGTAGCCCCTCCATGTTGCTAAAACCTCTCAGCCTTCTCCTAGACACAAAGACTGTTGTACACATCCTCCTCCGGGAGGCCTCGGATCCTTAGCTGGACCCAGTGTCCAGCTTCCTGGAGGCCCATAGGGTTTCTTGGCCACCTTCACTCAGCAGTGAACCAGGCTTGCTGTGTACACACCTGTGGTTGGGACCCCATGCCCAGGAGGGTGAGATACTCCCACGTCTAACCGTGTTTCTCTCCACAGGACTTGGCCTGGGCCATCAGCTACTACACCCGTTTCTTCATCACCTACATCCCTTTCTATGGTGTCCTGGGATCCATCCTTTTCCTCAACTTCATCAGGTGCCTGAGTTTTGCTGGCTACTAACCCCTCGGCCCCCGAGCACCCCGATGGGGGTTTGATGTGAGGCCCCCCCGAGGAAAGCCTCAGAAGTCCCACTTTCTGCCCGGGCCCCTCGTCAAGGGGCTCCACTCAACCCCCTCCACTTGTACCCACCTTGCCCCAATTGGGGTCGGGAAGGACACTTGGTTCCCACCGACTCCCTGGACCCTGTGGAGGCTGAGCCGTCAGGCTGCACGCTGAGCTGAGCTCCCTTCCAGGTTCCTGGAGAGCCACTGGTTTGTGTGGGTCACACAGATGAATCACATCGCCATGGAGATTGACCGCGAGCCCTACCGCGATTGGCTCAGCAGCCAGGTGAGGGCGGCCGGCGCTGGCTGCCGGGGGCGGGGGGCGGCCCACGGAGCCCAGGTCCATGTCCCTGGGAGCGTGGCTGCCCAGTCGGCCTGGCGCCGTCCTGCCCTTCCCTGGGCTGCCGGTGTCCTTCCACTGAGAGGCCCAGAGCTGGGCAGGAGAAGGTGACCGGGAGCTTCTGGAGGGACCAGTGGGAAATCGGGGCAGGGTGGTGAGACCCGGGGAAGGATGGGCCTCGTGGAAAGGAGAGGGGTCCCTTTGTGCTTCTGCTCCCAGCCACTCAACCCCCTTCTCCCCAACAGCTAGCAGCCACCTGCAACGTGGAGCAGTCCTTCTTCAACGACTGGTTCAGCGGGCACCTCAACTTCCAGATCGAGCACCAGTGAGCGCAGGCGCAGGCGGGGGTGGGGGGGCGGTAGGCAGAGGGCATACCATGGAGGCAAGTTGCCAGCAGCCTCACCTGGCAGAGGGCAGCAGGTGGGGGCTCCCTCTCTCTGTCTTTCCCCCAATGACCCTAGATTGTATCTCTGCCCCACCACCACCCACGAGCCTCCTGGAGGCCTAGAGAGGGGTTCTTGTTCCCCGGACCATGTGATCACAGTGGCACCCACCCCTGCGCGTGGGCCCTGGCATCTCCCTGGATCCCGTGAGCCTGCAGAGCAGGTGACTGGTCCGTTTATTGACAGGGAGCCTAAGGCCCAGCCCTCCCCCGCTGCAGGCCAGCCACCCCTGTGGGCACGCAGGGAGAGACAGACAGGGTCTCCTGGGCCTGGCCAGCCTCCCTGTGGGCGGTGGAGGTGGTGGGCCAGCCCTCACGCCCCCCCCACCACACACTCTCCCCAGCCTTTTCCCCACCATGCCCCGGCACAACCTGTA
Organism: Muntiacus reevesi; assembly: GCF_963930625.1. Classification (NCBI taxonomy): domain Eukaryota; kingdom Metazoa; phylum Chordata; class Mammalia; order Artiodactyla; family Cervidae; genus Muntiacus; species Muntiacus reevesi. Next base: position 38,367,180 of record NC_089253.1, read on the forward strand.
TAAGATCGCCCCCCTGGTGAGGTCACTGTGCGCCAAGCACGGCATTGAGTACCAAGAGAAGCCGCTGCTCCGGGCCCTGCAAGACATCATCCGGTAAGGAGGGGTGGGCACGGGTGTCGGAGACACCCCAGGTCCCTGGGGGACAAGGAGGGGATTGGGAGGCACGTGGTCGTGGGACCGCCCGAGGTGGAGACCAGAGGGGCCCTGCTGGCACGGGTGCCCCTACCTGGCCTCTTTGTCGCTGGGGATTGCCTGGCCTCTGTCTGGGTTGGACGAGGTCTCTCCCTGGGTCCTTCCAGGGGTCCCCCGGGGGGCCCTGGGCTCCTGACGGAGAGCTGGGAGGAGGCCCCCAGGCCGGCAGAGCCCGATTCCCTGGGGCTCCTTGTCCCAGTCGACCCTTGGCCTCTGTCCACCTGCTCCCTGACCGCCCCTTTCCTTCTCTCCCCAGGTCCCTGAGGAAGTCTGGGCAGCTGTGGCTGGACGCCTACCTCCACAAATGAAGCTGCAGCCCTCGGGGCGCCCACGGGGACGGTTGGGGGGAGCCGGTGGGGGTGGTGGCCGAAGGGGAGGGCGGGGTTTTCTTCAGAGAGGTGTCAGGAGGCTGTGATTCGCGGCTCAGACTTGAGGCTCGTTTTTCCTCTCTTGCTGTCTGGTTTCCAGGCGTTCACGCCTCCCTCTGACACCTTCCCTCCTGGGTCCCGCCCCGCCTCCACCCTCCATCCTGAAGCCTCAGACGCGCACGGCTGAGGCCTGTGAGCCCCTGCAGCCTGGCTTCCGGGCTTCACACCACCCTCTTTTCTCCCTGCTCTTGAGGTCCGCAGGTGGGATGGCTCCCTGAGCCTGCAGGCCGGCCCCACCGCCTTGGACGACCGCCCACCCTCTGCCCTTCTGTGGGGTGATGTGCTGGATTCCCCGGGTCTCCTTCCCACCGCCGGGTCCATACTGGGGGCGCCCCTGCAGGCCCCACTTTCTCTTCAGATGTCTGGCCCTGACGCCAGGCTCCCTTCACCCGTGTTGCAGCCAGATCAAGCCTCCGGGCCCAGGGAAGCGTCCGGGCCCCACCAGAGCCCTCTGACCCAGGGCTCGAGCAGTTCCATCCTGCCGCCTCCCAAGTCTAGAGCCTGTGACCTCGGGTCCATGGGGGTGGGGCCACAGATGAGCTCAGCAGAAGCAATGACCAGGTCAGGGGTCAGCCGACCTGTAGGCTCAGATATTTGTTCTGGTCGGGAGACCCGAGATTCTGGAGCAACTGGACTGTCCCCCGGAGCGCTCCGTTCCTGCCAGGCGGTGCCAGCCAGTCCCTGACCACTTGGCTGGTGGGGACTGAGGCCCTCCAGGCTGCGAGTGGGCGCTGGAGCCCAGAAGCTCTGCACAGCCCCTCCCCACGCTGGGGCTGCCCGCGTGGACACGCTCTTCCCCACTCTATCACGCTCTCGTTGTCTTTTACTCATTTTTTAACCTTTTGCTACAGGATGTGTTCTGCCGGGGGTGGCAGTGGGACTGGGCCTTGGGACAATCTGCCTGTTCGCACCCCCCAGCCCCTCTGCAGCCTCCCCAGGCCCCACAGTGGGCTGAGCTGAGCTCACTCACTGAGGCCTCCATGGCCCTGACTGTCAGGAGACAGAAGGAAGGAGCCCCAGAGGAGGGTGACCCCGAGAAGCTGGGAACTTGGTGAGGTGGGGGTGGGGGTACCCAATGGGACAAGGAGGGGTTGGGGCTGAAGGCCAGACAGCTGTGGGGACAGGAAAGTGAGAGGGTGGGGAACCTGGCGGCCACTGGGAGGATCCAGAGCTGCTGCATTTGGAAATTAACCCACTAACCCGTAGATAACTCCAGGGGAGGGCGGGGCAGGAGGGACCAGCTCTGGCTGGTGATGGACCTGAGGGTTGCCATGGCAATGAGGGATGGCCTGCCTGAAGCCCTCCTGCTGAGAACACGCGGGCCCAAAGAGCCACTGTCCCTCCCCTGAGGCAGAATGGATCCATAGGGAACTGACCTTAATTTTTATCATGTTGCTTCCCCACCTCTACACTTTTGGAAATAAATGAAGTGATTTTATTCCCACGTCCTGTTCGCCAATGCTGGGTGGGGTGTCGATGGAGTATGGGGAAGGGGGCCTGCCTTGGGCTGGGAGCACTTTCCTCAGTCCACCCCCACACCTTTGCTCAAAGAGAACTTCCTTTCCCCTTCCCTAAAGTGCACATCAGGCCGGGAGTTTTGGGCAAATGGTTCAGATTAGCGAGCCCTCCTTCCTCTTCCTGGGGACTCTGTGGAGTGAGGCTTTCCAAAGGTCTCTGGGGGGCAGAGGCCACCTTCCTGACATGCTCATTCACCATCTCCCTCCTCTTGAGGGACCACCCGCAGGCCCCAGGTCGCTGGCTTCTGCCAACCTCGGCCCTACCCCTTCCTGGTCAGTGTACCGAGCTCTGGGAGCAGAGTCTCAGAAGGGGCTGAGGAGAGCTCCTGTGCCCACTCACCGGCTCACTGGGTCCCCCAAGCCTGGGAAGAGTCCCAAGGAACGTGCCAGGGCAGTTACCTGCTAGTGGCCCCTATCCTGCTCTCTGCCCTCCTCTCTGGGCTGGCTCAGCTTGGCAGATCAAGCTGGGAGTACCAGGGAAGTGCCAAGAGGCTTCGGGGGAGCCAGAACCTCAGGAGCTCCCCACCTGGCCTTGCATCTGCTCCCAGCAGGGTGGGGGAGGGCTCAAGAGTAGACCCCCGTCCTCTCTGCTGCTTCACCTGTGACCTCGGTGTAGCTGGCAGGGACACCCAGCTGAGCCGGTTAGTGTGTGATTCCCCAGTGGGCATAGGTCATCTCGCAACACCCTGTGAGCCCTTGGCCTTGCCCTGCCCCAGCACCCATCAGAGGCCTTCGAGTCTGGGCCCAGCACCAGGATCCCCGCAGGGGGAGACTGGTGGGAAGGATTTTGCTGCCACTCAGGGCATCTGGTAAATCTTGGCCCAGGTTGATGGGGGCCTAGACCTTCTGTGACTTCTTCCCCCACACTCCCAAACTTGTCCTCACACATTACCCTTGGGGCCAGGGACTGGGGAAGACTCATTCCTGCTCTCTGCCCAATTGCCCCTCCTTTCCCACACTCTGCTGAGGCTCTTGCCCAGCACAGAACCATGGGCTTCTCATCCTCACCCTCTGCCAGACTCAGCCCCCCCAGGGTGGTCACAGAACCAAACCTCGATTCACAGAGGGAGAGGCTGAAGCCAGAAGAAAAGGACTGGGCAGCTGAATTTCAGCCCCTCAGCCCGCCTGGCCCTCCCCTTCCCCCGGCAGGGCTGCCCCACAAGGGAAGGGCCATTTTCCAGAGCCTGGGCTCTGCCTGCCCCACATCAGAGTCAGACTGCTCCCCAGAGGAGCGAGGGGCTGGGTGGAGTGGGTGGAGACGAGGGGAGTTAGTCCCTGCGGAGGGGATAAGAGCTCCCCATGGCAAGGTGTCTACTCTGATAAAAGTGTATCAGCCTTGTGGGTGGCGTGGGCATGCGCTGGGCACTGGGCCCAGAGGAGGGGCTGGCAGGGCAGTCCGGGCTGGGTGTGGACCTAGAGCCCCAGCGGTGGTCACTAGCCTGGCAAGTTCCCAGGCTTCCAGTGGGTCACTCAGACCCTCTTGACCCACGGGGAGCCAAGAGGAGGGCTTTGGTGAGCCAAGTGGGGCAGGGCGGAGGTGGCAGCCACCTGGACTGGGTAACTGCCCTGGGAGTAACAGGCCACCGCTCATGTGATACCGAGCCCTGAGGCAATCAAAACTCAGCTGTCCCAGCCGTGCCATCCCTGGAGAGGTGTGCCCCTCTGGACGGGATGCAGCTTCTCAAAGAGCCACCTGGTCCGAGTCTGAGGTGGAAAAGATTAGCTATGGATCCAGTGGGGTACCTACACCCATCTGTGAAGGAACCAGGGCCTGGAGGGTGGAGGCGGGCCCCAGGACCGGAACTAGCCCATCATAAACAGAACAAGCGAACGCCTAGCATGCCAGGACTTAAACAGATCATGTCTCTATTGCCCTCTGCTATTAGAAATACATTTCTTTGAATTCTGAAGACATTTGAGTCTTTTTTCTAAATTATGTTTCAAGAGCAAGTATCCAGGTGACAGATGACAGGTACCGGGGGCTTGGAAAGGGCCAAGGAGACAGAGGCAGCCAGGTGCTCTGGAATGGAGGTGTGGGGAGGGGGTGGGGGGAGAAACCCACTGCCTGTTCAGGCATGTGACCTACCAGCCACTCCCAACATTACAGGCATGGGCTGGTTCTTGTGAATTTCCATTTCCCCAATCTGCCCAGGCCATCTCCTGGAAGACTCCAAGTAAATAAATGCTGGCTGATTGAAGGGGCAAATGAACAAGGCCTCCCTAAAGACTTTTGCTTTTCTTCTGGGCCCAAGACTGTGCAGACCATAAAGCAGGGACATGGCTTTTCTTTGCGGCTCTACCAAGGCCCTTCCCTCCTTTGTACAGATGGGCCCAGGCCCTGGGACTGCAGAAGAAACCTACACAGAGGGGGAACTCAGCTAGGGAGAGGGGTGGATGACTTGGCTCCAGGGATTCTAGCATAAGGGACAAGGAGGAACAAGGGCAAAGAAGACCCACCAGTGAAGGATTTCAGGCAGTAGGCAAAGGGATGGCTAATTGAGGCCAGGGGGCTTCCCCCGTGGTCCTTTTATGGTTGTTCAGTCACTAAGTTGTGTCCGACTCTTGGCGACCCCCATGAACACATCAGGTTTCCCAGTCTTTAATCATCTCCAGGGATTTGCCCAAATTCACGTCCATTCAGTCAATGATGACATCCAACCACCTCATCCTCTGTCACCCCCTCTCCTTCTGCCCTTAATCTTTCCCAGCATCAGGGTCCTTTCCAATGAGTCGGTTCTTCGCATCAGGTGACCAAAGTATTGGAGCTTCAGCATCAGTCCTTCCAATAAATATTCAGGACTGATTTCCTTCAGATTCTACTGGTTTGACCTCCTTGCAGTCCAAGGGACTCTCAAGAGGCTTCAGCACCACAGTTCAAAAGCTTCATTTCTTTGGCACTCAGCTTTCTTTATGGTCCAGTTCTCACATGCATACATGAATACTGGAAAAATCATAGCTTTGACTATGGACCTTTGTCAGCAAGGTGATGTCTATGCTTTTTAACACATATGTTTGTTATAGCTTTTCTTCCAAAGAGCAAGCATCTTTTAATTTCGTGGCTGCAGTCACTGTCTGCAGTGATACCAAAATCACTTGGTCCTTTAAACAAGGTTTTTTTTTTTTTTTTTTTGAAGTCACTCAGTCGTTGTCCGACTCTTTGAAACCCCGTGGACTGTAACCCACCAGGCTTCTCCGTCCATGGGATTCTCCAGGCAAGAATACTGGAGTGGGTTGCCATTTCCTTCTCCAGGGGATCTTGCAGAACCAGGGATCAAACCCGGGTCTCCCGCATTGCAGCCTGACACTGTAACCTGTGAGCCACCAGGGAAGCCGCCTTAAATAAGTTATTCCTAAGCAATTAAACAAGTTACTCCTAGGCGATTACCCATTTGCAGGCGTGAGGGCGCAGTGCCCTCGGCCACCACCAGGGGCAGCACGGAGCACAGCCTGCGCCACATCGGTGCCGCTATCCCAGGTGCCCCTGGGAGGTGCTGCAGGCTCAGCATTCCTGCTGGCTTGGGGCGGGGGGGGGGGGGCGGGGGGAAGCGCGGACAGTCTGCTGACCCTGAGTCTAGTGCACTAGTATTTCCCTGATAAGGGCATCAGGGTCGCCACCGGAAAGGCACTGACCCTGGGGGACTGCCATCCCAGGGCCCACAGGGCACCAGGAGTCAGCAGGTGACCACAGGAAGGGGACACTCACAAAAAGAACAAGCAGCCTGGGCAGGGGCCCTGAAAGTGGGACTTACTTTCAAGGTAGGAGGTACCTTTCAAGGACGAAACAGGCTGGGAGGCAGCCACGTGCTTGTCCCAGGTGAGAGCTTGTGATGGCCCCAAGGCCATGGACTGTATACATTTTTAAGATAAATGGCTCAGCCCTGTTGCTGCAGGCTCTCAGCAAAAAGCCTTCCACAGGTATCTCTTCTGTCACCCTAGGAGGTCACACTACCACTCCAAGAGATTGCCTAACTTCCCCAAGGTCACAGCCTGGAGTCCAGGACTTCCCCCGCCCTGGCTGCTGGACTCTAGAGAAAAGCGGGACACGGTGTGGAGTGGGACTGGATGGTCCAGGAAAAGAGTGGACAAGAACTGCAGTACCTGCCCCCTTCCACTTTCTGTAGGAAACACAGTCTGGGGCCCTGGGGACAAAGAGTGGGGGCAATCCTGCAGCTGGTGGGGAGATTCCGGCCCCCGGGCCAGAAAGTCCCTCAGAGAAATCCTAGCTCAGCGTTTCCATTTTTTTCTCAAGCTGCTGACACTTCTAATGAAACCATCCACTTGGCTCGGAGCTGCTGAGCAGAGGGGTCCAGCAGCCCGGCTCTTCCTCCTTCCCATCTTCAGGAAGCCCCAACAGCCAGCTCGAAGGCCCCCCCAGAAGTGTCCAAACACCACAGGCCCAGGTCATCCACACCCATTTTCCAGATGAGGAGCCCAAGGCTCAGTGAAGAACCACACCTTGTTCTCAGACTCCAGGGACGGAAAGAGCCCCGTTCCAGGGGCCCTTGGACTTCCAGGTGGCTCAGATGGTAAAGAATCTGCCTGCAATGCGGAAAACCCGGGTTCAATCCCTGGGACGGAAAGAACCCCTGGGGAAGGGAATGGCTACCCATTCCAGTATTCTTGCCTGGAGGATCCCATGGACAGAGAAGCCTGGCGGGCTACAGTCCATGGGGTCACAAAGAGACAGACACAACTGAAGTGAAATTAATACACACACACAGGGGTCCTGCTTGAATGGTTCACTGCAGCGGCTGGAAATCAGCACCAGGTCCTGGGCAGGCATGGGGCAGGGGGAGATCCCGATCACCTCCTATGGACCCCCTCACTGGGGTGATGCCAGGTATACTTCTGAGCTCAGCAGCAGACCCCCACCAGTGGCCTTCTAAGGCCCCTCAGCCATCAGGCCAATGCAGATGCCAGACAGAGGTCCCTCCTGTGTTCCGGGGGGTGCCCCCACACATGGCCCTCAGTCCCTGTCTGCCTCGGTCTCTGTCTCTGTGTTGTTTAATCACTAAGTCTGGTCTGACTCTTTTTGCAACCCTATCCCACCAGGCTCCTCTGTCCAGGGGATTTCCCAAGCAAGAATACTGGAGTGGCTTGCCATTTCCTTCTCCCAAGAAATCTTCTCAACCCAGGGATTGAACCTGTGTCTCCTTCACTGGCAGGCGGATTCTTCACCAATGAGCCACCAGAGAAGCCTCCCTATCCAACTATGCAACGGAGTAAAGTGGGGTGAGCCTGAAGTGAACTACCAAGGTTGCTGGTGACTGGGTGAAGAACAGGAAGGGACCAGGCCCTCAGGGCATCTGAGCTCAGGGCAGATGCCAGCTCCCTGACCCAGGGAGGAGGGCAACCCGGAGAGCCGCCATCCATCACCACCCTCTCACCTCCCAACACTCTGATGGCCCAAGGACCTGAACTCCAGTTCCAAGATCCATGCAAATATTCTACTCCATAACATACCTGGGTTTGTTTTTATATAAAAATAACATTTTTTCCCCTAAATTTTTGCTCTAGGAAAACATGTCACGCTCACTGTGTGTCTTTATACACCAGGCCCCTAGCCCTGGTCCTGGCGGGTCTAGAGCCACGGTCGTGGGCTGTGGAGCAGACGGGGAGGGGACCCAAGAGGACAGGCAGGGTCTCCAGCCTGAGGCAGGGTGAGGTGAGGCAGGTGAGGAAGCCTGTCTGGGTGGCTTGGTGGCTGCTGGGGCCCCGGGCGCTGCGGTCTTCACTGGTGGAGGTAGGCTTCCAGCCACACATTGCCAGACTTCTTCAGGGACCTGGGTGGTGGGGGTAGGGAAGACGTGAGGGACTCAGTGGCAAGATATTAACCTCTTCCCCCCACGATGATGAGTGTGAGTGGAGATGGGCAGGCAGCTGGGGTGGGGCCGGAGGAGAGGGCTGGGAGAGGCGGCTACACCCTCATTAACTTGAGTGGAACCTGGACCTTGGGTGGAGGGGGAAGGGCCCGAGCCACATCCAGCCAGGAACCAGGGTGGGCCTGTCCCTCCTCACCCGGCTCTCTCTGTCGCTTCCTCTTGCTGAGCCCTGTGATCCAGAGATTTGTAAGGCATGGAATGCGCCCACCACCAGTCTGACATCAGGTGGGGGAACCAGAAGCATCAATAACTTGCTAGGAAAACTCTGTGCCAGGTGTTTGAAAGGGGCCAGGCCAAGTGGCAGGGGCTTCGAGGATCGGGCTGGGAAGGGTTATGAAGGAGGAATTCAAACACCAGTAAGAGAAGGAAGGGCCTCGAAGTAAAGGGAACAGCCTGTGTTAAGGCACAGAGGTGGAAGAGCTCTGGCTGAGACTCTGGCCTCTGTTCCCGTCAAGGCTACCACCAGGGCCGAGCCCGGTCGCCCCCGAACAGCTGCAGGAACCCCACTCTGCTCTTCCTGCCCCATCAGTTCGTTCCTGCAGTCAGAGCATCTTTCCAAAATCCAAGTCCTGTGTACCCCTCCTCCGCTCACTGGCTCTCCCACACATCTAGCATGCTCCTGCCTCGGGGCCTTTGCACCGTTATTTCCCGGCCCCAGACCTGCTGCCCCCAGAAGTCTCTACGACCAGCCTTTCTCCTGTCTCTGCTCACACGTTGCCTTCTTACCACCAGCCTGCCACCCAACTAAAACTTGCATCTCTGCCTGGTACCCCCCATTTCCTCTCCTGTACCCACCCAAAGGTTCTGTGGTTTTGCTTTGCTTTTTGTTGAAGCACTTCTCCCTTTCTCACGTTTTCTGTCATTTACTTATTTTCTGTAATTAACTGCTTGCTTTCCGTTTCCCCCTGCTCGGATGTCAGCTCTAGGAAGGCAGGGATGTCGGGAAGTTCTGCTCACTGATGAGGACCGGGCCTGGGCCTGTGTGTGTGAGCGGATACTGGGAAGGACGGGGCTGGGGTCACAGATCAAGGGCAGAGAGGCTGATGGGAAAGGCCCTGAATGCCAGCTCCCAGAGAGGAACCTGCGAGAACTCCAGAGAGCCAGGTGGATGCTCAGGACGGGGCTGACGAGCCCCAGGGGTGGGCGGGGGCCCCGGGGAGCCACCGTGAGCGGAGGGCCCTTACCTGATGATGTCCACCAGGGCGGTGAGGAAGGGCTTCACCTCATAGCTGAGGCCGTGCTTGGCACACAGGGCCTTGACCAGTGGGGCCACCCTGCGGTAGTTATGCCTCGGCATCGTGGGGAAGAGACTGCGGGGGAGACAGTGTGCTGGCACCCTTGGACCTGCTCACCAACTCTCCCGGGCCCTCCGGGAAGTCCAGGGCAGATGTCTTGGCCTCCCCCCTGGAGTGGATGGGACACGGGGTGGGGGGTGCTCAGGCCTCACTCCCACCCCTATTGCACCCCCGCCCCTGGGTCTGCACTCACTGGTGCTCGATTTGGAAGTTGAGGTGTCCGCTGAACCAGTCGATGAAGAGCGAGGGCTCCACGTTGCAGGTGGCTGCCAGCTGCCAGGAGTGGGTGGGGCACGGGTGAGGGGGCTGGCACAGAGCACCAACCCCACAGCAGCCCCATCAGCGCCCCCATTCTTCCCAGCTGGGGACCCCACCCCTACCCCCAGGATGGGCCCCGCCCCAGCTGCCCACCTGAGAGCTGGCCCAGTCCCGGTGCTTCTCATGGCCAATCTCCCTGGGGATATGGTTCATCTGTGTGATCCACACGAACCAGTGGCTCTCCAGGACCCTGTCAGAGGAGGTTCAAGGCACTGCCTCACATCCTGCTGACCACTCAGCTTCCGCATCTATACTATGGGCCTCAGCTTCCCAATCTGTACTATGGGATTGCAACTCCTCCCCACTAGTGTTTCAAGCAGCCAAGTGGTGTGGAGGCCACTGCCAGGCTGAGCCCAGAGCAGCCCTACTCAAAAGGGTGGATGCCCCAGATGGCTTCCCTGAGACCTGCCACCCCCTGGATGCTGCCACTCAACAGCCCAGGGAGACAGTACTGCCGTCCCCATTCTGCAGATGGAAACACTGAGGTCTGTGATCAGGGTGCCCTGCTGATTGTCATGTCGAACCTGGCCATACCTGACAGCCACAAAGAGGAGCAGTGCCCCAGGAATGCCGTAGAAGGGGATATAGGACAAGAGGAAGCGGGCGTAGAAGCTGGCGGCCCAGAGCAAGTCCTGTAGAGGAGGGAAGAAGATGGGGAGGCCGAGAGGCAGCCGGGAGGGGGAGCTGGGGTCATCCCCATCCTTTTGGCTCGATGTGCCTTAGAATGGCACATCACCACCCCTTCTCTGGGCCTGGGTTTCTCAGCCAGGTAAGGGACAAGTCCTCGCCCTGCCAGCCTCAAGGGCTGACCGTGGATGCTATGCAAGGATGTGGGATGAAGGGAGCCTTTCGCAGAAGACAAATACGTGGCAGAGGGGGCCCAGAGGGTCCCCACCCTCATGTCTCACTGTGAGAAACGCACAGCACACCCTGACCTGGCAACCACACATGCACACACTCACTCCCCCTGCTCTCAAGCACACATGTTCCACATCACTACATGCACACCTGTTTGCAATGGTGGACTGGGCTGTCCCCGACACCCCACCCTCCGCCACCACAGCTGCGTGCCCAGGGGAGCTGGCAGGGCCCCCGCTCACCATCCACTGCATGCACACCAGCATGTAGGCCAGATTTTCCACTTCGAAGTTCACCAGCGTGAGCAGTGGTGGGCCGACTGCAAGGAGGGGCATGAGGGGGGCTCAGGAGCAGGGCAGGGGTGCAGAGCGGGCCGGCCAGGGGGAGGGGGAGGGGGCTCCGTTCCTCCAGGAGGGCTGGAGGCTGGTCCCACCCGGCAGGGATGAGCCTGCATCACCCACAAGGCCTGGTCCTCACTCAGGCCCCCAGTGTCTGAGCCTTTCCAGGCTGGTCCTTGCCCCACCGCCTCCCCCATGCCCCTTCTGCAGGTTGGCACCAGCCTGATACATCCCTTTAATCCTCACCTTGTGGCCCCAACAACTGCCCTAGGGCTCGGGATGCCCTGACCGAGGGCAGGAAGGAACTCTGAAAGCTGCAGGCAGGGCTGTGACCGCCTCTGGCCGTATGGGCTGCAGGCTGGGGTGACCAGAGACGTGCAGTGGACAAAGTAGGCCCTGGTGTGACCCCCACCCCATCCATGCCCCACTCCCGGGAGGACAAGGGGACACTCACTCAGGAAGAAGTACAGGTGCTGGTGGTTGTAGGGCAAGTATCTGCGCTTCTTCTTGCCGTACTGTGGGGATACAGGTGGCCCGCTGGGGAGGGCGGCTCTCCAGGCCCTCCTTGCCCCGGGCCAGGGCCAGGGGGCTGGCTGGGCCAAGGGGCCAAGGCAACTCTGGATTCTAGCCACTGGGAGGTGGGGAGGGGGCACCCCGGGGACAGGCGCTCAGCCTAGAATTAGATAGAGTACGGGGTGGGGCCGCCGCGCGGCTGGGGGGCTCTGGGGCCACCAAGTTTCCGCTGCAGGCCCGGCCTGAGCGTGTCCCCCCACGCACCTCGACGGACGACTCCCCCAGAAGGAAGACAGGCGCCACGGTCACGTCCGGGTCCTTGTGGAAGATGTTGGGCTTGGCGTGGTGCTGGAAGTGCCGGAAGTTCCACCAGTGCGCAGAGAAGCCCTGCGGGAGGGGGCTCTCAGGGGTGGGGACAGGCCACGCCCACCCACGCGGCCACGCCCACCCCGTGCAGCCCCGCCCCCTCTCGGCCCCCTGCTGCCCGCCATCCGCCCCCACCCTCACCTTCAGCTGCCCCATCACAAACTGCTGGGCCAAGTGGTTCCACCGGGAATTCCTGAAGATGGACGTGTGGCCCAGGTCGTGCTGCAGACACCAGCTCTGGGCCTGGGGAGACGCAGGGTCCAGGGCTGTGGCAGGGAGCCACCGGGGGTCCAGCCCGGAGCCCTGGCCAGCCAGCCCTCCCAGCTCACAGGACACCCCGACAGCTGGCGTTCCACTCTAGACCCTGGTGGGCCAGCTTCCTCTTTTTTTTTTTTAATTTAGTTTTTGTTTTCTGGCCGCCCAGCATGCATGTGGGATCTTAGTTCCCCTACCAGGGATAGAACCTGCACCCCCTGCAGTGGAAGTGCCGAGTCTCAACCACTGGACTGCCAGGGAAGTCCCCAGATTCCTCTTTTAAGAGACAAGGACAGCTGAGCTTGGGAGGTCCAGGGGCTGCAAGACTGTCATGGAGCTGCAGGCAGCAGCCTTCCAGCTCTGAACCCTGGGCTCCCTGCGGGGTAACTAAGTAAAGAGCTTCCTTAGTTCACTTAAAATGAAGCTGGCCTTATGGGGCCACTGGCTAGTCATTCTTTGTTTACAGACAAAGAAAGAAACAAGGAAATGTTTCGTTTGCTGCAATGATTTTTGTTTGCTGGTCAATGTTTGTTTTCAGCAAACGTTTCCCAAGTGCCCACGTGTGCCAGGCCGTGGCTGTTAGTCAGTCTAGGTATCTGCAAGACAGTTCTGGGTCACCTGGGAGACGGCCAGGATGAGGGCGGCCAGGGTGCTGGGCACCCAGCCGGGGCCGAGCATGTAGATCATGAGCCAGGCGAGCACCTCCATGGCCAGGATGTGGCCCAGCAGGAGACCGAAGAAGGTGGGTTTGGCTTCAAACAGCTTCATGTCCTTGACCGCCTGGCGCAGGGCTCGGAAGTCCTCGATCAACTGGATCTGCCGGGGTGGAACAGCCGGTCAGCCGAGGAAGCGAGGGAGGCCCCCCACTCCCACCCTCCATCCCCCCCACCCTCGTCTTCCCGGGCAGCCCCTCCTAGGGTCCAAGGGGTGTGGCCAAAGGGGATGGAGTGCCCAGCTTGGGGTTTCCCCACCCCCACAAAAGGTATGGGGAGTCTGAGAAGCAGAGAAAACCCTTAGAGCTCAGTTCCCTCTAAATCCTCATCATAGATGGGGATGCAGGGCCCAGAGCAAGGAAGGGGGTCTGCCTGGGGTCCCCCAGGAAATGCTGGTGCACGCATCCCTACAGCTCTGCCGGCAACTGTCCGCTCGGGGGGGCTGGCAAACCACGAAGTTGTTACCAGCAATGCCCCCATTCTTCCAGCCCCACACGAGGGGCTTTGCCTCCACTGGGGCCCTGCTCACATTCTGGGGTCCATCCTGGCTGGGCTCCTCTGGGGCCAGCTCTCCAATCAGCAGAGGCTGCAGGAACTTGCGCACAAAACTGAGGTCCTGGTGGAAGGCGTGGAAGGCATCCTGAAGGAGAGCAGAGAGTTAGGTGGACAGATAGCCAGACAGATGGAGCAGCACCCAGAGGCAGCAGGCAGAGACAGAGCAGAAGGGCTGCTGATGGAAGGGCAGAACAGGCAGGCAGGCGGGCAGGCGGGCAGCTGGTTGTTCAGCAGTCACAACTGAGCAACAGTCAGCCTTGCCCATGAGCCCTCCCTGGTCCTGCCCAGGCTCTGGGTGCCCTGCTTGGGTATCCCTCGCCTACTGGGCTCCAACTGCTTCACCCTGCCGTGGGGCCTTTCCCCAAACTTGGTTGGGTGTTTTAAAATCTGGATTTATAGAAAGTTTTCCCTGCTTCCGTTCATGAAAGGGTTTGACTTTTCCAAAAAAGATCAGAGGTAAAGCTTTCTCAAAATCCTATGCTTTTCTACTGGGTCACAAATGTCAGATCTACCAGCTTTTACAAACATAAGCAGTGAGTAACATGCAAGTGAGGAAATTGGCAATTGATGACCACTGGGCCACCAGGAGGAAAAAAAAAAAAATCCACCGAAGACCACACAGCCTGAAGATGCTTGAACAGTTAAACTTACCTAATTTGAAAAGCAGGAGGGGAAAATAAGTGTTGTTTTTTTTTTAAATATAAGTTTAATAAACAATCTAACATTCCTGTTATTCTCTGTAATGGTGGTGAGGGGTAGGGGCAGGGCGCAAAGCAGAAGGGGTCAGAGGAAGAGAGCGACCTCAGGCAAGATAAAGGGCCGAGGGATAAAGATAAAGAGGAGAGGACTGGTCAGGAAGTGACCCCCACCGCTCACGCTTGGCAGCGCTGAACTGTGCGTAAACTTGAACGTCACACCTGGGGCTCAGTGTTCCTGATCTAGCCCTCGTCCTTGGCTCTCTGTCGTTCACAAACAGGTTTTTATCCTTGGACTTGCAGAGGCTCTCTGAGTGAGCCAGCCCCAGCTGACCAGCAGCCTGGACGGTGGAAGCAGTGCCTGGGGCCAGTTGAGGTGGGGGTGTCCCCGGGAAGGTGACTGCTGGCTGCTATTGTCCTCTCGCTAATGAGCCTAGCAGCACCTGGTGGGTGTTCCAACAGCCAGGCAGGCCCCTTGGAGTTACTGCACGACATCCCCCACACCACTCTGTGCCGGGCTCAGAAGAACCTCAGGCCCCCTTCAGCCCCCGCCTAGAGGCCACACCTGTAGGATTCACCCGAGGGGTTCCCCTTTCCTATTAGCTGCTCTCCCCTCCTGGCCCAGGGGGTTGGACCAGCCTGAGGACCTGGGGGCTCCGAGGCTGTAGCTTCTGGAATAACCTAGGTCCTTGGGAAGGCTGACTTGGGGCCCTTCCCTGGAGCTCACAGTAGGGGATGGGGCTGTACTGGAAGAGCTCTGATGGCGGGGGAAGCACCCCTGGGAGACAGGGGGTCGAGGGGAGGGGGCCCCCCAGGAAGCTGCCATGGCGCTGGCCACCTGGGGAGTGTTGGCCGGGGAGCTAAGAGGAAGAGTGCTCCTGTGCTTGGCTGACCCTGCTCACCATGACCCCGAACGAGTCTGTTCTCCTGCCTGGAACTGGGCAAATCCAAGGGATGAGACTCCAGACCTTTCTGGCTCTAGAGCCAAGAGCATTAACTTTTTTTTTTTAATTATAGTCAAACATATATAAAATTGACCATTTTCACCATTTCGAAGTGTACAGTTCAGCGGCATTAAATGTATTCACATTGTCGGGCAACCATCCCTGCCATCCATCTCCAGAACTTCTTCATCTACCTCAGCTGGAACTATGTCCCCATGAAACACTAGCTCCCCATTTCTACCTCTCCCAGCCTTCATAGCTCAGTTTATAAAGAATCTGCCTGCAATGCAGGAGACCCCGGTTCAACTCCTGGGTCGGGAAGACCTGCTGGAGAAGGGATAAGCTACCCCCTCCAGTATTCTTGGGCTTCCCTTGTGACTCAGCTGGTAAAGAATCTGCCTGAAATGTGGGAGACCTGGGTTTGATCCCTGGGTTCGGAAGATCCCCTGGAGAAGGGAAAGGCTACCCACTCCAGTATCCTGGCCTGGAGAATTTCCATGAACTGTATAGTCCATGGGGTCGCAAAGAGTCGGACACGACTGAGCGACTCTCACTTCACAGCCTCTGAAAACCATAGGTGCTGCTCTCTGTGAATTGACATGAAGGAAATTCCCCGGTGGTTCAGTCGTTAGGACTTTATGCTTCCACTGCACAGGGAACAGGTTCAATCCCTGGTCAGGAAACTAAAGTCCTGCAAGTCATGCAGCTTAGCCAGGAAAAAAAAAAGTATTGACACTTAGAAGAGGAATCATATAGTCTGTGTCCTTTTGTCACTGACTTGTCACTTAGCATAATGTCTTCAAAGTTCATCCATGTGTAGCATGTCAGAATTTCCTTCTGTTTTAAGCCTGAATGAGCATTGACTCTGATTCTCATTTCCTCTGAAACCCCCCTGGTGGTGCACGGAGCCCACATACAAAGAGGCACATGGCACGCTCACAAAGGGTGTAACACCCGAGGCTCACAGGTGTCACAGAAATTCAGTGCCATAAGCGTGTGCTTCTACACAACCAGACACCAACCCACAAAGGTTCATAGTCACGCTCGGGAACAATGCACACGGGCAGTCACCCAGACACCCAGAGAGACACAGCCTGGCGTGCGCGTGCACACGTGCGCGCGCGCACACACACACACACACACACACACACACAGCAGATGTGTGTCCTGTGGGTACGGCCCCAGCATGTCCACCCTCCCAGTCCCCCTTCTCTCCTTTCCTCTGGGTCTGTTCTGGGGCCACCCTAGGACCCAGCAGACCCCAGATGCTCCGAGGCCATGCTCTTGAGCCGAGCAGCTGGGGCAGCCGGTCACCTCCCCGACTCCTTTCCCCTCGCCCAGATGTACCCAAGCCAGGCCTGGAGATGCCCCGAGGAGAGGCCAGAGCCAGGACCGCCCGAGACCTCCAGCCAGGCGTGCCCCTTACAGTGAGTAAGGAAGGGGTGAGCCCCCTCAGGTCCAGGTGGGACTATCCCGGAGCTCACCGACAAGTCTCTAACTGATGGGCGGGAAGGCAGTGCTGCAGTAGGTACTGGGAAAGCAGCTCAGGTTCCTGGGGCTGGGTGAGCACTCAGAGCCTACACTTCTTGTGGTCTGAGCATCAACAGAGTAGATCCCTGGCTTCAGACCCAAACCTCAGCAAACAGTTTTTGCTTTTTTTTTTTCCTGGACTATTGGCTGGGGCCGTGTGACCCAGTCCTCTTTGGTCTCTGTTTAAACATTCAGGAATCTCAATGGGCAGAAGACTCAGAGAGGCTGAGCCGCTTACCCAAGGTCACACAGCTCCATCTGATGAAGGCTGGACCAGAACTTGGTCTGACTGTAAAATGGTGCTTGTGGCCTCAGGGTGGCCACTCCCGGTCAGAGGGGAGACGGTGGGTCTCCTAGGTGGGAGGCTGGTCACCACCCTGAGTAACCAAGGATCTGGCTGCTCAGAGGCCGGGGTGTGGGGGTCAGGAGGGTGGTCCTGGCATTTCTGGGGCTGCACTGACCAAGTCTCAGGGCACTGCAGGAGGTCCCAGCCTTACACTGCGCCCCACCCCCGGAGCACCTGGAAACATCTTCTCAGGATGTTTGCACGGGTGCAAACCCTGTGACTTTCCCCCACGGAGGTGACAATTTAGGCCCCTCACTAGTTTTTGGAACAGACTTGGGTGAAACTTCTAGAACTAAAATGGTGTCTCTAAACATAGACTGCAGGTGGCAGGGACAGACCCTGTTCACAGCAGTGGCCTCGGAGCCCTGCACAGAGCAGGGTCAGGATGGCAGGTGTGAACATGTGGACAAGAGCCGACCCTCCACAGCCCACCAGACAGGGGTCTGAGCCATTTTGCCGGGGAGGGAATGGAGGCTCAGAATGGTGGGGCCACCCGCCCTGAGTCTGCAGTGGCAGAGTGGGGATTCAGAGCCAGGGATCTCCTGTGAGGTTCATGCCCTCCCAGGGCACAGCTCCCACCCAGCCCAGCTTCAGTGCCCGGAAGCCTCAGAGCGGCTCCTGCCCAGGCCCCCAGCCCCGCCTGCCTTGAACTCCAGGGAGCAGCTGGTTAAGGGCAGGCGTGGGGAGATTCAGGAGGCAGCCTGCAGAGGGTAGGAGCCGAGCCATTTATGAGCCACGCCAAGCCGTGGAGCCGCAGAAAAGATCACACCCCTGCTCCATCCTGTACTTGGTCATCAGTGAATCAGGAATCATTCGTGCCCATCTCGCGGGGCTGCTGGAGGACTGAGTCAGTGCAGGTGGAGCACTGCGAAGGGGCCCGGCATCCAGTCCCCGTGGCCTCAGCTGCCCTTCCCCGCGGTCCACCCAGAGATCCAGGCCCATGGGCGGGAGGCAGGAGGGTGGAGGTGCGCCCTGCTGGTCACGTTCTGGGCAGCCTGAGGCGAGCAGGCAGGACACCTTCCACCCCAGAGATAAGGTGGGGGCGGGGAGCATTTCTGGTCACTTCTTCAAAGAATCTGGAATGTTCCAGATCAAGAAAGGGGTGGAGCAGCTGGGGGCTCAGGTGGCCTGGGTCTGCTCCTCTTAACCTCGGCTCAGGAGGCGCCAGTGGGTTGTGAGGATGGGGGTGGACACACTCAGGAACTCGTTTCTCCCTCCCTCCCGAGTGGGAAGATTTGAAAGGAGAGCTGGATCTCACTCCCAGTGGCCAGATGCTCCTTCCAGCCAATGAGGAGGCACCATCAGTATCCCCATTTTATAGATGAGGAAACTGAGGCCAAAAGGCACACAGCTCTGGACAGGAGTATCCAACTCCTGCCCCAGCAGCAGAGTCCCGCTCAAGGACAGATGCCCCCAGGAAGTTGCCCCATCCCCCCAGCACCCCTGGTGTCCCTGGTGATGAGTGCAGTGGCCTGGGAGGGGGCGGTCTCCTCCATCCAGCACCCTTGGCCTCACAGGTGCCGCTGACTCAGCCATGGCCTGAAGTGGACCCCTGGGTCCTCTTTCCACCACTGAGCTCTGGTTCTTTCCCACTGCTGTTTCCTGAGAAACCCATGACTGCCGCTTGGGTGTCCTTACGAGGAAATGCAAACGGGCTGCCAGGGTGCTTAGGCCGCTAGCATCCCCACATTCCTGCCCAGCACCACACAATCCTGACACCTCCCCAAGGCATGGCAACCCCACTATTGCCCCACCCCCAGCCCCGCCAGGGGCCTGGGTGGGTGGAGACATTGCAGAAAACGCCTATAGAGCCCAGAGAGGGCACGCTTCACAGGAAGAGGCCATTAAGCAGCTTTCAAGGCAGCCAGCGTGGTAGGTGGAAGCAGTGTGGGCCCTGGGGCCAGGTCATCTGAGTCCCCCACTCTCACTCCAGAGCCTCAGATCTGCTCAGGTCTGCCCCTACCCAAGTCCCAGACACAAACCCCACCTTCCAAGCCCAAGGACAAAGGTCCTGCTCTTTGAGGGTTCCAAGAAGGTCCCTTTAAATCACTCATATTCTGCCTCAGTCTCCTCATCTGCAAAATGGGCTAACACTGGAATCACCTCTGCAGTTTATTGTCTGAATACCACCCGGAGTTAGATCCTAATGGTTCCCGTTGGTGTCCCTGAGCCCACAGCATCACCCGCCCTCTCCCCTGGACACACCTGCATCTCAGGACCCAGGTGAACGGCCACCTCTCCCAAGTGGCTTCCCCTGCCGGGAGGTCCCCATCATCTCTTAACACCTCCCTCTTCTCCTGGGAGGCTCTGCCTTCCCCTTCCTCACTAGGGATCCTTTTAAAATGTATGGATATGTCAGATTCCCCTGTCTGCTCTGTTCTGCCCTGCATTCTCCCGTTAGAATAAAACCAAAGTCCTGCTTCCCCTGCTACCTCCGGTCCTCACTGCTGGCCCTTCTCACTGCTCGGCTCCAGCCACGCTGATGGTCTTGCTATTCCCCGAACGCACAGAGTATGGCCCCACCTCTGAGCCTTTCCCTAGCTGTTCCCTCCACCAAGGAACATCCTCCTAGCAGATTTTTTTTCTGCTGCCTCATGCAGCATGAGGGATCAGAGTTCCCCAACCAGGGATCAAACCTGTGCCCCCTGTAGTGGAAGTGTGGAGCCTTAACCACTGGACTGTCAGGGAAGTCCCTCCCAGCAGATTTTCTGTTCATAGCAGTATCTTCAGAGGTTAGGTCAAGGTTTGGCATATAGGATATGCTTGCTGGTAACTGCTGTTGAATCTAGCGAGTTAATAATTGAAGAATGAATGAATGAAATAAACAGCTAAGTGGCAGTGGGGCAGGTGGTTAAGAGCATGGGTTGTCGATTCACATCCGAGACCCATCACTTAATTTCAAGTCATTTTGCCTCTGAGTCTCAGTTTTCTCATCTGTAAAATGGAAATAATAACAGTACCTGTCCCATAGAAGTATCATGAGGATTCAACGAGGGACTGTCTATAAATCAAGTGCTGAGTTCGGAGCCTGGCACATAGTAGGGGCTCAGCGCCCAGCCCTGGTCAACTTATGACCAGCAGCAGCTGGGCCTCACCCCTCCCTGGCTGGCTCCACTAGTCTCAGACCGCCTATGACTCTTAGACAAACCTGGCTCAGGGCCCAGAGCACTCTCCCCAGGGTACCCGGCTTTGTATCCCAGGATGGCCACAGGCTGACTTCACGGCACAGGAACTCTGGGAATTTCCTGGCAGGAAGGCTTCTGTGGCCTGAACAGGAGAACAGCTGATGGGCTGCAGGGGCTGGTAAGAAGAGGTGGCTGCGGGAACATAGCCCCTGCGACATGGCTACCCCACACCCACCAGTGCTCCAGGGGAGGGTCTGGGGTGCCTGGGGGTCTGGGCTGGACCACACTGGGCCCTGGGTGATCTGAGCCCCGCTCTGCCATGTGGGCTCACAACAGACAAAAACTGGGGTCCCCCACCCCCAATCTCTTCATAACCCCTTTGGCCTGAACAGACCAGGTATTGGTGGCAACTCAAGCCCAGTGTCTGGGGCCTCAGGAAAGCTAGAGATGGCCTAACATCACAGTCTGTTACAGACATGAATGAACCAGACAAAGAGGTGGCTATGTCATGGCTGTCCACCGCACTCTACGGTCTACAGGGCACACTCACACTTATCAGCCAGCAACACACGCTGACTGGGAACAACTGCGTGGCAGCTGTGGGGCCACCGAGTTGCAAAGGCGCAGTCCCGCCCTCAGCTGGCTCACTGTCTGTCCCCGCTGTCCCCACTTTACAGATGAGGAAACTGAGGCTCAGAGGAGTGACATGCCTGGTTCAAGGTCACTCAGAGCCTCCAATGGCAGAGCCAGTACATGGCCCCAGGGAACAGACAGCATGTTTTTTAATAGAAATGGGAAAATGGACCCTGTTGGTGAGGAATCAGTGAGAAAGTGGTCACGTGGGGCCTCAGGGTCTACAGCTAAATGGATGATGGGGTTCCCGCACAGGAGGGTCCCCAGCACACGCCTGGGCACCAAGCAGGAAAAAGTGATTCACAAACCTTCTTCATCAGCTTCCTCTCGCCAGCCTCCATCCTGTCTGCCAGGTCAGAGCGGCCACCTCCAGGATCCTGGAGGGGTGGCCAGCGCTCAGCCCAGGGAAGCAGGGAGGAGCTGCAGCTCCTTACCAGCCCACCCCCACCCCACCCTGACGCCATGGCAGCAATACGCGCATGTGTAACCATGTACACACACATAGGCCTCAGTCACACACGCATAGGCCTGGAGATGGTCACACACTCACCAGCCCGCAGTCAGCTCACACTCCCTGGCCACCGCGTGGCCCCCTGGCAACGCGCAGAAGGGTTTCTCTATCACCTTCTAGAGTTTCAGGAGATGTCTGATCCCTAACCTCTCAGCTTCCGGGGAAAGTGAGGAAGAGAGAGTTTTTCCTTAAGAGTCCCGGGAAGATCGCCCAACCCACGAGAGAAGACAGTGGGCAGAGAGGAGATGGTTCTGGCAACTGGGCCACTGACCCGGCTGGGACAGGACACAATCTCTTTTGTTATCTAAAGCCCCGCCAGTTAGAGATGCATCCCCTGGAATCTTACAGATGAGGAAACTAAGGTTTCCTGGTGCCCAGGGTGATCAGCCTAGAATTTGGGATAGTCAAGGACAGAGCGTCATGGCCCCAAGTCCTATTGTTCAGCTGGGGGCGGTGGGCGGTCTGTGGGAAAAGGGGCTGGTAAGGAGTCTCACCCTGATGGCTCCTCTGCCAAATGGTCCCACTGGACAGACCACATTCCTCCTTGACCAAAATGTCTCGACATGGCTGCAGAGGGGAAGCTGGGGTCCACAGGAGCCCGCCTGTTCCTGGGGTGACTGTGCTTTCCGAAGAGGCCCACCCAGCCTGACTGGCAAAATTCTCCCACACGCAGCTGCTAGCCCAGGAGAGGTGAGTCACTGCCCCTCAGAGCCATTCACAGCAGCTCCTGGGAAAGCCACAGACCTCTAGGCCCTGCCCAAGCTCTGCTGCCCTGCCTCCAGCCTCTGAGGGCACATCCTTGCCAGCCCCTAGGGAACCCGCCCTACCTCTGGCATCCAGCAAGCACCCAGCATGAAGAGCCCTCTCTGGGGGGGACCCAGAACCCAGCGGAGGAACACCAGAGCATGGCCCCTCACCTAGGGCCAGCGCTGTCTGCCCGGACACACCCACCTCTGAGACCCCCTCCCTCCCACAGACATCTGCTGCAGCCCAGCCCGGGTCCACCCCCAGGAGTGCGGGTCCTCTTGCCGGGCTGTGGTCTTCTTACTCCACATCAGGCCCCCCGTCAGTCCCTCCCAACTCTGGGTCCCCCGCCAGGAGGTCAAAGGTCAGCGCGAGTAGGAAGGATGCTAAGCCCCCACCCGGCTCCCACCCCTCCCGCTCCCACCCGCGGTGGAGCAGGGCACGGTGCCCGGCGACCAGGCCCCAGCCTAGCACCGGGCTCCACCCGGCCGGCGGTGGGCGGCCTTACCGTGGCGTCCTCGGCGCCGTGGTGGCCGATGAGGCGGCTGCCCCCCGGGTGTCGCTGTGCCCAGCGGCTGATGTCGTAGACGCGACGCTCAATGACCAGCCACTTGTCGCCGGGCAGGTTGTGCCGGCGGATCTGCTCCCAGCGGAGGGTGGGCAGCGGCGCCCCCCGCGGCTCAGGTCCCCAGTCTGGCTCCCCGACGCCGCCCATGGCTGCGCGCAAAAGTCCTGGCGAACCCGGGACCTCGCCGAGCGGAGACCCCGAGGGGAGCGAGGCCGCGATCGGAGACTTCCTCCGCCGCCACCCGCTGCTCCGCGGCCCCGCCCTGCCGCTGCGGCCGCCGTACGAGCGTGCGCCGGCCCGGCTGTCCGCGGGCAACTTTTCCCTCCCTTATAACCGCGCTGACAGCGCTCGCCTCGCCCCCTCCCCGCGCCCCGGCCCCCGCCGCCGCCGCCCCAATCCCGGCGCAGCGGCTCGGCCCCCATTGGCTGCGCAGCTCGCCGGCGGGGTCGGCGGGGAGGGCGGCGTCGAGGCGGGCGCGCTCCGCCCGCGGGGCTCCGCGGCCACCACACCCTGGCCTGTGGGGGGCAGCGGCACAACCCCGCTCGTGCCCGGCGGGGCAGGGAGGGCGGGGCCGGAGGGAGGTGAAGCCGGCAGCCGGTGTCCGCTGCGCCCTCGGGGGCCCGGTCCGCTCCCGGTGGGGCCCTGAACTAGAGTTTGCGAAGAATGGGCTTCCCGCTGCGCCCTCTGGAACGTTAAATTCTGAGCTCTCAGAGGTAGGTACACTACCTCGAGAGTAAAGAGCTCTCGAACCCGGGGTCCCCAGCATTCGCTCAGCGAGGTCCCTCGGTCGGGGCTGTTACTGGCCTGACCACCCCCACCCCCGGGGGACCATCTGTGGAGGTCAGTGGCCTTCTGCCTTCGGAGATTCGGAGTTGGGGTGGCCGCGGGATGGCCACCCGGCCAGAGCAGGGGCCCCGGAGCGGGGAGTGGGGTCCTGTCACTCACCGGATGTGGTTGCTCAGTTGGCTGGCTTGCTCCTTATAGTACCCTTCCCTGTTTTTTACTTAAAATAAATTCCTTTTCAGAGCGTAGGTTGCTCCCCTACACTTTGTCATTTGTCAGAGACAAAAGATTTTGTTGTTGTCTAGTGGCTGAGTTGCGTCCGGCTGTTTTCCAATCCCGTGTGGACTGTAGCCCGCCAGGCTCCTCTGTCCATGGGATTTCCCAGGCAAGAATACTGGAGTAGGATACCTTGCCCTTCTCCAGGGGATCTTCCTGACCCAGGAATCGAACCCACATCTCTTGCATGGCAGGCGGATTGTTTACCACTGAGCCACCTGGCAAGCCCCGGAGACAAACATACCTGTTTCTAAAAGTTAAGAATTCACACCTGACACAATTTCTCACCCCTGACAGGGCATGAAATCAGGCTAAGGTTTATGCTGCAGGGCAGCAGGGATCAAAGCTGAGCCCACATCAGTATCACCAGAGGGGGTGTTAAGGCACAGACTGCTGGGCTTGAGAGCTCAGCAGGTCTGCTTTGGGGGCAGAGAATTGCTTCTTAACAAGGTCTTAGGTGATGCTGATGCCAGCGTTCTGGTTTGGGGGACACACTTTGAGAACTCTAACTATAGTTTCCTGATGTGCTAGCATTTTATTTTCATTTAACACTTCGTAGGAAATCACTCAGTAATATTTGTGGGACCAGGTTGGCCAGGGTCCAAAGACGGGTTTGAAGAGGCCTTTGAGTTCTCCTTGGTACCCGGAGCACCTGCATTCGGTTACCAGGACAACCAGTAAGAGCTTGTGGAAACCACGGCTGAGGGCTGCCTGAGCTGTCTCTGCTGAGGCGTCCTGGAATCCCCTCCCTGAGTGTGTGTAGGGGTAGAGGAGCGTGGCTGGCAGCTAAGCAGCTGGAGATGGCTGCTGATGCCCCTGCCCCATCATATTCACACATGGGCAATAGGAGAGAAGAGTCGTGGCCCTCACCCTGTCTTTAGCTGCCATCACTGGTCAGTTACTGACCCCTGACCCTCTCCCTGGGCCCTCGCCTGGTCTCAGCTCCTGTGAGGTAGCAGGGGATTGAGTGGGTTAGAACCTCCGCTTGCCCCAGCTGCGCCCAGAGAGGTGAGGAAGATGAAGGCCAACAAAGGATCCCCTAGGAGGGAAAGCAAGGACAGGGCTCAGGGCTAGGCCACTGTCTCCAGCTACTTCATCCCAACAAGGGGAGAAGGGCAGCTGAACCTTCTTGCCACCTGGAGTGTGTGCTAAGTGGCTTGAGTCATGTCCGACTGTTTGCGACCCTGTGGACTATAGCCCGCCAGGTTCTTCTGGAATTCTCCAGGCAAGAATACTGGGGTCGGTTGCCATGCCCTCCTCCGGGGCATCTTCCTGATCTCGAGATTGAACCTGCATCTCCTGAGTCTCTTGCTTTGCAGGCGGATTATTTACCACTGAACCATCAGGGATGCCAGTTGCTCTAAAGCCTGAACTGTGCCTTCTCCCTGGAGCTCCCCGAACAGCTTTCACTTTTCTGTGGGCCTCTGGACCTTCCGTGGCCTCTTTGGGCTTCAAACCAGGGAATCTGGCAACTTTCCTAGAGTCAGAGGCCCTGGGGAATCTTGGGATTCCATTGTCTCCAAACCCCCACCAGGGCAGCGAGAGGCCTCAGGCTACTTGGAGAGAGAGAGGTACCACTTGACATTCCTGAGCTGCCTTGGGGCTACTGTCAAGGCTTTGGTTTGGGGCAGGGGGTGGGGAAGTATACAAAAGGCAAAGGAGGGTCTGACCGGCTGGGGCTTTTTTTTTTTGTGGGGTCGGGGGAGTCCTCTGAGCCCCTGCTGGGCTTCTCTAAGAGCTGCTTCACAGCCTTCTGGACACGCTGAAGTCTCCATCCCCCTGCAGAGCCACCAGCCACTGTCCTGGAGCCCAGTGATGCTTGTGTAGGCCCGTGGGGCTCAGGCAAGTCACAGAGGGGCAGCAGTGGCCCAGTCGGGCAGATTTCTGAGAAAAGCTGTGGGCCTCCCAGAAAGAGCAGTCACAAACCCAGGCATTTGTTCTGCAGTGGACCCAAGTCAGAGGTTAGTAATTTGGCTTTGAGTTAAAGCTCACTGCAGGCTTCGCATGTGGCTCAGTGGTAAGGAATCCACCTGTTAATGCTGGAGCCCCAGGAGATGCAGGTTTGATCTCCTGGGTCAGGAAGATCCCCTGGAGGAGGAAATGCCAACTGGATTCCAGGATTCTTGCCTGGGAAATTCCATGGACAGAGGAGCCTGGTGGTCTCCAGTCCACGAGGCCGCAGTCAGACACGACTTGGTGACTGAATACACACACACACACACACACACACAAGCTCACCAAGCTGAGCTCGGTTATTAGGCCCTAGACACAATTTCTCAGAGAAGAGTTATCATTTGTTGTTCAAGAGTTGTGGCCCTACCAGGCATGAAAGACTCTGGAAGCATCCCTATGATGGTGCAGTAGAGTTCCTTAGAATACACCTTAGTTTAAAAACAAAAAAAAGAGGCTGTATACAAATGGCAATGGGCATATGAAAAGATGCTCAACATCACTAATCTCAGAGAAATGCATATCAAAACTGCAGTGTGGTACCACCTCATACTGGTCAGAATGACCATCATTAAAAAGTCTACAAATAACAATTGCCAGAGAAGGTATAGAGGAGAGAAAAGGGAACCCTCTTACACTGTTGGTGGAATGTGTAGCCACTGTGGAAAATAGCAGTGGAGGTTCCTCGGAAAAATAAAAATAGATTTACCATATGATCCAGCAATTCCATTCCTGGGCATATGTCCAGACAAAACTATAATTCAAAAAGATACATGCACCCCTATGTTGGTAGCAGCACTGTCCACAACAGCCAAGACATGGAAACAACCTGAATGTCCGAATACTACTCAGCCATAGAAAAGAAAGAAATAACGCTATTTGCAGTAACATGAATGCAGCTAGAGATTATCATACTAAGTCAGAAAGACAAATACCGTAAGACATCACTTATATGTGGAATGTAAAATATGACACAGATGAACCTATTTATGAAACAGAAACAAAGTCAGGAACAGAGAGAACAGATCTGGTAGTTGCCAAGGACAGGAGGTGGGGGGAGAGGGGAGGAATGGGAGCTGGGGATTGGTCGATGCAAACTGGTATATATAGAATGAATAAACAGCAAGGAAACTATATTCAATAGCACAGGGAACTATATTCAATATCCTATGATACATCATAGTGGAAAAGAATATGAAAAATATATGTATCAATGAGTCGCTTTGCTGAATAGCAGTAATTAACACAATACAGGAATTGAACTACAATTAAAAAAAAACATCACAGTGAGATATCACTTCACAGCCATTAGGATGACTATTATCAAAAAACACCAATGAAGCAAGTGTTGGCAAGGATATGGAGATATTGGAACCCTTGTGCCCTGCTGGTGACATTGTGAAATGCTGCCTCTGCTATGGAAGACAGTATGAAAGTTCCTCAAAAAAATGAAAACTAAGAGGGCTTCCCTAGTGGTTCACTAGTGAAGAATTCAAGGCAGGAGACAAGGGTTTGATTCCTGATTTGGGAAGACCCCACGTGCCATGGTGCAACTAAGCCCGTGTGCCACAACTCCTGAGCCCACACGCTCTGGAACCCTGCAACGAGAGAAGCCACCACCGTGCAAAGTCTGTGCATTGCAGCTAGAGAGCAGCCCCTCTCTCTGCAACTAGAGGAAAGCCCGCGTAGCAGTGAAGACCCAGCACAGCTAAAACTACAGAAACCAAAAATAGAACTACTACATCATTGAGCAGTCCCACCTCTGGGTAAATATCCAAAAGAAGTGAAAGCAGGATCTCAGAGATATCTGTACTCCCAGGTTCAGAGCAGCCATTATTTAATCACTAGCCTATAGGTACAAGCAGCTCAAACCAGCATCAACAGAGAGAAACAGAGAGATAAAATGTGGTCTCTGCATACAGTGGAGTATTATTCAGCCTTAAAAAGGATGGAAATCCTGAGGCAATGCAGGTGAACTTTGAGGACATTATGGTAACTAAAATAAGCCAGTCATCAAGAGACAAAAATGCCACCTGATTCCCTGGTGGCTCAGATGCCTACAATATGGGAGACCCAGGTTCGATCCCTGGGTTGGGAAGATCCCCTGGAGAAGGAAATGACAACCCACTCTAGTACTCTTGCCTGGAAAATCCTGTGGACGGAAGAGCCTGGTAGTCTACAATTCATGGGGTCACAAAGAGTCGGACACGACTGAGCGACTAAACTTTCCACTTAGACAAAATCACTAAGGTAGTTATAGCCTGGTGGTGGAGGGGAGTTCTTTAATGGGTTCCTGGTTTCAGATATGCGAGATGAAATCTTCCTGGAGATCTGTTTCATGGCAATGTGAACATACTTGATGTCCCTGAACTGTCCAGTGAGAAATGGTTAGGATGGTAAATTTTGAGGTTTGTTTTTTAAACCACAATAAATAAATAAAAAAAAAGGGAGGGGGGTAGTAATGGTGCTGCAAAGGTCATTTAGTCTGATATTCCCAACTCAAAACTGAGGCCGAGAGGGGAGTGACTTGCCCAGGTCCTCAGCCCTGGTGAGATCAAACAGGAGAGGCTGGGAAGATGGGAAGATGTGACACATAGTATGAGGCCAGGGTGGGGCTGGGCTCAGGCTCATTGACTGTGGCTGGTGCTGGCTTTTAAGATGTGGCTGTCTGTGCCAGCGGCACTTAGCAAGACCTGAGTGGGTTATCTAGAAAGTTCATTTGAGAGGAACAGCTCCTGTGTGGTTGATGTCAGCTAGCCTTCCCCTCCTAACTCCCAAAGCCCTGAGAGCCCCCGCCCCCAGAATCCTGCAGGTGCAGCTGTTAGGAGGTAAATGTGAGAAAGAAATCTAGATTAAAATCCCCATCTGCCACCACCTGACCCTGATTCTGCACAACTGAAAAGCACGGAAGGGCCTGAGGCAGCATCAGGAACTCGGCAGGTGGTGAGAGGAAAGCTTCTAGGAGGCTGACTGATGCCGTGGGCTCTGGGACGGGGTTCATTTATTCCTAATCTGGGGCCACTTTTTCCTGTGTGACCTCTTGGTGCCTCAGTCAATTCATCTGCAAAATGGGGGGAAATAGTACCTCACAGGGGTGCCCTGAGTATTAAGTGAATTTGTTCATGTTGTCGACTAAAAGGAGAAGGAAATGGCAACCCACTCCAGTGTTCTTGCCAGGGGAAGCCCGTAGACAGGGGAGCCTGGTGGGCTGCTGTCTGTGGGGTTGCACAGAGTCAGACACGACTGAAGCGACTTAGTAGCAGCAGCAGTCGACTAGAAAATAAGGTCACAACTTGCAAGTAGAGTTATTTGGTGGGAATGCTTAGGACTCAAAGCCAGGGAGACGGCATCTCAGTAGCTCTGAAAAAACTGCCTCCAAGGAGGCAGGAGTGGAAGTCGGGTTATATTCAGATTTTCAACAAAGGGTACAAGCAGTTCGAACATTAAAGATCAGGTATCAAGTTAAGGTGGAGAAGGAAATGGCAACCCACTCCAGTATTCTTGCCTGGGGAATCCCAGGGAATGTGGAGCCTGGTGGGCTGCCATCTATGGGGTTGCACAGAGTTGGACACGACTGAAGTGACTTAGCAGCAGCAGCAAGTTAAGAAATTTAGCATTCTATGTATAAAGTGAAAGTGAAGTTGCTCAGTCGTGTCCGACTCTTTGCGACCCCATGGACTGTAGCCTACCAGGCTCTTCCGTCCATGGAATTTTCCAGGCAAGAATTCCGGAGTGGGTTGCCGTTTCCTTCTCCAGGAGATCTTCCCAACCCAGGGACTGAACCCGGGTCTCCCGCGTTGTAGGCTTTACCGCTTTACCATCCGAGCCGTCTGAAGGGCATCACTGAATTCACTCCTTTCATACACGCCTCAGCTCTCTGGGGCCAACCCTGTTTGCTTGTTCACCTTGCTTTTTGTATTCCCCCAGTTCTTCAGCAGTCACCATGGGGGGTGTGGAAGCAATCGCTGGGTCGCATCCCCATTGACATTTGGAGGTCAGAAATCTCTGATGGCTGTGACATTTCTTGTTTATTAATATGGCAAGAGGTATTTTCATTTCACAATGTAAAGGGCTCGGAACCCACCCCAGGACATAATAGGGCTCATAAATACTGAGCTACTGAGCCAACACTGTGTGGGTCACACGTGCCTCCAGGCATCTCAGCATACTGTTTGCTGACCTCGCCTCACAGGAAATGCTGTGCAGCTGCAGGCAGAGCGAGTCTGCGGTGGGGACCCTCTGCCAGGGCTCTGAAGTGTTGCCTCTTGTCTCCGTGGTGGGTGCGGCTGGGCCAGGAGCACAGAAACTCGGGGCAGGGTTGGGGCGGCTCCAGGGCCCAGACCTCCATCCTCCTTGGTCCTCCAGCTGACCCAGGATTGACCCAGGACACAGAGAGACTGTAGGCAAGAGAGGACAGAGGTGACTCCATGTAACATGTCCTTCCCTGACCCCCTCCATCGCCCTCCTCACTTCACTTCCTCCATCTGCCATGTTGGATGTTCCCCCATGCATTATTTTTATTACCAGCCTCCCCTGTAAGAGTCTCAGCTCCAACAAGGTACCCCCAGCACCAGGAACGGTGTCTGCGCATGAGTTGCCCAGTGTTTGTTGAGTGAATAAATGACCGTCTGAAACAGGAGGCCTAGCTGGTGAGCATCCCAGGGGGGATGGGGAGACAGAAGGTGGTATTCAAATCACAAGTGGAGTGGAGGGGAGGGTCTGTGGTGGAGGGAGAATCTGGGAGGCAGGAGAGCAAGAGGGAAGAGGCTACTGGCTAGAACGAATGATAAAGTGGGGGGCCTTGACCTACCAGCTGAGTGGCCCCAAGGTCTCAGAGAAGTCCCCTGGAGGGATCACCAGGCTCAGTAAATACTGACCCAGAAGCTGCCATGCCCTCCCCAAGGAAGGACACCCACATACCAGTAGGGAGGGGACTGGGCACCCCAAGACACCTCTCACGGTCCACCATGGGGCCTCAGAGACCCGGGCCACCCCCACTTTCTTCTACCTCTGACCACTACTGTCCCTTGACCAGGGTGGGGAAAACCAGAGTGACCACAGCCCCTGCTGTGCTGCTGGCAGACATCACCAATCAATCCATCAATCCTGCCTCCGTCCTGCGTGCGCCGGGCAGCCCTCGATGCCTTGACTCTGAGCTCCAGGCTTCCACGTGACACCGGGCAGAGAGACCTCAAGGGGATCTGCCCAGGATTCCTGGGGAGGCCGAGACAGATTCCCCTGTTCTCCTAACAGCAGACCCCTCCTCACAAGGAGGGGGAGCTGGGGCTCACCACCCCCTCCCCAATAACCCACGGGCCCACGGAACACTGGGGAGGACTTCGGGGGGTGCTGCTTCCAGCAATCCCTTCAGGATTTGGGTTTAATCCCAAGCACGAGGGTGGGCAAGGAAAGGATTTTGTTTCATTCCTTCAGATGCCCAAGGCTTGGCCCAAGCCCCAGGGCGCAGGAGTGAAGGCGCGTGGCTGCCCAGCCTCTACCAACAAAGCCATCCTTTATTAAATAGACCGCGTTACATTCCATTCAGAGGAGGAAATTGGACGTGGTGAGGGATGTGTCCAGGTTGGCTCCCCGGCACCGTGTGGGGTGAGGAGGGGCCCGGGTCCTGCCCGCCCCACCCCAGGCCTGCGTGCAGGGCTGGGCGATCTCAGCCCCCGTTGTCTGAATGGCCAGGCACAGCTGAAAAGAGGCCTGGGCGTCCTGTGGCCCATCTGTGTTTGACTCTGGGAGGACAGTGCCCCCATCCTCCCAGCAGGGCTGCAGGCAGGGCTCCCCGCAGCGTAGGGCTCAGCCGGCAGGGAGGGAGGGGGACGAGGGCCACAGAGGATCCATCTCTGGCAGATACAGGATGGAGTGGAAGACAGCCGGGGAGGCCCTGCCCGCCCCTCCTAACTCTGCTGCGCTGTGGGCACCTGGGATGGCGGGCCCACTAGGCCTCCCCAGATGGGGAGGCCATCTGGGGAATGGGGTGAAGCACAGCCACTAGGGGGTGCTGGTGCCCAGGGCTTGCGAACTGGAAGGATGAGGACGATACCCTGGAGAAGGGACCAGCGAGGCACCAGCAGGCAACAGCTCCTGGGATAGCAAGGGGGTGCTGGCTGCCCCAGGGGTCCCCTGCCAAGGGCTGAGCCCCTTTGCAATGGTTCCCAGCCCCTTGGTCTTTGGCGCTTTCTTGAAAGTCTCCTGGTGGCTGCAGCACTACTGTGGAGGAGAGGAGGTCACCTCCTGAGGTCCTGTCCAGGGTTGGACATTTGGGGCCGGCTCAGTGCTGCCTCCGAGGCCTGGCCATTTGTCCCTCCATTCAGCTTCTGGCTCAGGGCTGGCTCCAAGACCCCGTCTGTCAGTCTGTCCTGGGGCGGGTGTTGTTTCCAGCTCAGAGCCGCCCTCCGGGCCTGGGCCATGCCCTAGGCCTCGTGGGGGAAGAAGCCTAGCTTGGCCAGTGACATCTCCTTCCGCAGCCTTGTGATCTCCCAGAACATGGGCTCCGCTGTAGGTAAAAAGAGAAGGTGGACAGCTCAGTGACCCCCAGGGTCACCTCAGGCAGATGGCCTGGCCCTTCCTCCTGGATTTGGGTACAGCAGCTGGCAGGCACCCCTAGGACTCCCCAGGCCCTCAGGACAGATGACCTCTGTGAGTGGCTGGACCTCTTAGAGGCTCCACTCTGAGATCCTACAAACTGTTGAGAGTGCTGAACGCCTGGGAGGCTTGCAGGTGACTACCGTCACTTTCATAGCCTGACACAGACATGCATGCACACACTGCCACACACTTAAGACAGGCTGCAAATGCTCTCCAGCCACCGTGAGCGGGGCCCATCCCCTGGCCTGGCAGAATGGAGGTAGGGGGGACAGCGGGTGGGCAGAGGACTTGTCCGGCAAGGGTGGGGGAGGGTCTACAGAGGAAGGTGGGCAAGCCCGTGTTCGGCCACCACTTGGAGGCCACGCGGCAGGGAGCTGATTCACAGGGGAGGCCCCACCCTGTAGGGCCTCGGAAGCCAGGCCAGTAACAGGGATGCTGTTCGTTCAGGCCCCGGGGGCTGGGAGAGGTTTCTGCACAGAACGAAGCAGCAGGATCCAGGTATGCAGGGGCCTCCGGCTGGTTTTCCTGATGAGGCAACGCCCAGGAGGCTCCTTCCGCTCTTCCTCTCTCCACCGGGCGTAGCAACAGACGCTTCGAGGAGCCCTTTGCTAATTCACAAGCTTTCCTCTCGCTGAGTCCTCCCTCCGAGGAGGGCAGCAAAGTGCAGGGGTGGGCCCGGGCCGCCGCTGACCCGCCCCTCCCCGCCCCGCCGCTCCCGGGCGCCACCCCGATCGGCCACTAGGGGGCGCTCACCGTCCTGCCGCACCAGGCCTTGCTGGATGTAGCGGATGTAGGTGAAGAAGTTGCAGACGGCCGTGATCTGTGGGCAGAACGGACAGGGTGTGAACCCCTTGGTCCCCGCCACAAAGGCCAGGAAAGATCGGAGACCACACTGGGAAGTCCCACGTCCTGGCAGAGTCAGATTACCGCTGGGCTCTACCGTTACAGTTAACAGGAGCAATACTATTACTCCTAATAAAAAGGATGCCGGCAACTATAGTGTAATCAAGCGGGCGGGTCCGAAGAGGCCGACGTGCCTACCATTCCCATTCCACACGTGGGGGGAGTGGAGGCTGCGAGAACGATCGGACAACAACTGCGGAGGCCACGGAGCTAAGAAGCGGCTGAGCTGGAAGATGAAACCGCGGCAGGCTGCCAAGAATCCACGCTCCGTTGAGGGGCCTGCTAGGTCTGAATGCTGGAGGCCCCGGGGCATCCAGTCCTTAGGAGGTGCCATGCGTGATGCCAGGAAAGATGAGGGATCAGAAGCTGCCCACCTGGCTGCCCTGGATCCCGGCCTGAGGCCCCTAGCTTTGCCTAAGGCTGCTCCATGCCAGGCCCTCTGTGGGGCGCTGGGGACCCTGGGCTGGCTCAGATCTGATGCCGGTCACAAAGACTCAAACCCTGGAGAGGGTGCTGTTGGTGCCTCGCCCAGGCCCCCTCCCCCAGGCTGGGGTTCCACCTCCCCACAGCTGAGCGTGCTGGCTACTAACACCCCCTGCACCCCAGTACCCTCACAAACCTGGGCCAATGACTGGCGTGTGGAGTATAAAAAGGCCACACCCTTGCCTCAGAGTAGAACCCACTCTGGGCTGTAGAGCGATGAAGGCAGACTCCAGCGGAGGCCTCACCTTTGCCTGTCCCCGCTTCTGCCTCCCTCCCTCGCCTCCTGAGAATTGCACACTCTCTCCATCTTGGGCTCTGCTTCTAGGGAACCCGACCTAAGACAGGGTGGAAGACCGCTGGCAGCTGTGCTCACAACTGCCCCTACTGAATATGGAGTGCTTTGGGGGAGGGGAATCAAGTGGGGGGCGGGGCACCAGCTGGGAAGTGGAGAAGGCTGTGGGAGGGGTGATGCTCCTCCTGGACCCTCAAACACACGAGAGCCCTTTGCCAGGACGACAGAGTGGGTGCGCTGGGTTGGTGGCCCTGGCAAAGGCAGGAAGGTGGGAGGGAGGCCAGGTCAGGGGATTAACCCAGGGTGGCCCTGGCGCCGCCTGGGAGGGCTGCACAGGGCGGGGTGGGGCGGGCCAGAGAAGCTCGAATCCCAGGCCGTGGTGTTGCCTAGTGGCCAGTGGGCCCCACCAGTGGACCCCCGAGTAGGGAGGGGAGGAGAGCAGTGGTCCTCTCTCCCCAGGGCCGCGGTTTGGGGACAGAACTCTCTTCTTCCTATGGATTCCACACTCCTTGGTCTCCTCAGGGCGGGGTGGTGGTGGTGGTAGTTTAGCTGCTAAGTCGTGTCTGACTCTTGCGATTCCGTGGACAGAGGAGCCTGACAGGCTACAGTCCATGAGATTCTCCAGGCAGGAATACTGGAGTGGGTTGTCACTTCCTTCTCCAGGGGATCTTCCCAACCCGGGAATCAAACCCGGGTCTCCTGCATTGTAGGCGGATTCTTTACCGACTGAGTCACAAGGGAAGCCCCTCAAGGTGGGGACCACATCCTAAAACTTCACCCCCTCCTCTCCCCTCCTAGCTCCGGCCAACATAGTAGACACACAGACCTGGAAGAACCGATGTTCTAGATGTAATTTTGTAGGCCTGGGAGCGCCTGGCATGGATCTCCTGGTTGGGATCAGAAAGAACAAAGAGGGGACTTCCCTGATGGTCCACTGGTTAAGACTCAGTGCTTGCACTGCAGGGGGCATGGGTTCCACTCCTGGTTGGGGAACTAAGATCCTGCAAGCCACGGGGTGTGGCCAAAAAAGCACAAAGGGGGCCCATGGCCACTGAACAAGACTCTGGACACAGATGCAGAGGGTGAAGGCTGCAGCAGAAAGAGACTGGATCCAGGATGGGGAGACCCGAGGTATAGGCTGAGTGGCCCAGGGTGCACCCCTTTTCCTTCCTAAGGTTCAAGCTTCTTCTCTGTACTGGGAGCTCAGCTCGCTGCTGGGAGGATTCACCAGGACACCCATGCTGGGCTGCCCGGCAGAGGCATCAGGACCAGATGAGCTGCCCTGGCTGGTCAGTCTGCTGCCCAATGATGGCAAACAGCCTACTTTAGTCCCATGAGGCACCTCTAGAAGGTCAAGGGGAGGAGATGGCTCCTCCAAGAAGGCCTTCCACACTGTGTGACCTTTACACCAAGCTTCAGAGTTTTCCACACTTTTGTTCTTCCCAATCTTCCTCACTGTCTGGGGTCCACCCATCCAACCCTCATCCCAGCTCAGTGACCTCATCCTGGGTCACCCGGCATGTGAGGGCAGAAGCTGGGATTCCTGGAGGCCCCTTGGTGCCCATGGCTGACTGTCAGACATGTCTCAGAACCTTCTCTCTCCAAAGCCTGGGGCTAGAGCCAGGGTCAGGACCATGGAACTTTCCCCGGAACTCTAGTGTCCCTGGAGTGATTAATCACACTATTCACACTCCCTTGATTAGGTTACATTGAATGACAGAGGTGATGGGTATCACTCCCATGATTACTTTTCAACAAGCAAGAAAATGACTACCTCAGTCCTTCAACCACAAGGAATTGACTTTTGCCAACAGCATGTGAACTCAGAAGACGGCCCGGATCTCTAGAAAGGATGCAGCGGCTGACACAGTGACTGCAACCCATGAGACCCTGAGCCGAAGACCCTAAGCTGTGCCTGGACTCCTGACCCAGGGAGTCTGTGAGATAATTAATAGATACTCCACTAAGTTTATGGTAACTTGTTACACAGCAACAGCAAACAAATACACCTGGCTTGGCTGTGTGGCCCAGGTCAGTCTCCGCACCTCTCTGAGCCTGTGCCCTGATCTGTAGATTGTAGGTTGTGCAGCCTGGGGTTCAGAGTCTCAGCCCAGGGAGCCCCTGAGGAACCAGATGACACTCCCACTGGATGACTCACCCTGGCCCGGGAGGACGGTGAGATGTAGTAGTGGCTCTCGGAATCCCCGAGCCGGATTCGGTGGCGACAGGCGCAGGCCAGCCCACTCAGGGCACATGTACTGTGAAAAAGCGGAGGGGTCCATGGGGATGGCTGGGCTTGCCCACCCAGTTCATGCAGGGAAGCAGCAGCAGCCAGAGAAGGCACAGGGAGAGGGCGGGCAGACAGACGTCAGAGTGGAGACTGGTGCCCTCTCTCCTAGCCCCAGCTTCCCAAGGAGCCTAGAGCCCAGCCAAGGAGGGGGGCAACCCCAGAAGTCCCTGGATGAGACTTTTAAGCCAAGCTGGACCCCATCTCTAACCCCCTCACCTCACCCCTGTTGGAAAGGAGGGCTTGGTCAACCTCAGGCCAGGTATACCAAAGCTCCATCCTCTGCAGCCCCTAAAAATGCACACACCCCCCCCCTTCTTTCCTGGAACCCCAAGACCCAGTCACCCCTTCCTCCAACTAAGCAGGAGTCTTCTCTCTCCTCCACTTAGGTCACCAAGTCCTAGGTCCTGCCAGTAGGACCTTTGGCCTGGATGCCTTCACTCATTCCAACAGCTCTCTGCCTCATCTTTACCCTTCTTCTCCATGTTACAGCCAGGGGCTACTCCCCAAACTCACATCTAAACCCTCTACTGTTCGCTACTGCCCAGGAAACAGTTATGGAGAATCCCAACTAAAGCGAGGTTAAATAGGCTCCTTGGCTGAGGGACTTATCAGAACCTTTGCTGCCTCCAGGATCTGAACAGGGAATCCTCTTTTCAGGCAGTGTTAATCGATGATCTGTGAAATGCTGGCTTTAGTGGGTTAAAGCCCAAACCTCATTTGAGGCCCTTCACACACTGGTCCCATATGCGCTCTGTGGCCTGAGCCCCAACTGTGTGCCTACCCACCCAATGGGGTTTTCCATTACTATTCCGGCTTCTCATACCTTTACTCAAATTCTGTTGCCTCTGCTTCAAAGGCCCTTCCCTGCTTGCA
Organism: Muntiacus reevesi; assembly: GCF_963930625.1. Classification (NCBI taxonomy): domain Eukaryota; kingdom Metazoa; phylum Chordata; class Mammalia; order Artiodactyla; family Cervidae; genus Muntiacus; species Muntiacus reevesi. The sequence goes on from NC_089253.1 coordinate 38,403,953, forward strand.
TGCATACATGCTTAGCGCTCAGTCATGTCTAACTCTTTGCAAACCCATGGATTATAGCCTGCGAGGCTCAGTCCACGAAATTCTCCAGGCAAGAATACTGGAGTGAGTAACCATTTCCTTCTCCTGGGGATCTTCCTGACCCAGAGATTGAACCCACATCTCCTGCACTGCAGGCAGATTCTTTAACCCCCTTGAGTCATCAGGGAAGCTTGCTTCCCTGCTTGGGAAACTTACTCATCCTTCAAAACCCAGCTCAAATATTCCCCTCCATGACAAGGCTCCCACCGTGGGCCTCCCTCACAGGCTCCAGTGCCTGCCCTCGCTCCAAGCTGGCAGCTTAGCTCTGACGCTGGCCCTGCCCAATGCCAGCTAAGAAGCAAGGAGGACCAGATCCCAGGGCCCTTAGGTCATTGTCAGGAGGTGGAGTCAACAAATGACATCACTTACGTGTCAATCGGGGCCCGGAACCCACTGCAGGAGAGAGGGAGTGGAGAGGGAAGCACGTCAGTCCAGCCAGGAGGGGGAGACCCCAGCTCCAGGACTAGAGGCGACATCTCGGCCACAGATGCCTCCTTGCCCTGCGTGGGGGCAGCCACTGTCCCTCTCTGATCGGGTGCCCCTGCCCACCCTCGGGTCCCACTGCGGGACCCAGCATAGCAACTCTGAGGTTCAGCCCTCCCTGGCCACCCCCTTGATGCAGCCCAAAGCTACGCCGGGCCTTTCCCAGGGGGCAGGAAGGGTGCAGGGCGCTAAGCTTACTTGGTGCGACCACACTCGACAGCGGCCACCTTCACTGCGGGCAGGGTTTGCGAAGCCACGGGCTCGATGGTGAGCGTGTTGTCCTCCACGGCGGCCCGGACAAGGGCCGAGAGCTGTGGCAGAGCAGGGAGGCGAAAGGAGGCGATGAAGGGCTGGCGTCCGGTCATGGGGCCGGGCCCTCCAGCAGGCCGCCCTCTGCCTGCCTCACCTCCTGCATGGTGAAGTCCAAACAGGGGCCCACATCCTCCCGGTACACCCTTTCCAGGAATGGGGAGGTCTTGTCCAGGGTGGGCGATTCCCTCCAGGCCTGGAACTCCGCAAACAGGGTTGTATCCACCTGTGGGGGCGGGCAGCCAGGTGGGGGGTCAGGCCGCTGGTGGCGGGGGCTTCGGGGGGGGGGGCAGCGTAGCAGAGACAGGCAGAGCCCAAGGAGGTGGGGAGCCAGGGAGGATGAAGCTCAGGGACCGCTGGGCCTGAGGCCGTGCAGGGGAGCCAAGTCCTCGAAAAGGACTCTTCTTTTCCCTCTGCACTGCAGAATTGAGATAAGAACTCCCAAGTTTCACTTCCAGGTGTGTTTATAGTTTCTTGGCACTAGAGAATTAGACGTGGGCCCAGGGTCTTGGGCCTCCCTTGTGGCTCAGCTGGTAAAGAATCCGCCCGCAATGCAGGAGACCTAGGTTCGATCCCTAGGGTGGGAAGATCCCCCTGGAGAAGGGAAAGCTTACCCACTCCAGTGATTCTGGCCTGGAGAATTCCATGGACTGTATAGCCCATGGGGTCGCAAAGAGTCGGACACGACTGAGCGACTTTCACTCACTCCGGTGTCTCACCCCAAAGACCCTGGCTGCCTCCTTGAGGAGGGACAGTTGAAGAGTGACACTGTAGCTACCCGCCAGTACATGGGGGGACCTGCTGGGAGCCACGGCACACACAGGCGTGTGCACACGGAAGGGAACGTGCAGAACTTGCCGGCTGCCCCGGGGGCACATGCAGAATGAGAGGCTGAGGGGCGGCCCCCCTCCAGAGCCATTACCTGTCGGGAAAAGGAGAGGGAGGTAGCGGAGGTGAGGCCCACGGGCAGCTCCCCAGGCGGGAGCTGCCAGGCCGGCTCGTAGGTGAGGTGAGCCGCCTTGCTGGGGACCACGCAGAGGAGCAGGGAGAGAAGGGGAGGCAGCCCCGGCTGGGCCGGCAAGACAGACAGACAGACAAGACGGATGCACAGAGAAAGACAGAGGAAGGAGACGTTAGAGGCCAGTCCGCAGCTGAGAGCTCAGAAGGGGGTGGAGAGGCTTGGCCTGGGCGTCCTCCCTGGACGCCTGGGACAGGATGGAGCTGGGGCCATCTGGGCCTCAGAGACCCCAGGAACCCGAATCCCACTACAGTCCTTGTGGGCATGCAGGGCATTCACTGGGTACGGCCCTGAGCTGAGCTCCCATGGCCCCAGGAATCCGCATTTAAGTGAGGAGACTGAAGTGCTGACAGGGGTCCCACTTGCCCAAGACCCACAACCAAGGACATCACAGCCGCTGTCCCGCCTGAACAGGGACCCCCCATGCCCTCCTGAGGGTCAGACACCTCATACCACAAGGAACTCACTCGGCCCTCACGACCAGAGGACACAGAGGCCCAGGGAGGGCAGGACAGGCTCCTGGTCACACACTTGGGGGCAGGCGGGTCCCCACTGGGCATTGCTGTCTGCCTGACAGGGGCGCTGGCTGCCTTTATCGTGACCACTGCCCGCCCGACGGCCCTCACCTCTTTGCCCTCCTTGTCCGGGGTGAGGATGTGCCCGGCAACGGGGCACACGGCGGGGCAGAGGGTGCTGCTGGTGCTCTTGTGGCGCAAGTGGCCCTTGCGGGGTCCGGCCTTGGTGGGGCTGAGCAGTTGCGGGTGGAGCTCGCGGTTGGGAGAGGCTGGTGTGGACGTGATGACCAGTGTCTTCAAAGCCGTCACCTCTGCCTGCAGCATGTCAATCTGGCCAGGATGAGACGGCCGTTAATGTGAGCCCAGGGTTGAGGCCACACCGGCTGCCATACCCCAGCTCAGGACTGCAACCAACACCTCACCCCACCCGTGACCCTTGGGACAGCCTCTGAGGTAGGGTCTGAGATACCCATTTTACAGATAGGGAAAGGAAAGTGAAAGTGTTAGTTTCTCAGTTGTATCTGATTCTTTGCGTCCCCATGGACTGTAGCCTGCCAGGCTCTCCTGTCCATGAAATTCTCCATGGCAAGAATACTGGAGCGGGTTGCCATTTCCTTCTCGAGGGCATCTTCCTGACCCAGGGACTGAACCCAGGTCTCCTGCATTGCAGGCAGATTCTTTACCGTCGGAGCCACCACAGATGGGGAAACTGAGGTTCAAAAAAGAGATACAGCCTGGCGAAGGTCATCCTAGAAACCAGGACTCTTGAGGTTCACGGGTCTGGGAGCGGGCTGGGCCTCCCAGTGAGGGGTCCGCAGGAGTCAGAAACAAGCCTGGCCCTCACACCTCTGCAGATGGGCAAACGGGCTCGAAGGGATAAAGCTACTTGTCTGGGCTCACACAGCCAGGCTGATGTTGCTGCTGTGTAAAAGCGGTTTGGGAGGAGGGAAAAGAAGTTACAGGGGCCACAGGATCTTCCCAGCCCCTGAAAAGCCCCCAGCATGGTCTCTGGTGCCGTGGAAGCTCAGCCAGAGGCCCAGATCGCTGGGCTCCCATACCAGCCGGCACGTTTCAGCGGGGTTGTCTGACCTCTGCCCCTCCCTGCTGGGCCTTGGTTGGCCCATCTCTGCCGGCCCCCCAGGCCACGCCGGGGTCCGATGAGGTCTCAAAGGCCAGCGCTTGCAGGGCTGGGAGGTGGGCAGGAGGTCCGGCCGAGGAGGGCCTCACCTTGCCCCGGGCCTCCTTCAGCTGCTTTTCCGACGCCGCCTGCTTCGTGTTGGCCTCCCGCACCATCCTGTGGGCTTCCTGGGCAAAGGGCGGGCTTCGCGTGAGTCGGGGGGGCGCCACGGACGCCCAGCAGGCCCGTTCCCCACTGCGCCCCGGGCCGCACCTCGAACAGACTGGCTGTCAGCTCCTCCAGCTCCTGCTCCAGCTGTTCCCGCACCTTGGACAGCCGCTCACACTCCTCATCCTTCAGCTTCAGCTCCTGGGGAAACGAGGCGCCATGCCCGGGGAGTCATCTCACACGGGCCTAGGGGCCCGAGCTTGCTTCCTCTTTGAATCCCAGCTGTCAGTTCCTTAGACCTTGGGACCGGTTTTCAGGGACGTCAAGGCTTATAAAGTCCTTTAAAAGTCACAGTAACTGGTTTTGTTTGCGCTGCCCTCACGCCCAGCACAGGTCTGGCATGTAGGTGGCCTTGACAGGAGGGTGACATCTCTGGGTGCTGGGTGACAGCCCACGGCTACCGGCCGGCCCCTTGCTTCCCCCGGCCCCACCCCGTGTCTCTCCCCGCCCCCCATTCCACCCCACCCCCGTGTCTGGCCCCGCCCCAACCCCACCCCGCCCCGCCCCCCCGTGTCTCGCCCCGCCCCCACCCCACCCCACCCTCATGTCTCGCCCCGCCCCCACCCCACCCCACCCTCGTGTCTCGCCCCGCCCTCAGTGTCCACCTTCTGGGCTTTGTGCAGCTCCTCCTTCAGGAACTCCGAGCCCTTCTCTCGGATCTCCATGGAAGAACTGCGCAGGCGCGACACGTCCAGCTGGGTGGTTGCAGGGCCCTCCTCGCCTTGGGCTTCCTCCCCTGCAGGGGTCTCCGGCAGGCCTCCCAGGGACTCCCTGTGGCTTTTGCAGGGGCCCACGCTCTTCCAGGGGACTGGGACAGCTTCAAGGGGCGGCGGGTGGCCCTCGTCCGGGTGAGGCTGGCTGCAAGGCAAAGAGCAGATACAGGGGTGGGTCTGAGGCCTGGAGAACTGAGCCCAGGGACCAGGCCTGGGCAATGCACCTGCAACCCGGGGCCTCAGTCTCCCCATCTGTAAAATGGGCCGTCATTGGGCTTGTCACAAGGGCAGAATGACCAAGCATAGCGTCTCCTGGGGACAAGGACAGGACTCATTCACCTTTATCAACCACCCCCTCAAGCCTAGGACCACGTAAGTGCTCAGCACACAGCAGGTACTTTTTTGCCCAGCAGACACTATAAATGCATCCATGTTGACAGCCTGAGTTTCTCCTACAAAACTGGGACAATCCCAATGGCCCTACCTCAAGGGCACTGAATGGATCAGTTCAGTCGCTCAGCCGTGCCTGACTCTTTGCGACCCCATGGACGGCAGCACGCCAGGCTTCCCTGTCCATCACCAACTCCTGCAGCTTGCTCAAACTTGTGTCCATCAAGTCAGTGATGCCATCCAACCATCTCATCCTCTGTTGTCCCCTTCTCCTCCTGCCTTCAATCTTTCTCAGCATCAGGGTCTTTTCCAATGAGTCAGTTCTTTGCATCAGGTGGCCAAAGTACTGGAGTTTCAGCTTCAGCATCAATTCTTCCAATGAGTATTCAGGACTGATTTCCTTCAGGATGGGCTGGTTGGATCTCCTTGAGTCTCCAAGGGACACTCTGAATGGATCCGTCTCAGCACATAAGACCTTTAAGTGGGAACTGCCTTCATTGCTAGCACTCATACAAATTTTATGCAGATTCAGTCCCATTTAGGGTGGACCATAGAGGAAGGACCCAGCCAAGGGCAGGCAGGGCCAAGACAGGAAGATTGTGCAAACGGCCTGGGAACGGCAGCCCCACTTCCTGCCTTCTGGACGGAGTAGAGGGCACTCCCAGCTCTCCGCTTGGTCTGCCTTGTGACCTCAGGCAAACAGCCCCCTCCCTCTGCCCGCTCCCACCCCTGCCCTCAGGACCCCCCTCTCCCTGAAGCCGAAGACCCTAGAGGCAGTGGGAGGCACGGGCCACCGGCCTCTGCCCCTCTGCAACCCCCTCCCCTCCCTTCCACGCTGCCCCTTCGCAGCAGACCTGAGGACGGAGGGAAGGAGAGGCCCCGACAGTGGCGGTTTGTGCCAAGACAGCACCTCTGGACTTGCCCACTCAGCACAAGCTGAGCCAGCAGCTTCTGAGCGGCCCTGACGGGGCTGAGGGTGGGGGCTGGGCTGCTGATAGCAGTGGGGAAGTGCAGGGGGAGGAGGCCAAGAGGGGCCCACACCGGAGAGAGGAAAGACAAGGCCCAGGGGTCATAAAACCCAGGACCGCGGACGGGAGGTAAGGCGAGGCTGAGGTCTGTCCCCTGCACCCTGGGACAGTCACTAGGCAGCCCCCGAGCCTCAGTTTCCCCTTAGGAATACCAGGCACCCAGGGACCCTAGCAATGAGCCCGTTCCCATCCCTCCGCATGGCCTCGTCCAGCGGTCCAGCCTGGCCTGCCATATGCTGGAACTGGCCCCGAGGCTCCTGGCTCTGGGTTCTGCCTTCTAGGGACAGGGGGTTTTGATGAATAAAGTGGGAATGCACACCCACCACTCCATCAACAGTGTTTATGCCAGATGGGGTCTCTCCTAATACCCTTGTGTGTGGGGTGGGGGGTCTCATTGGCAAGGGGGCCCAGGAAGCTTGAAGGGCTATGCAGTGCTGTGGAGGCCCCAGGCTGGGAGCTGCACCCAGGGGACTTATCACGGGGCGCTCTGCCCATGTTATCTCATTTAAAACTCTCAATAGCATTCGTTGTATTGCCCCCATTCTACAATTGTGGGATGATGCTCAGAGAGGTGATGGGACCTGCCCAGGGTCACACAGCTAGTGGTGGGCACTGGTGGGACAGACGGCTGGGTCTTCAACCCGAGCCCAAAGCTGCCAGCCACAGCCGACAGGAGGCTGGGGAGCGGGTGCCAGAACCATGCATCTGCTTGGGGATCAAGGGCCACTGGGCCCCCAAGCAGTCAGGAGACTCCTCCTTGGCTGTGACAGAGAGAGCTGACCCATTTTTAGCCCAAACTGCCTCCCAGAAGGGAGTCCAGGACTGGGGGAGCTGTGGCTGAGTGCACAGGCCAGTCGGGCACAGCCGGATCCATGTCAGGTTCCAACCTGGGGTCCACACGAGCCCCTGGGAAAGTCACTGAAATTCTTTCAACTTAATTCCTTGCCTGTGGGATGGGGATAAAACCTGCAGGGGACTCACCAAGAATCCACTGAGGAAGTCATTGGCCACGGCCCCAGGGAAATAGTGGGGCTGTCTGCACCCACATTTGTCATGCACCCCACCACCTTCACCATTCCTGCCCAGGCTGTGTCCTGCACCTGAAGCCCCAGACCCTGAGGATGCACCCATGGGGGGAGCCTGGAGACCTGGGGCCCAGCCCCACTTCCTCAGTTGAGAGGATGGCCATAATCACTCAGGCTTGGTGGCTGAGCCCACTACAATAGAACGAGCAAGAACTATAGGCCAAGGGCAGGGGGTGACTTGTAGGGTCAGCACGGGACACAGGGCATGATCTCAGGTCTCAAGACACCTAGCATCACCCTGCCACCGCCCATACCCCCCGCCTAGGGGATAAAGAGAAGGAAGTGGCAACCCACTCCAGTATTCGTACCTGGGAAATCCCATAGACAGAGGAGCCTGGTGGGTTATAACCCACGGGGTCTCAAAGAGTCAGAAACAACTGAGAATGCACAAGAGAGACAGAGGGGACCACAGGCCGCCAACCTCTCCCACGAGGCCTGAACTTCATCCACCAGTGTGGTCTGGGTCTCTGGCCACGGGCTGGGGGTGTGTCCAGAACCCCCTGTCCCCCAGCATTTTCCTAACGGGCTCACCTGGCCTGCCGCTGGGGAGGACGGGCCCCTATTTTGCAGCCAGAGGAAAGAGTGTCTCAGGGAGGCCTGAGACGGAGCATCTGTGATACCTACCCCTCTCTCCCCAGTGGAAAAGTCCACGAGCAAATCCTCATGGCGGAAAGTGTGGGGACAGCAGGACCACGCCATGGTCACCAACTTCCCTGTGCCTGGGCCCGGGGTGCAGAAGCAGGAGGGGAGGGGGGCCCACCCTGCACTGGAGTCTGCAGACCCTCCCCCTCACACTTGGGGCCATGGGGCCAGCTCCTGTGACTCAAAGTTCAGATGAAGGAGGGACCCCAAGCCCCTCGGGTCTACCCAAGCCAGAATCCGCTATCATCCATACACTTCAGCACGGGAAGGCCAAAAACTCAGGTGCGAGCACCTGTGGCGGTGGGGAGCTCACTCCTTGGACAATATGGGTCACCACTTAAGTCCTTCTGCCCCGCCCCTCTGCCCCCAGTCCAGGTCCATGGCCTTCTCCTCAAACCTTCTCAGCCCCCATATTCCCTGCAGAAACAGAGGTCGGTGTCCAGGACACGCCGCAGGGGCCGCTGGGAAGGGGTCTGCTCCGGGGGAGGCAGGTAATGAGTCAAGGTCAGGGGTAGGTGGGGGCGGCCAACATCCCCCATCCCCAAGCCAGCTCCGCAGCCTAGAGCGCGGGGAGTTCATACAGGAAAGGCCCCGCTGGGTCACTTCCCCAGGAAGCATACAGGCGGTGGGGGCAGGAGAGGGGGGAGCAGTAACTGCAATCCTCAGTCCCCAGGCCACCCCTAGAGGGGCCAGCAGGGCTTTCATCCGTAACCAGAAAAAAAAATGGCCAAATGAGGAGCAACCCTGGAGGCTAAGGTCCCCAGTCACCCAGCAAGCCCCACCGGGCCCAGCCTGCCATGCGGTCCTTCTGCCCTTCCCCTCTCTGCCCACCAGTGGCCAGGTCACCTCTGTGAGTTAAGGACTAACAGGGCACAGTGGGTTCATTTAAACAATCAGGGGAGGTGCCGGCGAGGGAAGCGCTGAAAACCAGGGAAGGGAGAGAGATGGGACCCTCGCCTTCTGCCCGGGACCACGAAGCCCAGGCAGCATCTCTGCCTCTGCAGGTCTGGTCTGCAGGAATCCTGACCCAGGGAACAGCCACGGCACAGTGGCCCGGTTAGGAAGCCTGCTCTGAGGACACTAAGGCTGGCAACCAAGTGACTCCCATCCAGGGGCCGAGGCGGTCCCAGGAAAGGTTTCGCGTGTTGCCCAAGTCTTCAGCTCCAGACCCAGATCAGATTCCCAAGCTCCCGCTCACATCCACGCCAGCCCACTACTCCGTGTCTCCACGGGTGAACTTACGATGCTGCCACGGTGAAAGGCTCTCCCCAGTCGGGTGAACGACGAGGTACCCGAGGTCCAGAGAGGGACAGCGAGCTGGCTGAACACACACAGCAAGGAAGTGGCGACGGGGGATCTGAACCCAGAGCCCAGGCACTAGTGCGTCATGTGCACTGTCACCCAGAAGAGGCGGGATGGGAGGAAAGGGGATGAATGGTGGTTTCAGAGAAGTGAGGCGGGATGCAGACAGGGTTTTGAGGAAGTTGGAGCCAGTGCCGGAGTGGTGCTGGGGATGGTGGTAGTGGTGGGGGGTTCCACCCAAGGCTGCTGTCCTAGCCAGGCAGGCTGCAGGCTAGGAGGGGACATGCAGAGAGGACACACAGACAAAAGACTTCTGGGTGGGGGGAATCAGTGGAGGCCCAGGGGCTGGAGAGGGGGACCAAAATAGCTAACAGTAATTAATATAATTAAAAACCAAGGATGAGGTGAATGACAACAGTGGTGCCCAGGACAGGAATGAGGAACTGGGAGGGGGTCTTTCAGGGAAGGAAAGGGGGGTGGCTGAGGCATTTGGGAAGTGGTGGCTGAGGGGAGGCACCAGCCCAGAGGAAGCAGCTGCAGCCCTGAGCCTGGATGAGGGGATGGGTGGCAGAGGAGCTGAGGGCCAGGACGGGAGGGCTGCAGAAGAATCAGAGAACAGGGTCACAGATGGGAACAGAGGAATGCCGAGAATTGAGGCAAGCGGGACCCCTGGGGTAGGAGAGGGTGGGCCTGGACCACTCCAGGAAGGGGGACGCAGGTATGTACCGGGTAGGGAGCAGGAGGGCGGAGGAGGAGGAGGAGGACAGAGACAGCTTCCGGATGGTAAGCAGGCAGCTCAGAACACCCGAGGCAGGTGGGCCAGGCCAAGCCTCTCCCGGCCACAACTCCAAGGCTGCCCGCCCAGCCCAGCCTGGATGTCTCCACTGGGAGCCGGCACAAGGCCTTAAGAGGATGGAGGGCTCCCTCGACGACTGGGGCAGAGCAGGGCACACAGCATGTGCCGCACACTTGCCTGTCTTGTCCTAGAAGAAACGGATACCCCAAGGCCTCAAAGACGCGACGCATATATATGAGCACCTATCCTGTGCCAGGCAGGCCACCAGCCCACCCTCACGCAATCCGCACAGATTCTGGCAGCAACTTCACCATGCCCCCTTCTCATCACAGCTGAATTCATTTTGCTTCCCTTCCCCCACTCTGTTGGGCACAAATCCCATGCAGATGGGAGGACAGTCTAGGACAAGCAGAACTCTCTTGAGCATCTGAGCCCCACAGACTGGTGTGGGCTGATTAATGGCAGGAAAGCGATCTCCACCTGTTGAGGGGGGAGGTAGGTAAATCATGGCGGGCTTCCAGGGGGAGGTAACAGGGACGGTTGTACCCTTTTCCCCTGCTCTCGACCCTGGAGCCCCTAGGCCATAGTTCAGATGCCATTTCAGAGCCCAGAGCTCCCTGTGACACCTTAAAGCAGGACCTCACAGATCCAATCCCGTTAAGGTAGCCAAGTCCCAGAGCAGTTAGGTGACTTTCTCAAGATCACAGAGCCCATCTCTAGGCCTGCAGCAAAGACACGGTCCCCCATCCCTGGGAGGCTGGGGTGGTCTCTCTCCCCTTCCTGGGCAGTGCATCAGAGTCTGTCCTCCCCCAGGGATGGGTATGATTACCCCCATCTGGCAGATGGGGAAACTGAGGTGCTACACCCACGTGGCCACTTAGTGGCAGGAAACTACCCCAGAACCGGAACTCTGGCCTCTGATGACCAAGTCTCAAAGCGCTTACTGCTGTGTTAGCAGCAGAAGTATCCCAAGTATCCCACCATCCTCACCCTGTCACTTCGGAGCTGGCTAGGCATCCAAGACTATCGGCATGGGACTCTGTGGGGGAGGGGACAGTAGCTCTGTTTCAGGGGAGCCACCTCTGAGTTCTGAGTTCAGGGCCCACACTCAAGGAGTCCTAAGGAAGAGGGTCCAGTCGAGCTCCTGTAGAGTCCGGTCACTGCCACCCACTCTGGAGGAGCGGTCCATGGTCCAGGGCCAAGAAGGTGAACTGGCACAATGACCAAGCCAATAACAGAGCAGTCACCCAAGACATGCATCTCAGTTGTCTTCAAGATTGGGGAAACCAAGCCCCAGAGACATCAGTGGCTTAGCCAGGGTCATCGACTCCTCACCATCCCACCTAGTCTAGGAGGAAGGATCCCAGGCAGGGACTTGCCCAGAATTGTCACAGCAGCTCAATCAGTTACCTGGGCAAGCATGGCCCAAGCAGTATCCCTCCCCGCTGCTGCTGGGGTCTGTGATCTCCCAGGACAGCAGGCCCCCAGTGGGTGCTAGTAGCTTGACTCCTGATCCTTCAGTCCTTGCCTCCAATACCTGAGTGAAGGGTCCACAAGAAGGCAGTGCTCATGGTAACCCCCAAACTCTGCCTCTCGATCCCCAAATGCCTCATTCTGTCTCATGCTTTCCGTCTGCATCTATGAAGCACCTAGTATGTGCTCTGCACTCAGCTAAGCCCTGGGGAATCCAAGTGAGCCACATTGAGCATCAAGAGAGGATCCGCTGGAAAAGCCTGGTCCATCCAGAGGGTCCTGGGACTCTGATTCTGTCTTTAAAATGAGCATTCATCTACTGAGAGGTCCCAGACTTGTTTGGCAGGCCCAGCCTGGATGCCTGTGGGAAAGGACACACTTTGGGCCTGGATCAGTCCCACCACACAACCTAGAGGCTCAGAGAAGTGAGGCCATATTCTCAGGATCACACAACTCCTCAGTGGCTGTGTGTGTGCCTGGGTGCACCCAACGCAAGGAGTCACGAGCTCCCTCCACCCTCAAACACGGCTCCTCAAACACAGTTAACCCCCGGCAGGCTCACTCTAACCTCTCCAACTGTCAGCAGCCCACCTCAACCTCCTTCTCCCTAAGCTCAGTCTCCTTCCCCCAGGGCGCAATTACAAAAGAATCCACGCTCTGCCTCACTCTCTCCTTTTAAAAGTTCTCACACCTCTCCACACCTCACCCCTACAGGAGCCCATTCTCTCAGAGCCCCTTTCTGGAGATAACTCCCCCCACCCCTACCCCCCCATTCCTCCCCGAGCATCTCAGCTCCAGCTTTGCTAGGTGCCATGGAGTAAAGTGGATCCAGCCTGCATCAAACTCCCAGCCCGCCAGCCTCTCCTCTGGGGCTTCCCTCACTCCCCAGCTGCGATTGGGAGGAGCCCTGTCCTGGGCCCACCCATCTGGCTGGTTCCACACAGGAATACCAGCCCCCCAACCCACCACATCTGGCCACATCTCCGCCAGGACCTGGTCTCTCCAGGCTCATGAGGAAGAAGAAGTGTTTACCCCACTTGGTGAGAAGACCATGCAGTCTTTCTGCACATACAGGGAAGGGATCCCACAGCAGGTCACCCAGGGACCCTTGAGCATCAGTGAACAGATATGGGTACCAGAGCCACTACCCAGGGCCCAGAGTCGTGCTGCCGGCTGCCAGCCTGCAGGCAGGTCCCAACCCACACCTCTGAGCCCAGACGCTTCAGGAGCCCCAGACGGAGGTTCACCAGCTTGCAAGCCAACTTAACACAGACCCAGCCCCCCTTTTCCCAAATGCACTGTGTTTCAAGGGTTCACCCAGCCTGGGCGGGGGGACGTCCTTCCTCTAGGTCTTTTCCCAGGCTTACTCCGGCTTGCATTCCGCCGCCCACTCCCTTCCCCCAATCTCACTTGCGCTCCCAGCTAGCTCTGAGGAGTTGGTGCCATCACTTCAGGACGGTCTGCAGCCCATCCTTCACACTCCCTGCCCCGCAGAGAAACCCCTTGATCGCTCCGGGCCGGGTGTCCTTCCACCCCCAGTCGCGGGCAGGGATGGGGGCGTGGAGCACCTCCCGGTCAGGGTGCACACACGGCAGGGACGCCCCCCGCCCCCACTGTCCCACCCCCGGAGGCAGCCGCGGCCCAACCCAGCGGGGACCTACCCGCTCCACATCGCGGCGCCTGGGGGCCCGCCGGGCGTCGGTTCCCTGCGCCGCCGCGGCGATCTCCCCGCTAGCTCCTCGCGCCGTCCCCGCCCGCCGCCGACTCCGCCCGGGGCCCGCCGGGCTGCCCCACCGCCTGTCAGTGCCCGCTGCCTGTGGGTCTGCGCGGCCCGGGCCCCGGGTCCCGCCGCGACCCTGCCCTCGGCGGTCACGTGGCAGAGGGGTGGCCCGAGGACACGTGCCCGGCCCCGCCCCTCCGGCGGCCGATGCGGAGAACTCGCGCGCGCTCCCGGCCCAGCCCGGCTCGGGCCGCCCGCCCGGGACTGACAGTGCGACCGCCCGAGGCGGGGAGGAGCCGATCCCCCGCACCCCGCGGCCCGCGCGGCTCTCGGATGCTCCCAGCTGACTCTGCTCCGCCCAGCGCCCCGCAGCACCCTCGCAAGACCACCCTTGCTCAAGCACCTACCATGGCTCCAAGCTTTCAGCTCCCGGATTCTTAGAGGACGCCCTCCCACCCCCTCCCTCTCACCCGGCCCTCTGACCATCACTCCTTCCCTGGGCTCCTGGCTCTGCAGCAACATCCTTCCTGGTGAGAAGGGGGGCTCACCCCAAAACCAGTTTTCTCCCTCCTATTAAGTACTTCTTCTGAGGGAGGCCTCACCTTTGGCCCAAGTCTCCAGCCACCTCCCCCAACCCCCAAACTAGGGGGCCTCCCTTCTTGTTCTGAACAGATTCTGCCCACCCCTGCCTTTGCCCACCACCTACTTTCTGGGGGAATAGGACCCACCCACCCCTCCCCCAACACATACACCTGTCAGGTCCCTCATCTGCAAATTCTCTAAACACTGGTCTAGCCTGTCCCTCAACCCCTCTGTCCCTCTGTCACTTATCTGGAGCCCTGATCATCGGCCTCGACTCCAGCCTGGGGCTGATTCCTTGAGAGCATAACCCCACTTCTCGTACCAGGGACCGTGGCTCCCACCCTCCTTGTCTAGAGGAGGCCTGGGAGACTGTGAGGAGCTATTTCTCTTTCATATTGCTAGAACTTGGGGCACTACCCTTAGACCCGGAGCTAGGGCTGGGGCCCCAGGCTTGAGTTTTGTTGGGTCTTCCTCTGGGGACACACATGTTCATGCATGCATTCAACTCATTGGACTCAGTGGAAAAGACCCTGATGCTGGGATAGATTGGGGGCAAGAGGAGAAGAGGGCAACAGAGGATGAGATGGTTGGATGCCATCACTGACTCAATGGACATGAGTTTGAGTAAACTCTGGGAGTAGATGATGGACAGGGAGGCCTGACTTGCTGCAGTTCATGGCGTCGCAAAGAGTTGGGCACAACTTTGTGACTGAATAACAACAATGCATTCAGCCACCCCTTCTGAACACAAACTATGGGCCATATGAGAGCTGGGGACCCAAAAAGAAACTGCGTAGACATGGGCTCTGTCCTTCTGGGGCAGGAGGAAGGCAGTCCTCAGTATACATGTCCTCAGTATTGTGGCAAGATAGACAGTGGGGACCAGCACCCCCAAGGCACACCTTGCAAAGTGGATAGTGTCTTAGTTCAAAACAGAGAACAAGAGTCTACTGGAACAATGGATCTAGTGGTTAAGAATCTGCACTTCCGCTGCAGGGTGCATGGATTCCATCCCTGGTCAGGGAACTAGAATCCTACATGTCTGGTCGGGCCAAAATGAAAAAAGAGAGAGAGAGAACAGTCTTCCTTTCCTCGGTGGGCAGGACTAGGAAGGAACAGCAACAGGACTTGGTGAGCGGAGGGCAAGCCAGACTCGATGCCTTGCTCTCATGCCCCCTGGCACCTTGTGCAGTGAACCTGACTTGTGCAGTCCTCTGTGACTTTCTTTTCATTCTGCCCAGATCTCTCTCCTTCACTTTGTAGGGCATTCGTTTCCACAACTGTGGTTTCCCAAGGGCAGCGACCAGCTCCTCCTTGGGTCTGTGTTTCTCCTCCCACCGCAGTCCAGCCCAGGGTCTTGCCCAAAGCATCTGTCATTATGTTTGTTGACAAATCCTTCACCAAATAAGTCTTGAGCAATTGCTGTCCTCCTGGACCTTGCTCTGCTCACTCTTCAGGGGAGCGGGAAGAAGGACACAGAAGGAGCTCTGGACAGGGAGCTTACCCTCCAGGTCTTCACAAGCCCCGGCAGGAGATAAGACCCGGTCCAAGTTGTGGTAACCCAGACTGGTGGGAGATAACGGGTGGAGGGGGTGTCAGCCCAGGGCTACAGCCCCAGGGAAAGAGTCTTCAGCTCAAGGGGAGACCCTTGAGTGAGGTTTTGAAGGACAAGTGAGGAGTCACTGTCACCACCCTAATTACCAGCCAAAAATATCCCATGATCTACGCAGCTGCTTAGGACTCCCAAGGCCTCACTAGCTCCTCCGATAAATGTTCCTCGGTTGAAAACCATGGGCTCAGAGAAATTAAGGAACCTTCTGGATGTCACACAGCCAGGGAAGGAAGGGCTATGGCCCCTTATGCCAGTTTCCTGAAAAGACAGCCCAGAAACCAGAGGGCTGTCTGGAAGCAGCAGCTCCATGCTATCAGGCAATGAGGGGAGCCCATTAGATGCCTGGCAGCCAGTGGAGAGGGAATATAAAAGGTGTGTCCTCTGCCCCCCAAGTCACTGCCTTCCCCCAAACGCCCCCTCTCACCCCTGCCGTCCGCAGCCTGACAGCCCTGGCCACAGACCCCAGCCGGGAGAGACTTGCCGGGATGACGTAGGCCCTGAATCTAGATTTCAGTTCACTGTGTGACCAAAGATGGGTGTCTTGCCCTCTCTGAGCCTCAGATGCTACATCTGTACCACAAGTCAGAGGAGACAAATCAGGGCCCTCCCTGGTGGCTGACCTTGTAGAAGGTTCCTGAAATTCCTCCTAGTTCTATGCTTGCCAGGAGGCGCTAGTGGTAAAGATCCCACCTGCCAATGCAGGAGACGTAAGAGTTCAATCCCTGGGTCGGGAAGATCCCCTGGAGGAGGGCGTGGCAACCCACTCCAGTATTCTTGCCTAGAGAATCCCATGGACAGAGGAGGCTGGCGGGCTACAGTCTATAGCGTCACAAAGAGTCAAACACGATTGACTTAGCAGCAGCAGCCCCTGTGTGGAGCCCCACCTCTCCCCCTCCCCCAAGGCCCCTGCTGAATGGCGAGATTCCCCCTTCCCCAGGTCACTAGCTCACCTGTCTGTGTCCCAGGGCCGCTCTCCTAAGTTCCCCTCGAGTTCAGGGCCCAGACCTGATGGAGCGTAGCGGACAGTCCCTGAGCTCACTGCCAGGAACACAGGACAATTTCCTCGGGCCGGACACTCAGCAGGCTTCTCTGCGGGGTCCATGGCTGGAGGGCCAGACCCAGGGTCCCTCTGGAGTCGGCCGGGCAGGGAGGTGGCAGGAGCCTTCTCCCCACCCCCAGGCTGAGGCTCACACTAACCTTTGCTATCTCTGAGGAGCAGCGGCCTGGGAGGGAGGTGCCTCTCCGACAGGCCTCTATCTCCTTAAACCCAGTAATTATTAACTCCCATGGCTCAGCGGGCAGCGGACGATGCCGGGCTCTCCTCCCAGGGAAGGTTAGATACCTCAAAGGGAGGCGGGAGCCTCGCTCTAGCATGCCCACGGCCCCCGGCTTTTCCAAGGCCCATGGCTGGGGCAGTCTGTCCCCTCCCTGCCCAGGTTGGCAAGATGGAAAAAGCCTGTCCATCCCCGGCCCTGTCACTGGCTGGCTCTGTGGCCTCATGTAACACCGCCAGCCCGGCCTTCCTGTGGTCCTGCCCTCAATAGCCCCTTAAAACTTCTGTGTGTTAGTCACTCAGTCGTGACCCATGGACTGCTGCCCGTCAGGCTCCTAAGTCCATGGGATATTCCACGCAAGAATAATGGAGTGGGTTGCCATTCCCTTCTCCAGGGGATCTTCCCAACCCAGGGATCGAACCCAGGTTTACTGCGTTCAGTTCAGTTCAGTCGCTCAGTCGTGGCCAACTCTTTGCGACCCCATGGACTGCAGCACACCAGGCCTCCCCGTCCTTCACTCTCTCCCGGAGCTTGCTCAAACTCATGTCCATTGAGTCGGTAATGCCATCCAACCATCTCATCCTCTGTAGCCCCTCCTCCTCCTGCCTTCAATCTTTCCCAGCATCAGGGTCTTTTCCAATGAGTCAGTTCTTCACATCAGGTCGCCAAAGTATTGAAGTTTCAGCTTCAACTTCAATCCTTCCAATGAATATTCAGGACTGATTTCCTTTAGGATTGACTGGTTTGATTTCCTTGCAGTCCAAGGGACTCTCAAGAGCCTTCTCCAACACCACAGTTCAGAAACATCAATTCTTCAGTGCTCAGCTTTCTTCATAGTCCAATTCTCACATCCATACCTGACTACTGGAAAAAACATAGCTTTGACTAGACAGATCTTTGTCAACAATGTAATGCCTCTGATTTTTAATATGGTGTCTAGGTTGGTCATGGCTTTTCTTCCAAGGAGCAAGCGTCTTTTCATTTCATGGCGGCATTTGCCATCTGCAGTGATTTTGGGGCCCTAAAAAATAAAGTCTGTCACTGTTTCCATTGTTTCCGCATCTATTTGCCATGAAGTGATGAGACCTGATGCCATGATCTTCATTTTTTGAATGTTGAGTTTTAAGCCAACTTTTCACTTTCATCAAGAGGCTCTTTAGTTCTTCTTCAGTTTCAGCCATAAGGATGTTGTCATCTGCATTGTGAGCAGATTTAACTACCATCAAAAGGGACCAGTCAGTGTAGCAGTTAGGAGGAGCACAGACCTGGAGTCAGACAGGCTGGATTCAACCACTTCCAGACATTTGGGCGCGAAAGGCTCACCGTGCCTCTGTTTCCCAAACTATGAAATGAACCCTCACTCTCTAAGCCACACCAGGCTAGCTGCTATTGCCTAGACATGGCCTCTACGCCCCTCCTTCCCACTATCCTCACAATATCCCCTTCTCTGCAGCCTCCACTCCATCACAGCCCTCTCTGATAAGCTTCTTTCTTTTGCTCATATCCCCTCCTCCAGGAAACTTCCCCTCTGGATTGCTTTTTCCTCTGCGGGCCCTGGACTGGAGCCCTCAGACACATGGTCCATCTTGTGTGATGATGAGTGCCCCATAGCACCATCAGATGCCCCTACACAAACTGAGTGACCCCGTGGGCAGAGGCTGGCCTGCACTCATCACCAAATCCTCAGTGGCCCCTTGCCTGGCACATAGTCAGCCTCAATCCACCCGTGCGATGGTTTGAATGTTCCATCTTATCTCATTTGGCCTGAATTCTAATCTGGAGTTTTGCCATTCCCTGGCTGTGTGACCTTGGGCAAGTCACTTAACCTGTCTGGGACTCAGTTCTCACAGCTATAAAATGGGGACAACTCTCCCCTGTGAAGTTGTGAATATCAAAGAAGATAACATTCAGATAACTTCCCTGGTGATCCAGAGGCTAAGACATCAAGCTTCCACTACAGGGGGGTGTGGGTTCAATCCCTGGTGGGAGAACTAAGATACTGCATGCTGTATGGTGCAGTCAAAAAAAAGAAGATAACATTCATGAGATGTCAGCCACAGTGGAGACTGAGTTTCCTGTTGCCTTCTTGCTTGCTTTCCCTCTTCTTTCCTGTTAGCCCTCGAGTTCCTGCGGGGAGAAGCTGCCAGTTCCTGACTAGCAGTCACACCCCGCCTGCCCTGTGGCTGGATAACAATATCTCCCACTCAGGCTCTGGCCTTCGAAGCTCTCTCAGCTTAATGCAAACCAGATGCTGGCCTTTCTTTCCTGGCAATGAATTTTCCATGGCCTGCTCCCAACCCCTTCCTGTTTTTGCTCCTCACTGATCCCCCTGCTAAATTCTCCCGTGCCTCCACCTTCCTCTGCAGGGCAACCTCTGGGCCCACCTGGAAACAATTAATGAAAAACAGGATGTGTGAAGGAAGGGGAGGGGGTTGCCTCTCCATCACCCTGATATGGCACGAGACAAAGGGTCTGAGCCTGGCTGGTGACAGAGTATATAGGTGATGGTCCCGCTCTGCCAAGTCCTAGCCATCCTCTCTGAGGGGAAACTGAGTCAGAGCTGTTCTTAGGATTGTCGACAAAAGTCTTGCCACTTCCTGGACTTTTAGGCACAGCTGGCACTGCAGGGGGGAGCTATGAGGACCTTGTCCTTGGCCGTGACTTAGGAAAATCAGAGGCAGAAGCAGCCCCAAAGCCCTTCCTGTTGCAGGTGAGGAAACTGAGGCTTGGAGACTCGTCCCGGGTCACTGGTGGGTCAGACACACGAGGCAGCCAGGTCTGAGGCTGCTTGCCCGGAAAAGCTGCTTGCCCCTAAGTCAGCTCTCGGGCTGCTCTCTCTCTGTCGTTACCGCCTGCCCTTCCCCCGGCCACCGCGCCCAGCCCAGTCACGAGGGGATGCTCACGAGGCTGCCAGCGCCCGCTGCCACCTCCCAGGGTGAGGCAGCCACACACACCTGGATCCTCCCCACCAGGGGAAGACCACTGCCTGACTTCTTCCTTCCAGTTTAGCAGGAGGGCGTGTTGGGGGCTCTTGATCCTCCCGGCCCCACGAACCCCCTTAAAGCAACCCATGGGCTGGCCCTCCGAGTGAAAATGCAGCCATTTCCATGAAAACAACAGCCCGAGGGTGAGAGCCGGGCTCTGGCCCCTCCCTCCGCCAGCTGTGCAGAGTGTTTGGACAACTGGATGGAATATTTGGCAGGGAGAGTCCTCCCTGGATCCCTGAGCTCAGATTTCAAGAGGAGGGGACAGAGAGGATGCTGGCTCCAGAAAGAGGCTCAAGAGGTCATTTGTGGGCTTGGAGGCCCCCCGCCCAGGCCTGACCAATACCGCCGCCCGCCCAGCCCCCTGTGTGGTGAGGAGCTGGAGTCAGGCCCCTGGGGGAAGGACAGGACAGAGGGTGGAGGCAGCAGAATGGTGTCAGAAGTTTGCTGGGGCCAGTCGGGTGAAGTCAGGCCCAGGGGACAGTCCGGGCCCGAACAGCGTTTTGATCCCACAACCACGGTCAGTCCATCCACCATCACTCCCACTTAACAGAGCAGTTGGGGCCCAGAGGGGGAGGCGCTCATCCCAAGGGACTCAGCATGCTGGGTATAGAACTGGGCTGGAACCCAGGGCTCCTGACCCTAAGCTTGCCCTTCTCACTGTCCAGATTATCCCCATCCTCACCCCCAACCTCCAACAGACACACCCACCTCAGCCAGTGAATTGTCATCCTTGCTTTCCCCAAACAACACAGGCAAAACCAGCTACTTGAGCACAGTCCTGTGGGGTCACGAAGAATACATGGACACTGAGCCCCCCGCCATCCGAGAGTGGCGCTAACCCCTTGTGAACAAGGAGCGGAGGCCTTGAGAGCCAGGGTTCCTGTGCCGCCTCCTGCTCTGGGGCTGGAGCTCCCCCCAGGTCTCCCACTGCAGCTGCCCAGGCCTCCCAGAGCCCCTTGAGAAGACACACAAGTTCTAGACCCAACTGTCTGGAAGATAGTCGGAGCCTCAGTTTACCCACCTTAAAATTGGGAGGATTGCCCTTGCTCTGCTGGACCCAGCATCATCCCAGGTGCTGATGGTAAGGGGCAGAGTGCACTGGAAGGGGGGCGGGAATCTCTTTGGAGACTTAAATATTTCCCAGGGATAAAACTACTGAAATTCACAAGTCCCACCAAGGTGCCTGGAGGCCTGAGCTGGATTACTTGAGGTGGAACCTGTTTGCCCACTCCATGCTCCAGAGCAGGAAAACTCAGGCTACCTAATGGAATTAAAACCAGTCAAACCTTGAGGGCTTCCCCACTGGCTCAGTGGTAAAGAATCCACATGCAATCAATGCAGGAAACTGACTGCAATGCAGGAGACACGGGTTTGATCCTTGGGTCTGGAAGATCTGCTGGAGAAGGGAATGGCAACCCATTCTGGTATTCTTGCCTGGGAAATCCCTTGGACAGAGGAGCCTGGCAGGCTACAGTCCACGGGGTTGCAAGAGTCAGACACGACTTAGTGACTGAATCACCACCACTACCACCAAACTTGATGGACAAATATGACTGGGAGAGAGTGTGATCCCAGGGCAGCTGGTGACTCCCTTCTGAAATGACTGCATGTGAGATGGGAACTATGCTTGGATCTTTGACTTCATGTTATCAGACTTGGTTCACTCTGGCAGCCACCCATGTGGTCCTTTCATTGCATTCTCTCTGCATTTTAAAGAGCGCTCCCTGGTGGTTCAGATGGTAAAGAATCTTCCTGCAGTGCATGAGAGCCAGGTTTGATCCCTGGGTGGAGAAGCAGGAGATCCTGGAGAAGGAAATAGCAACCCACTCCGGTACTCTTGCCTGGAGATCCCATGGACAGAGGAGCCTGGTGGGCTACAGTCCGTGGGATTGCAAAGAGTTGCATGTGACTGAGCGAGTTTCACATTTTAAAGATGAAGAACTGAGAGCTGGAAAGGTTAAAGGGTTGGGCCATCGTGAACAAGGGGAGGAGCTAGGGTTTTCATCCAAATTTGTCTGATTCCAAAAGCTCATGATCTGAGACTTCCCCGGTGGTCCAATGGTTAAGACTCTGAGCTCCCCACGTATTGGGCACAGTCTCCACTGTTGGCATCTAAGAACCCATATGCCTTGTAACCAAAAAACCAAACCAAAACAAAATGTAAAACAGAAGCAATATTGTAGCAAATTCCATAAAGACTTTAAAGACTGTCCGCAAGTAAGCCCGTGTGCCACGACTATTGAAACCCACGCGCTCCAGAGCCTGTGATCCACAGCAAGAGAAGCCACCGCAACCAGAAGCCCCAGCGAGACAGCGAAGAGCAGCCCCCACTGGCCTCGACGGAGAAAGCTCGCACAAAGCAATGGACACCCAGTGCAGCCAAAAACAAATAAATTTTTTTAAAGTTTAAAAACTGTCTACATCAAAAAAAAAAAAAAAGAAAGTAAAGAAAAACACTGGGAACCCAGTAAATGTGTTCATTCATTCAACAAATATTTAATAAGCATTTGTGCTGGGTGCTGGGGAGATATTAGTGGATATGTAAAGTTTATGCACTCATGGGGAGTATACAGTCTGGGGAGGGTGTATAGGGCAATTCAGATCTCTAAGTTCTTTAGACACTATGTGACAGGTACAAGGACGGGAAGTACATTGAGGAACTCCTAGACTCGGGGCCTGGGAAAGAGTTTGCGAATGGGAGCGACGGTTATTACAAGAGATGAATCTGTTAAGGGAGTCAGAGGCCAGATCACATATG
Source organism: Muntiacus reevesi (assembly GCF_963930625.1). Lineage (NCBI taxonomy): Eukaryota > Metazoa > Chordata > Mammalia > Artiodactyla > Cervidae > Muntiacus > Muntiacus reevesi. The sequence goes on from NC_089253.1 coordinate 38,426,063, forward strand.
GCCTTGTAAGCTGGGCAAGGAGCTCAAACTTTATGTGTGTGTTTTTTTTTTTTTTTTCAATTGACATCACCAAGGAGCCTGCGGGATTTTAGTTCCCTGACCAAGGGTCGAACTCAGGCCCTGGCAGTGAAAGCACTGAATCCTAACCACTAGACCACCAAGGAATTCCTAAGGAGTTCAAGTTTATACTTCAGGAAAAAAAGGGAGTCATTGAAGGGTTTAAGCAGGAGGGTGATATGATCAGATCTACAATGGATGTGTGTGGAATGGATACGAGGATTTCTGCTTCTCCTCACATGGCAGACTTAGAGCAGTCAGGAACTTTCTTGCTATAGAAGAAGAATATCCCGCAAAGAGATACCATGATTCCTTGAGGCCCTGTTGTCTTCCAAGATCTCCAAAATCCACTCCCTGACCCCAAAGGAAAGTTAGAGTAAGGAAGCTAGGGAGAGGCAGGGGAGCTGGATCTCAGACAAGGAGTACTGAAGTTGGTGGCACCCTCTGGCTCCTGGCAGAAGCAGACGCAAATCCCCTTTGGTGGAAAGTGTCCAGTTTTAAGTATGAAGGATCCATTGGTTAATATCAAGCAATGAGCTCAGGATCGGCGATCACCAGCACAGAAGGAGGCTAGTGCTAAGAATGAGAATCAGAAGAAACAGCGTAACAGAGTTAGATGCTATGGAACTCCAGATATTCAGGTCTTAAATACAGTACAGAAAGGTTGTGTATGAACTTTAGATAAACAACAAGAGATCATCGAAGAGAACTAAACAGATTTTTGAATGACCAGAGGAAGTCTTGATATAGATATATGTGCGTGCGTGGATACTAAGTCACTTCAGTCATGTCTGACTGTTTGCAACCCTATGAACTATAGCCCACCAGGCTCCTCTGTCCATGGGATTCTCCAGGCAAGAATACTGGAGTGGGTTGTCATGCCCTCCTCCAGGGGATCTTCCCCACACAGGAATTGAACCTGCGTCTCTTAAACGTCTCCTGCATTGGCAGGTGGGTTCTTTACCACTAGCGCCACCTGGGAAGCCCCCTAGCATTGGTAGTAAAGGCTAAAACATGAAGCTCTAGATCAAAGCTGATTGAAAAGCAATTAGGTGGCTGTATCCCCTCCTTTACTTCATGCCACTGAGCAAATTCCCCTTTCTAAGTCTAGCTAAGACTGAAAATTTGTTTTCTAGAGATGATAAAACAGAGGCATTGCATGAGTAACTGACTAATGGGATTAAGTGACTGCATACAAGTTGAAAACTGACACCCCACCCCTCACCTCCCCAATCCTTTTCCCTTACGTGGCAGTCAGAACCGTAGCAGTCAGATTTTTACCCTCCAGGCAGCAGGTTGGATGAGCCTTCCCTGGTAGCTCAGGCCAACCTAAAAGAGGACTAAAGACCCTAAGATTAGAGTCATCCATGGCCCCATCAGATCACCATACTGGGAAGGTCAAAGTCAACATGCTGAGAGCTTCCCATCAATTTTTAAGCTCTCATTCTTAATAATGAGCAGACAGCCAAGAACTCTTAGACAATGAAGGAGACCCTCCAACATGAAGGAAATCAAACCCAGTAAGCAAAAAGAAAGCACTTGCAAGAAACAGAGACTCTGAGAAGGAAAACAAAACAAACAAAAACACAAAAAGCAAAACCCTTCATTACTATCCCTCAGAGAAAGAAAAAGGTATTGCATTCATGAGATAAGAACTTGAATTTATAGAAATGAACATTGAGAGAACAAAAGAAATCTTGGAAATTAATAGTGTTTTAAAAATGTGATGGCAGAAATTAAAAATTCTGAAGACGGGTTGAGGGAAAACCGCACCTCCCAAAATAAAGAAGTTAAAAATATTAGAAAACTCAGGAGAAATTTAGGAAGCTCAACATCTGCATTATGAGGATTCTAAAAAGAGAGAATAGAAGAAAATGGGGATAAAGAATGAAATGAATAATTTAAAAATCATTTCCCAAACTGAAGTATATGATTTTTCAAAAAGGCCCTCATGGTGCCTAGTAGAGTCCATGAAAATACTAAGATACATCCGTGTACATTTTCAGGAAACTGAGGACAAAAAGAAAATCTTACAAATTTCCAGAAACACAAAAATAATCACAACAAAGAACATAGAATCAGAATGGATTTTGACTTCTCAATAGCAATGCCAGAAGCAAGAAAACAAGGCAGAAAAACGCCTTCAAAAGTCTATGTGTGCTCAGTCGCTCAGTTGTGTCCGGCTCTTTGCGACCCTATGGACTGTAGCCTGCCAGGTTCCTCTGTCTATGGGGATTCTCCAGGCACAAATATTGGAATGGGTTGTCATTCCCTCCTCCAGGGAATCTTCCCAACCCAGGAATTGAACCCAGGTCTCCCACATTGCAGACCGATTCTTTATCATCTGAGCAACCAGGGATACCCTCAAAACTCTGAAGGAATATTATTTCCAAGTTAGAATTCTATGCCAACTAAATTATCATTCCACATATACAAGGTCTCAAAAAATTTAACTTTCACGTACTCTTTCCCAAGAACCACTGAAGGGGACTTCCCTCGTGGTCCAGTGGCTAACACTCCACAATCCCAATGCGGGGGGCCCAGGTTCAATCCCTGATCAGGGGACTGAGCCCACATATTGCAACAAAGGTTGAACATCTTGTGTACTGCAAGACCCGGCACAGCCAAATAGATAAATAAATATTTTTAAAAAAGAGAAGAACCACTGAAAGATCCACTCCAATAAAATGAGGGGGAAACTAAGAAAAAAATCCTATAGGTCAGGAGACTGGAAAGTCAACACAGGGCTGAAGGGAAGAGAGTCTTCAGGTGATCTTGAGGACAGATGCTGGGATCTTGTGACAGCAAAGATGACAATCAGACCAAACGTGAAGAGAGAAAATCCCAAACTGGTATGTTAAAAGTAGTTATTACCATGCCTTCTGCCACTGTCCCACCACTTTGAACGCAAGAACTATTACGGGGTATGTGCCATTAAAACAGAAGAATAAAACCATAAGAAAGAAATACAAAGGATGCAGGAAAACAAGGACTCCAACCAGGAGAATGAGTAAGATTATTCCAAGGACAACAGCAAAGTCCCAGAACAATGGCTATGCAGCAATATGGAGAGTAACCAGCCTAGAAGAGGTGAAAAACGGTCAGGAGGAATAATGTCTCCAGGGAAAAATCTTTGGAATGGATAGATCAACTGATGTGATTGAAAATACTGAAAGGTGTAGGAAGAATTAGCGATAGGTACAAAGAAATCTGAAAAAAATTTTTAAATGACAATTACTAACTTTAGGGAAAACTAACAGCACTAAATATAATTGTTTTAGTGCTCAGCTATGAATAATATTTGAGTAGGCATAAAAATATTAATGCCAAATCTTCTTCTAAATACTGTTTTTTTAACCCATGGTGATATCAAAGAATTAAATTCTCCTCTATGAAATAAGGGGGCTTCCCAGGTGGCTTAGTGGTAAAGAATCTGCCTGCCAGTATAGGAGGTGCAGGAGATGTGGTTTCCATCCTGGGTCGGGAAGATCCCCTGGAAGAAGAAATGTCAACCTGCTTAGTGTTCCTTCCTGGAGAATCCCATGGACAGAGCAGCCTGGCGGTCTACAGTCCATGGGGCTGCAAAGAGTCAGATACAACTAAGCAGGTACACGCCAAACACTTTTAAATAAGAAGTCAAAAGATTAAACAATTAATAAAAAGCTGTCAGTATACACATGTTATTTGGCAATATGAAAATATATAAATTCCAGATGTAACAGCTAGTAAAAAGACAAGCCATAAAGTACATAAAATCATTTATTAGAAAAATAGGAAAGACATGAAGGTGCATTTCAAGGAAGAGGCACTATAAGTGGCCAATAAGACTCTGAAAAGATACTCAAGCCAAATCATCAGCAATCAGGGAAATTCAAATAAAATCACAATGAAGACTACCTTATACTCAATAGGATTGGTAACAATGAAGAAATCTAATTATACCAAACGAAACACAAAATGTGAATCCACAGAAACTATAGTGTTTATAGGAGTGTAAACTGGTACAACTAAAACACATTTGCACCAGGAAACATGTATCAATACAAGATTGTTCATAATAGCAATTCAAATGCCCAATGACAGAGACTGGATAAACACACTATTAGCATCCTATAGCAACTATAACAAGCTACAGAGACTTAAAATAACAGAAATTTGTTCTTCCACCATTCTGGATGCAGGAAGCCCAAAATTAGCATCTCTGGACCAAAATCAAGGTGTCAGTAGGTCTATGCTTCCTCTGGAGGTTGTAGGAGGTTGTTCCTTGCTTTTTCTGGCTTATGGCTGTTGTTGTTCAGTTGCTCAGCCGTGTCCGACTCTTTGCGACCCCATGGATTGCAGCACACCAGGCTCCTCTGTCCTTCACTATCTCCTGGAGTTTGCTCAGACTCATGTCCATTGAGTCGGTGATGCCATTCAACCATCTCATCCTCTGTTGCCCTCTTCTCCTCCTACCCTGCATCTTTCCCAGCATCAGGGTCTTTTCCAATGAGTCTGCTCTTCGCATCAGGTGGCCAAAGTCTTGGAGTTTCAGCTTCAGCACCAGTTCTTCCAATGAATATTCAGTGTTGATTTCCTTTAGGGTTGGCTGGTTTGATCTCCTTGCTATCTAAGGGACTCACAAGAGTTTTCTTCAGCTCCACAATTTGAAAGTTTATGGGCGTGGCTGGCATTTCTTCTCCTGTGACTTCACCATTTCTCCATCATCTTCTTGTTGCCTTCTCTTGTCTGTGTCAAGTCTCCTTCTTCCTCCCTCTTATGACACGCATGATTGCATCTAGAGCCCACCTTGATAACCCAAGATAATCTTCAGCTCTCAAGATCCTTAACTGAATCACATTTGTAAAGACTCGTTATATGTTACTCCACATAATGTAACACTAATAGGTTTCAGGAGTTAGAATCTTTGGGGAAAGAGAGGCATTTATGACCCTTGCAGAATCTGCCCTCTGGCCCCAGAAGATTCTTGTTTTACACAAGCAAAATCCACTTACTCCATCTCAACATCTTCAGAAGTCTTAACCCATCAAAATATCAACTCAAGTCCAAATTCTTGACATATAATCAGTTCAAAATCCCTAATCTCATCATCTAAACCAGGCATAGGTGAGTCTCTGCATATGATCTATTGTGGGGAGAAAATTCCTCTCCGTCTCTGAAAATATGAAAGTAGAGATAAGTTGTCTGTTTCCAAAATACAGTAGTGGGACAGACACAGTATAACAGTTACAGGCATTCCTATTCCAAAAGAGAGGAAATGGAAGAGACAAAGAGCAAATTTCTTTCATTTTCCCCAAGGCCTAGGACATCCTTGGCTCAGATTTCTGAGCCTGAGGCTCTTCTTTGTGAGTCATTCTTCCTTTTTCTTAATGGTAAGTGCATGGCTGAAGCTGAGTAGTCTTGTAAACCTATTTCCTGCCAGTAGAATTTTGGGAGTACAACAACCTTCCTTTATTTCATTGTCCCTTCCAGTTCAAGGTGGCAGCATTTCTGCTCATATAACATTCTTCAGGGACTCGTGTGTCTCCTTCGTATGTCACAGAGACTCACATCATTAAATAAGAGTCCCCCACAGATCTTTCCTGGAAAATATCATCTCTTATTTCTGACTTCTGCTGAGATTATTGAGAGGATCCATGGGTCATAAACCTGATATTCTCAACACCATATCTATGGCCTGCTCTCTAGAGCAGTTTTCTAACAGGAAATCACCTAATTTTAGCATTTTTTGTAACCTGGATAGGCTCCAAGTTTCCAAAATCATGATGTACTTGTTCCTTTTTGCAGAACAGTTCTCTTCTCAATATCTTTTTCTTGTCACATTTTACTATAACCAGCAAAAAGAAACCAGGCCACACCTTTAAAGTTTTGCTTCAAGATGACCTCAGCTAAAATTCAAGTTCATCACTTAAAAGTGCTGCTTTCCACCACTGTAAGACATAATTCATCTAGAATTTTGCTCCAGTGTAGCAGAAATCACCTCTCCTTCAGCTTCCAGTTACATTTCCCTCATTTTGTAAAGAATCCACCTGCCAATTCAGGAGACATAAGAGACATGGGTTCAATCCCTGGGTCGGGAAGATCCCCTGGAGGAGAGCATAGCAACCCACTCCAGTATTCTTGCCTGCAGACTCCCATGGACAGAGCAGCCTGGTGGGCTAAATCCTTGGGGTGGCAAAGAGTTGGACATGAGTGAAGTGACTTAGCATGCACTGGCAGAGCCTCAAATATTCATCTTTCTACCAACAGTTTGTTCAAGGCAATCTAGGCTTTTTTCTATCATGCTTCTCAAAATTCTCCCAGTCTCTACCCATTATTCAATTCCAAGGCCATCTCCACATGTTTAGTTGTCTGTTACAGCAGCACCCCACTCTCAGTTCCAGAAATCTGTATTAGTTTCTATGGTAACTGTAACAAATTACCACAAACTAGGTGGCTTTAAGCAACAGAAATTTATTTTTCACCATTTTGGAGGCCAAAATTCCCAAATTAGCATGAGTGGGCCAAAATCAAAATGTTGCTCGGCCTGTACCTCTCTGGAGGGTCTAGAGGAGAATCTGTTTCTTACTTCTTCCAGCTTCTGGAAGTGGCTGCAGGCACTTGTTGGCGTCACTCCAGTTTCTGCCTCCATTGTCACATTGCCTTTTCCTCTTCTGCACAAGTCAAATTCCCCCTTCCTCCCTTTTAATTCATTTATTTAGCTGTGTCGGGTCTTAGTTGCATCATATGAGGTTTCTCTAGTTGCCCCAAGGCAGATGGGATCTTAGACTCCCGACCAGGGATCAAACCCACAACCCCTGCATTGCAAGGTCGATTCTTAACCACTGGACCACCAGAGAAGTCCCTCTTCCTCCCTCTTAGGAGGACACATTTGATTGCATTTAAGGCCCACTCTGATAATCCTGATAACCTCCACATACCAAAATCCTTACCTTAATCGTATCTGCAAAGACCCTATTTCCATATAAGATAACATTTACACATTTCTGGGATTAGGACTCAATATCTCTGGAGGGATATTTTTTATCCTATCAGAGTTATTGTCTTATGATGGAATATTTTACAGCAGTTAAAAGGAATGAATATTTATGTGACGCTTATTTGTCTACCTTCTAGAATGTAAACTCCTTAAGGCCAGAGTCTTGTTTTATTCATTGCTATATACTCAGTCTCTGTAGAGTGACCACCAGATAAATGATATCCAATAAATATTTGCTACATGAACTATTAAAATGGATAATTATGAAGAAAATGCAGGTAAATAGACTCATAGTTGATTTTTCATCAGGAACCTTGGAGGTCAAAGGTAGTGGGATAAGTTTTGAAAGGAGGGGTGAAAAGGTTAATGAGGAATTCTATATCTTGTGAAACTATCCTTCAGGAATTAAGAGCACATTCCCAGGACTTCCCTAGTGGTTCAGTGGTTAAGAATCCAACTATTAATGCAAGGGACATGAGTTCGATCCTTACTCCGGGAAGATCAGAAATGCCTCGGGGCAACTAAGCCTGTGTGCCATAACTGCCAAGCCTGTGCTCCACAACTACTAAAGCCTGTGCACCCTATAGCCTGTGCTCTGCAACAAGAGAAGCCAGGGAAATGAGAGGTCCATGCACAGCAGAGTAGCCCTGTTCATCGTAACTCGAGAAAGCCCACACAGCTTTCTGGTGGTCTGTGGATAGGACTTTGCGCTTTCACTACTGAGGGTCCACGTTCAATCCCTGATCAGGGAACTGAAATCCCACAAGCTGTGTGGTATGGCCAAATAAATTAATTAATTAAATAAAAACACATATAATCTAACAATACGCTGTCTATAAGACCTATTCTTTAGCTCAATCAACTCAAGTAGGCTGAAAGTGAAATACATGTAAATCCATGGCTGATTCATGTCAATGTATAACAAAAATCACTACAATATTGTAAAGTAATTAGCCTCCAACTAATAAAAATAAATGAAAAAAGAAAAGAAAGTGAAAGGAAGGAAAATATATTCTGGAGGCTAACAACAACAACCAAAAAGAGATGAAGTGACTGTAACTAATAGAAAAAAATAAACTTTAAGGACAAAACTATTCTGAGAGACATTATATAACAAAAGAAGGCTCAATCCACCAAGAAAATATAATAGTTATAAGCATATATTCATTTAACTTCAAAGCCCCAAAATATCTGAGGCAAAACTTGACAGAATTAAAGGGAGAAATAGTTCAACAATAATAAAGACTTTAATATTTTACTTTCAATAATGGGTAGAACTATAGTTGATCCATAAACAACATGGGTTTGTAGTGCATGGGTCCACTGTGTGTGGACTTTTTTTAACAAATGCATACTATGGTACTACACAACATGTGTTGGTTGTATCTGTGGATATAATTGTTGTCGTTCAGTTGGAAGTCATGCCCAACTCTTTGCAGCCCCATGGACTGCAGCACACCAGGCTTCCCTATCCTTCACTATCTCCCAGAGTTTGCTCAAACTCATGTCCATGGAGTCATTGATGCCATCCAACCATCTCATTTTCTGTCACCACCTTCTCCCCCTGCCTTCAATCTTTCCCAACACAGGGGCTTTTCTAATGAGTCTGCTCTTAGCATCAGGTGGTCAAATATTGGAGTTTCAGCTTCAGTATCAGTCCTTCCAATGAATATTCAGGGTTGATTTCCTTTAGGATGTACTGGTTTGATCTCCTTGTAGTCCCAGGGACTCTCAAGAGTCTTCTCCAGCACCACAGTTCGAAAGCCTCAATTCTCAGACCCAGCACTCACCTTCTTTATGGTCCAAGTCTTACACCCATATGTGACTACTGGCAAAACTATAGCTTTGTCTATGCAGGCCTTCGTTAGCAAAGTGATGTTTCTGCTTTTACAGAGGCCCAACTATAAATTTACACACAGATTTTCAATCACATGGAGAATTGGTGCCTCAATGCTTGCATTGTCCAAGGGTCAAGTGTACTATACAAAAGATAAACAAGAAAAAAGAAGATTTGAGCAATGCTACAAACCAAAAAGACCTAACTCTACCCCAAGACAGCAGAATACACATTCTTTTCAAGTGTACAAGAAACATTCCCTCAAAGAAACCATATTTACAAAACAAAATAAGTCTAAGTAAATTTAAAAACACTGCTCATATGAAGTATTTTCTCTGACCAGAATGAAATTAACTAGAAATTAATAAGAAGGAAAACTGAAAATTTTGTGGAATATATGTGGAAATTATTGTTAATAAACAATATCTTTTGCAACCCTGGCAGTCCAGTGGCTAAGACTTCACACTTTCACTGCAGAGGGTATGGATTCAATTCCTGATCAAAGGCCTCATGTGCTGCATAGCACAGAAAAACCCCCAAACACAAATCAAACAAAAAACCTTTCTTAAATGCCCAATGGAAAAAAATGAAATCACAAGGGAAATTATATGGGATAAATGAAAATGAAAACTCAGCATACTAAAACTCACAAGAACTGCAGTAAAAGCAGTTCTCAGAGGAAAAGTTATAGCTCTAAATATTTATATTAAACAGAAGAAAGATTTCAGATCCATGATCTGAACTTCCAACATTTTTTTTATGAGCACGAGGAAAATTTACTGAATCATGTAACTGAGTGTCTGGCAATAGAACTTGCTTCAAACATGGATGATTCAGGGGCTAAGTTCTGTCCTTAAGATCTAGTGTTTTTCTTGTCTCCATCCTGGCTTGACTGTATTCTCAGATTGGCGCTCCTTCTTGGCAGCAGGATGGCTATGGAGTCTCCAACCTCATACCTCTTACTCAAGTCCAGCCCTAAATTTCCAAGTTAAGGAACTAGAAGGGGAAGAAAAAACAACACCAAAGTGAGCAAAAGGAAAGTGAAAGTCCCTCAGTCGTTTCCGACTCTTTGTGACCCCCATGCACTGAATTCTCCAGGCCAGAATACTGGAGTGGGTAGCCTTTCCCTGCTCCAGGGGATCTTCCCAACCCAGGAATTGAACCAGGTCTCCTGCACTCCATGCAGGCGGATTCTTTCCCAGCTGAGCCACAAGGGAAGCCCAAGAATACTGGAGTGGGTAACCTATCCCTTCTCCAGGTGATCTTCCCGACCCAGGAATCTAACTGGGGTCTCCTGCATTGCAGGCGATTCTTTGCCAGCTGAACTACCAGGGAAGAAAATAATAAAGATTAGAGTGGAAATAAAGGAAATACAGAATAGAAAAGCAGCAGAGAGAATCAGTGAAAACAGAAGCACTTCTTTGAAAAGAGCAACAAAATTGATGAAACTTTTGTTAGAGCAAGGGAAAAAAAAACCTCAAATTACTAAAATCAGGAATAAATGGAAGGGAAAAAAAAAACCTCAAATTACTAAAATCAGGAATAAATGGAAGTACATTACTATCACCCTTATGGATATAAAAAGGATTATAACAGAATACTATGAATAATCATTTATCAACAAATCAGATTACCTAGATGAAAAAGACAAACTCCTAGGTACAGACGAACTACTAATACTGACTCAAGAAGAAAAGAAAAATTGGAATAAGCCTATACCAAAAGATTAAATCAGTAACCAAAAAAAGAAAGTCCAATAAAGAAAAGGATAGGACCAGACTCCTTCATTGGTGAATTCTCTCAAACATTTAAAAAAGAATTAATACCAATCCTTCTCGAACTCTTCCAAAAAAATAAGAGTGTGTTTCCTAGTATATGCCAGTATTACCATGATACTAAAGCCAAAGACATCATAAGGAAAGAAATTTATAAGCCAATATCCCCTATGAATATAGATTTAAAACTCCTCAACAAAATACTAGAAAAAATTTTCCCTCTTTCTTTTTAATTAAAGAAAAGATTCTTTAAATTCTAAAATGTGTTACAGTTTTCAAAACTTTCACATTAATGGTTTCTTATAATTCCACAGTACCTCCTTTTTTCCCCTAGCCCTATATTGCCCCAAATAGTCAACTGATACTTATCCCAGGAAACCAAATGTGGTTCAACATATGAAAATTAATCAATGTAATATACCATATGAATAAGATGAAGAAATTAATTAATTAGGCTGTGTCAGGTCTTAATTGTGGTACAGGGGATCTTTTTTTTTATTTTTCTAAATCATATTTTTCTTTTTTTTAAAAAACTTTACTTATTTTTGGCTGCACTGCATCTTCATTGCAGTGTGCAGGCTCTTTCATTTGCAGTGCCTGGCCTTCCCTCTAGTTGTGGCGCAGGAGTTCCGTAGTGTCTGGGCTCGGTAGTTGCAACACTGGGCCACCAGGGAAGTCCTTTGAGTGAATTTTTGGCCAAACCACGAGGCATGCAGGATGTGGGATTGCAGCTTTTTCCCCAACCAGGGGTTGAAGGTCACCCTCTGCAGTGGATGCATGAAGTCTTAACCCCTGGACTGCCAGGAAATATCCCTAACGGTAAATTTTTATAATCTTGGATTTAGCAATGGTTTCTTAGACACGACACCCAAAACACAAGCAACAAAGGAAAAAAATAGGTAAACTAGACTTCCCCAGGTCAGTAGGTGCCCAATATGCTACTGGAGATCAGTGGAGAAACAATTCCAAAAAGAATGAAGAGACAGAGCCAAAGCAAAAGCAACATCCAGCCCTGGATGTGATGGTGATGGAAGCAAAGTCCAATGCTGTAAGAGCAATGTTCATAGGAACCTGGAATGTTAGGTCCATGAATCAAGGCAAATTTGAATTGGTCAAACAGGAGATGGCAAGAGTGAACATCGACATTTTAGGAATCAGCGAACTAAAATGGACTGGAATGGGTGAATTTAACTCTGATGACAATTAACTCTGATGACTACTGTGGGCAAGAATCCCTTAGAGGAAATGGAGTAACCATCATAGTCAACAAAAGAGTACAAAATACAGTACTTGGATGCAATCTCAAAAATGACAGAATGATCTCTGTTTCCAAGGCAAACCATTCAATATCACGGTAATCCAAATCTATGCCCCGACCAGTAATGCTGAAGAAGCTGAAGTTGAATGGTTCTATGAAGACCTACAAGACCTTCTAGAACTAATACCCAAAAAAGATGTCATTTTCTTTATAGGGGACTGGAATGCAAAAGTAGGAAGTCAAGAAATACCTGGAGTAACAGGCAAATTTGGCCTTGGAGTACAGAATGAAGCAGGGCAAAGGCTAACAGAGTTCTGCAAAGAGAATGCACTGGTCATACCAAACACCCTCTTCCAATAACCCAAGAGACGGACGACACTACATATGGACATCACCAGATGGTCAATACTGAAATCAGATTGACTATATTCTTTGCAGCCACAGATGGAAAAGCTCTATACAGTCAGCAAAAACAAGACTGAGGGCTGACTATGGCTCAGATCATGAATTCCTTATTGCCAAATTCAGACTTAAATTGAAGAACGTAGGGAAAACCACTAGACCATTCAGGTATGACCTAAATCAAATCCCTTACAATTATACAGTAGAAGTGAGAAATAGATTTAAGGGATTAGATCTGATAGACAGAGTGCCTAATGAACTATGGATGGAGATTTGTGACATTTTACAGGAGACAGGGATCAAGACCATCCCCAAGAAAAAGAAATGCAAAAACACAAAATGTTTGTTCGAGGAGTCCTTACAAATAGCTGTGAAAAGAAGAGAAGTGAAAAGCGAAGGAGAAAAGGAAAGATATTCCCACCTGAAAGCAGAGTTCCAAAGAACAGCAAGGAGAGATAAGAAAGCCTTCCTCAGTGATCAATGCAAAGAAATAGAGGAATAAATAGAATGGGGAAGACCAGAATTCTCTTCAAGAAAATTAGAGATACCAAGGGAACATTTCATGCAGAGATGGGCTCAATAAAGGACAGAAATGATATAGACCTAACAGAAGCAGAAGATATTAAGAAGAGGTGGCAAGAATAAACAGAAGAACTGTACAAAAAAGATCTTCCTAACCCAGATAATCACAATGGTATGATCACTCGCCTAGAGCCAGACATCCTGGAATGCAGTCAAGTGGGCCTTAGGAAGCATCACTATGAACAAAGCTAGTGGAGGTGATGGAATTCCAGTTGAGCTATTTCAAATCCTAAAAGATGATGCTGTGAAAGTGCTTCACTCAATATACCAGCAAATTTGGAAAACTCAGCAGTGGTCACAGGATTGAAAAATGTCCGTTTTCATTCCAATCCCAAAGAAAGGCAATGCCAAGGAATGCTCAAACTACCGCACAATTACACTCATCTCACACGCTAGCAAAATAGTGCTCAAATTCCCCAAGCCAGGCTTCAAAGGTATATGACCCATGAACTTCCAGATGTTCAAGCTGGATTTAGAAAAGGCAGAGGAACCAGAGATCAAATTGCCAACATCTGTTGGATCATCAAAAAGACAAGAGAGTTCCAGAAAAACATCTATTTCTGCTTTATTGACTATGCCAAAGCCTTTGACTGTGTGGATCACAATAAACTGTGGAAAGTTCTTTAAGAGATGGGAATACCAGACCACCTGACCTGCCTCTTGAAAAATCTGTATACAGGTCCGAAGCAACAGTTAGAACTGGATATGGAGCAGACTGGTTCCAAACTGGGAAAGGAGTACATCAGGCTGTATATTGTCACCCTACTTATTTAACTTATATGCAGAGTACATCATGTGAAATGCCTGGCTGGATGAAGCACAAGCTGGAATCAAGATTGCCAGGAGAAGTATCAGTAACCTCAGATATGCAGATGACACCACCCTTATGGCAGAAAGTGAAGAAGAACTAAAGAGATTCTTGATGAAAGTGAAAGAAGAGAGTGAAAAAGTTGGCTTAAAACTCAACATTCAGAAAACAAAGATCATGGCGTGTGGTCCCATCACTTCCTGGCAAATAGATGGGGAAACAGTGGAAACAGTGACAGACTTTATTTGGGGGGGGGGGGTCCAATATCACTGCAGATGGTGACTGCAGCCATGAAATGAAAAGACGCTTGCTCATTGGAAGAAAAGTTATGACCAACTTAGATAGCATATTAAAAAGCAGAGGCGTTACTTTGCAACCAAGTGTTGTCTAGTCAAAGCTATGGTTTTTTCAGTAACCATTTATGGATGTGAGAGTTGGACTATAAAGAAAGCTGAGTGCCGAAGAATTGATACTTTTGAACTGTGGTGTTGGAGAAGACTCTTGAGAGTCCCTTGGACTGCAAGGAGATCCAACCAGTCCATCCTAAAGGAAATCAGTCCTGAATATTCATTGGAAGGACTGATGTTGAAGCTGAAACTTCAATACTTTGGTGACCTGATACGAAGAACTGACTCATTTGAAAAGACCCTGATACTGGGAAAGATTGAAGGTGGGAGGAGAAGGGGATGACAGAGGATGAGATGGTTGGATGGCATCACCAACTCAATGGATGTGAGTTTGTGTAAATGCTGGGAGTTGGTGTTGGACAGGGAGGCCTGGCATGCTGCAGTCCATGGGGTCGCAAAGAGTTGGACACGACTGAGTGACTGAACTGAACTGAGACTTCCTCAAAATTTTAAAAATTTTGTGCATCAGAGGATGCTCTCATGAAGGCGAAAAGACAACCAAGAGTGGGAGAATGAGATGTTCAACATCATTTGTCATTAAAGAAGTGCAAACCAAAACCACAGTAAGATACCACTGTGAACCCACTAGTATATATGCATTTTTTCTAAAGTAGTCAGTAGTCTGGTAATCATGTACAGCTGTGAGAGTTGGACCATCAAGAAGGTTGAGCACTGAAGAATTTATGCTTTTGAATTTGGGTGCTGGAGAAGACTTTTGAGAGTCCCTTGGACCGCAAGGAGATCAAATCAATCAATCATAAAGGAAATCAACCCTGAATATTCATTGGAAGGACTGTTGCTGGATCTGAAGTTCCAATGTTTTGGCCACCTGAAGTGAAGGGCAAACTCTTTGGAAAAGACTCTGATGCTAGGAAAGATTGAAGGCAAAAGGAGAATGCAGACAGAGGATGAGATGGTTAGATAGTATCACCGACTTCTCAACATGAATCTGAGAAAACTCCAGAAGATAGTGAAGGACAGGGGAGCCTGGCATACTGTAGTCCATGGGGTCGCAAAGAATCGGACGCAACTTAGCGACTAAGAAACACCAACAACAACAAAAGAAAATAAAGTGTTGGAGAGTATGTGGGTCAATTAGAATCCTCATGCAGTGCTGGTAGGAGTGTAAAATGGTATAGCCACTGTGGAAAACAATTTGGTAGTTCCTTGAAAAGTTAACCATGGAATTGCCGTATGACCCATCAATTTCACTCTTGGGTACATAGAAGACAGAAGTTAAGGAAAAAAAAAAGTTTGTATATGAATATACATAATAGACAAAGACACAACAATTCGAATATCCATCAAGTGATGAATGAGTAAAAAAACTGTGGAACATCCATACAATTAAATATTACTCAACCCAAAAAGGAATGTACTGATCCACGCAACAAAATGGATGAATCTTGAAAACATTATACTGAGTGAAAGAAGCCAAACATAAAAGGACAAGTGCTATATGATTCCATTTATATAAAATGTCAAGACTAGGCAAATCCATAGAGATAGAAAGCAGATTAATGGTTGCTAGGGATTGGTTGCTAATGAATGGGAAGTGACTGTGTCATGAGAATAAATTTCCGTTAGAGATGACAGAAATGTTCTGGAATTAGATACTGGTAATGGCTGAATAAAAGCTGCTGAAAAGACTAGAATGAAATACATCAAAATGATACCTTTGGCGATTTTTGTGTTTTTGCTGCTGTTTATTTTCCTGTTTACAATAAGCACATAGTACAGTAATAAATCTCCCTTATCTCTCTTGTCATTGTCTGAAGCTAGCCTTTCAAACTTTCATGTCCACACAGATCTCCTGTGACCCTGTTAAAACACTGATTCGAATTGAACAGATCTAGGACAGGGCCTGGGAGTTTGCATTTCTAAAAAAAACCTTTCAGGGCTTCCCTGGTGGCTCAGTGGTAAAGAATCCGTCTGCCAATGCAAGAGACGCAGGTTTGATTCCCGATCCGGGAAGATCCCACATGCCATGGAGCAACTAAACCTGTGTACCACAACTATTGAGCCTGTGCTCTAGAGCCTGGGAACTGAAACCTCTGAAGCCCACACGCCCTGGAACCCGTGCTCCACAACAAGTGAAGTTACTGCAATGAGAAATCAGTGCATCACAACCAGAGCATAGCCGCTGCTTCCTGTAATAAGGGGCTTCCCTGATAACTCGGTTGGTAAAGAATCCACCTGCAATGCAGGTGAGACCCCAGTTCAATTCCTGGGTCAGGAAGATCTGCTGGAGAAGGGATAGGCTACGCACACAAGTATTCTTGGGCTTCCCTTGTGGATAATAATAATAATTCCCTGTAATAAGAGAAAAACCCCCATAGCAACAAAGAATCAGCACAGCCAAAAACAAAGGTTAATCTCATGTAGAAAAAATCTTCAAAAAAAAAAACAAATAAAACTTTTAAATGATATTGTTGCACCTGGACTGCAGACAACCCCTCCTTCCTTTGAGCAGCCAGGCTCTAGAAGTCAGCAGTAGGGAGGAGGGAACGATGGATGGAGCAATTCACTGCAGCTGAGATGCCAGCATAGAAAAGAACATTGCTTCCGGATGGCCTCCGCCAGGAACCCATGTAGTGCAGGACATGTTTACACTAAAAAGTTATTCACTGTTTATCCAAAATTCATATGTCACTGACTGTCCTATAGTTTTACCTGCTGACTCTGGAGCCCTGGCCTGCGTTGGAGAGGGAATGGACCTGGGGTTGCCAGGCAACCTGTGTCCAAGGCCAGTCCAGGCTACTCAAGGCAGCTCGCTCGGTGGACCTGATGGTCACCATGGCTTACTCTTCAGCGACCTGCCCTTGTGTCTTCTGCTCCCACTGCTCTTGGGTCTGACCACCTCCTGAGGAAGGCTCGCCTTGAAGCCTTACACAGACTCGGATCAGGCTGCCCAGTCCAACCAGGAGGCAGCTTACACAGTCATTTCCACAAGGGCTTGGGACCAGGTGGGCTAGGGTTTTGAATGGAGACAGGTAGATTACTTACCTTCTCTCTGGGCTTGACATCCACTTGTCACGGGTGGACAATGCTTCCTATTCCCCAGTTCTGATGATGAGCTGAGATCATTTCTAAAAAGTGCTTAGCGCACTGCCTGGGAGGATCCCCTGGAGGAGGGCATGGCAACCCACTCCAGTATTCTTGCCTGGAGAACCCCATGGACAGAGGAACCTGGTAAGGCTTCATACAGTCCATAGGATCGCAAAGAGTTGGACACAACTGAGGTGACAGCACACACACACATGCACTGCCTGGCACCCAGTAAGTGCTGAAGACATGGAAGAAACCATTGTTTCCCGTTCTTTTTCCTCCTACAATGCCCAGCACAACACCAGTCTCAGCCAACAGTTAGCACTTGGTTGTGGAGTTGAACCTCAGGAATCTGTTGGAACCGCAGAGATACTACTCTGACCTGCCTAATATCTCAGCTCTGACTCTAATTCTCTATGACTCGAGGCAAGCCAATTTCTCCCTTACACTTTGGTTTGTGTACAGCCTGTGAAACTGCTTACACGCCCATTCAGCAGATGAGAAAGCTGAGGCTCCTGACTCGTGGGGAATGCCTAATAGCACCTTGGGCTCTCACGCCCAGTGTAGTCCCCCTGTGAGGCTCCTCTTCCCCCTGCCCCTGCCCATTAGCCCCAATCCTGAGCGGGTGGGTTGAGGGGTGTGGATGGGGTCTGTGCCTCACCTGGCTGACCTCAGGGGGACAGAGTCCATGCGGATGGGGTAACTTGGAGATTCCAGGGTCCTCCCCAAGGCTGTGGTGAGTCCTCTCGCCTTGCATCAGTAGTTGGGCCGGCTCTGGTTTATTCCATGCTATTCCATTGTCATTGGCAGGGCGGGGCTTGGTAAAACTGGACCTGAGTGTGTCCCAGCCTCTCTGCCTCTCCTGGTCCCTGTTGTCTTCCTGCAGTAGCCAGAGCTCATGTGTTCAGATCTGTGACTGTGGAGTCTGTTTGGCCCTTCAGGGATCAGGGCTGTTGGCTCCAGGGTAGAGGTGTTGTCGACTGTCTTGCTTTCAGGCCCCAGGCTGGCAGGATCCCTCCACTGCCCTGTCCAGCTGTACCAAGACCTCTCCTTTTCTTTCTTGGCTTCTGCCCTGTTCGTACAGTGGTTGGCCCAAGAGAGGGGTATGGGCTGGCAGGTGCCCTACACAGCCTGGAGGCAGCATCCAGGCCTGGCTGACCCACCTCAGGGCCCCCTGCCAGTGCCCCCAGCCAAGCTGGGTCCCCTCCTTCCTGCCCGGCTGAAACAGGGCCTGGAAGGGCACAGTGGCAGGCCCTCTGTGATGCTCCTGTTGCCATGGTGATCCTAGATGAGAAAGCCATAGCATTCCGCCTGTGGAATCTCCATGCATCTGCCCAGCTCTGCTACATCTGCCCCGAGAGATGGCTCTCTGCTGGGGGGCTCCTCAAAGGCATGGTCTCTATTGCAGTCAGAGTCTCCTCTGTGCACCCCCCATCCCTCAGACCTCTTTTCAACCCCACTACCCTAACCGGTGAGACTAGTTTCACCATTCAGAAACTGACCTCCACTGGAAAGATTACAGACAACAGGTTGGTGGAAAAGGCACAGGATTTAAAATCAGAAGACCCAGTTTCCAATCCCAACCTGGCTGTTTATAACCATGCTACCTTGGACAAAGCAGGCTTTGAACTTCAGTGTCCTCTTCTGTGTGCGATGTGGATAATAATGCCTTACTTAACTATTCTC
This sequence comes from Muntiacus reevesi, assembly GCF_963930625.1. Classification (NCBI taxonomy): domain Eukaryota; kingdom Metazoa; phylum Chordata; class Mammalia; order Artiodactyla; family Cervidae; genus Muntiacus; species Muntiacus reevesi. Next base: position 38,444,902 of record NC_089253.1, read on the forward strand.
AGTAATGCCTCTGTGACTTTTCATGGGTTGTTCCTCTGATATGTAATGCATTTCCATTCTTCTCAACTCAGACAAACTCCTACTCATACCTCAAGACCCAGCTCAAATGCCCCCATCTCTGTAAAATTTTCCCTGACTTCCATGCACATGGCACAGATATTAGGCCTTGTCCCTCTGTGTTAGGGCTATTTAAGCATTATTCTGGTTTTTATTAACCATGAATTCTTCTTTTAAATATTGTTTGTTTATTTTTGGCTGTGTTGGGTCTTCATTGCTGCACGCAGGCTTTGCTTTCTCTCGTTGCTGGAGTGGGGGCTACTCTTCATCATGGTGCACAGGTTTCTCACTTCAGTGGCTTCTCCTGTTGCGGAGCAGGGAGATTGTGTGGGCTCAGTAGTTGTGGCACTAGGCCTTAGTTGCCCCCTGGCATGGGGAATCTTCTTGGACCAGGGATTGAACTCATGGCCCTTGCGCTGGCTGGCGAATTCTTAACCACTGGGCCACCAGGAAAGTCCAATCATGAATTCTTGAAGGCAGAAATTGGATTAGGCTCAGTCCTGGCTTCAAAAATGGTTTGTTGACTGACTGTGGAATGGAAAGCAGAAGAGACTGACACGGATGCGTTTGGGCCCCATCCTGGCAGAGTTCAATCCTGGGACCTTCGTCCAAGATGGATTGGGTCAATCAGGCTTCGTGGAGGCATTTCCGTGTGCCTGAGTCATGCCTGCCTGGCTGCGGACATTTACATAACTGAGACCCGGTGGGAAAGACCATGACTTATGCCTGGGGTGTGCCTGTCTTAGGAGTGGGGTGTGACCAGGAGCGGCTGCTCATGGGGTGTCTCTGGGGATGACCTGGGGCAACAGTCAACTGGTCCTGCTGGGATTTGGGGCACACTGCCAAGGAACTCGAAGTTCAGGGAAAGGCAGGGAGGACTCAAGGGTCTCCTGACTCCCTCTCCTGGCTCTCTGGCTGCTGGTCAGGGTCAAGGAGATGAAGTGCCATCCATGCCAGTTTCACCATCCACACAGACCAGTGAACCAGGCTTCCCAGGCCAAAGCCAGCTGGTCAAGGGCGCCCTCCAGTGGCCACCACAGTTGGAGGCAGGAACCTGATTGCACAAAGGCAGATGGTTCATTTATGCCAACACCAAGAGGGTCCTCAGGCCAAGTGTGGTATCAGGCATAGGTTTCGATTTTAATTTTAAATGTTTAAGCATGTGCTAAACGGAAAGCTCTCCCTCTTGGGTGTTGTCATGTGTTGGTGGGTGAAGAGGGAATACAAGGAAGGAAAAAATTCTCTCACGGCAGTGATCCTCAACCCACACCATCCACTAGACTCACCTGGGGAACTTGGAAAATACCAACCACTGGACCCCACCCAGACCAGCTGACTCTGGAGGGCGGGGCAAAGGCACCAGGGATTTGTGGATGTTCCCCAGGGAGAGTTAACAGCCATAAGAACTCTCTGGTTTGGAGAGTTGACTATAATGTTTCGCACCCAACATTCTCACCTGGCTGCTGAGGTAGGCATTATTGTCCCACTTCACAGATGAGGAGACTGAGGCTCAGGTAAACCTGCCCCTTTCTCCAGTTTGTTTAAGGACAGTGCTGGGAAAGAAGTCTCCCACAGCACAGGCAGCAGAGATGCAGTGAATACTCCTCGAAGATGGCCCCTGATCTCTAAAGAGACTCCCTTATAACAGTAATGGCACGATTGTTTGCAGTGATTAGAAGAGCACCCAAGGTCGTTGTGGAATTGTTTATTTTTCCAGGCAGAGAATTATAAAGGCCAAAATGCCGTGCAAAAAATCACCTGCAGTTTCAGCATCGTTAACACTGGGGCGGGGTGTGGGGTTAGGTAGGGAAGAGGAAAGTGAAGGAGAGAGGGAGGGGGCAGGAAGGAGTGAACAGTTTATTTTAAGGCTCAAGGTCACATTGTAAATCAGGGCTTTGGAATGTGTGGTCGGGAGCCCACTGGCATGATAATTCCCCCAGTGCTTGTTAGACATACAGCATCCCTCAGGTCTCAGAATCAGGCTCTGGAGAAAGATCCTGAGAAGCCACATATTTAACAAACATTCCAGATTATTCTTGCAGCCATCGAAGACCAAGTGCCACTGCTGCTTCAAGCTTTCACTTAATACAAGAGGAGATACCTCTTAGACTCCATCACTTCCAGTGGCTTAGGAGAGTTCTCACATATGGATTGATGTATTAAAGTGTACGGAACCAGCTGTTGCGATATTAACAGCCCTCCTTGGGGACCTGGGCACACACTCCCCTATTGCACGGGCTGGCTGGGAGCCAGCAGCATAAGCAACTGCAGTGTCATCCCGCACCAGGCCCTGTCCCCACACAGCAGCCCCCTTGCCCCTCCTTCTCCTTCCAGGGCTCTAAAGCAACCTACTAACTGGGCCCTGCCAGCCAATCACAGCCCAAATAATCTATGATGTCACCAGCAGCCAATCAGAGCTCCTCACGAGTATGTGCAGAATTTTGTCATCTCCCTGAGGGGATGGAGTTCCAAAGCAACGCCATCCTTTTTCAGAGAGGGACACCGAGGCCTAGGGAGAAGCAGAGGCCCACCCAGGGTCACCTCCTCAGGTGGTAGAGCCAGGGCTAGAAGCCAGAACTTCTGACTGTGGTCCAGTGTTCTTTCTGGTACCCAAAGTGCAGCACAAGCCCACAGGTCCTGGGCAAAGTCTCCCCTCTCTTGATGGCTCCTGGCATTGGAGATAAGGCCCAAGGCCCCCTCTTCCCCACAAGATCTTGCTCTCCCTGCAAGACCTCAGGGATCAGAAACAGACCCCTCAGTATAGGGCCCAGAGGAAATGGCAGGATCATCAAGGCCCAAGGTGGAGGGGGTTGCCCTCAATTCCAGCCCTGGTCTCAACCCAACCCCCACCCCCCATCCTCCGGAAGGAATTAGAGAGGCCCTGGCTGGACTGTGCTGCCTGCTGCTTAAGGGGAGATTACGAGGAGGGGGCCAAGACAAGGGCTCCTTTGTGGAGGGCCTCTGGCTTAGAGAGTCAAGTGACCATACAGCACACACGTGGGCAGTGCCAGCCCCTAAGTGTGGGCAGGGGCACTGGCCATAGGACCCCAGAGAGTCCCACCAGTCCTGTGGCCAGACCTTGTGTGGGATCGCCTGGCCAGCCAGGAGCCCGAACTGTAAGTAAGGGGTCATCCCAGCAGGCTGGGCTGGGGCTCTGAGGGCCACTGGGGTGGATGACCCTGCACATGTGCCCATGGTGGGTACGCACAGGTATGCGGGCACCTGTGTGTCTGTGCAAAGGCCCTGAGGTGGGAATGAACTTAGGGAACACCAGGCACAGAGACGGCCAGTGCGGCTGCACCGGAGCAGGGGGAGGGCGGCCAATCATTGCTTCAGGAAATTTCTTTGAGCACCTCCTATGAGAACACAATGGGAGCGTCCATTCCCAGGAGGGAATAAGCAGTAAACATGCAGATAGCCTGCAAAATATAACTGCGAGTGTAACACGTAAGTGTTATGTAGAAAAATCGAACAAGGTGAGGAGAAGAGAGGGCTGGTGGTACTAGGATGCTATTTCCAGGTAGGGTGGCTGGGGACATTCTTTCTGAGGAAATGATCTAAAGTGGGAGTGAGCCATACAGTTAAATTAAAGTGGCCAAGTTAAATTAAAGTGGCCAAGTTAAATTAGGAAGAGTGTCCCCCAGGAACGAGGATCAGCAGGTGGAAAGGCCCTGGGGTCATCATTCAGTCACATCTCTACCATCCAAGTTCTGTTCTGAGTACTGGGGACAGGCTGGTAGCCAAGGCTGCCCATGTCCCTTACCAGTTCTTACTCCAGGGTGGCTGGCAGAGCTTGAGGTGGGGGGCAATGAACTTGTTGGACTTAGAACACAGGAAGGAGCCCACACTTAGGTTTTTGGACACTTGTGTTGCTGCCTTTGTAGTACAATTAAAGGGGACAGACTTCTGTGTGTCCTCCATGCCAAGGCTAAGGACAGCCCCTGAGCTCAATTCCCTAGCTTCTTGGAGGGTACCTCCCTGCCCCCCTCCCAGTGTCCAGATGGGAGAACTGAGGCCCAGAGCAGGGAAGGGTCACTCACGAGTTCTGGACAGACTCTGAAGAGGTCCCTGCTCCCTCCTGCCCGCCCCCATCAGTATCCCACTCTGTCTGTCCACCAGGACCCAAGCCCATCTGCTGTAGCCCAGGGCCTGGCCATGACTGTCACCTACTCGAGCCAAGTGGCCAATGCCCGTTTAGGCTCCTTCTCCCGCCTGCTGCTGTGCTGGCGAGGCAGCATCTACAAACTGCTCTATGGCGAGTTTCTCATCTTTCTGCTCTGCTACTACATCATCCGCTTCATTTACAGGTTCGGGGGGACAAGGGGGGACAGCTCCAGAGCTTGGAGCTCCAGGGGCCTCAGCGATCTAGGAGGCCAATGCACAGAGACCTATAAGTCTGTGCTAAGCTTGTGGAAAACCCCTAGGGCTGGGGCCTGGGGGCTGGGGAGAGGAAAGGAGACAGCCGGGAGGGAAACGCAGTACAGGTCAGACCATCTCAGACACACTTTCCTCCATCCCGGGGAGGGCCCTTATCTGGTACCATCCAGTTAGCCTGTTTTCCTGAATCCCACCTGGTTTCTCTCATAGGCCCAGACCATGCTTTTTTTCCCCCAATACAAACGTTTATTTAAGCAGGATAGCAATATTTTCTGTTGTCAATGAAACTACAGAATATATAATATAGCATTTTTTAATGAGAAAAGCATTAGTGATGACAATGAATTTATCAAATACATAAATTTCTCGAGTTCATAAGGATAATACTAATAACAGCACATTTATTCTCTTGGGTTGTTACTAGGGTACCAATATACTTTAGAAAATTAGGCTTTATTTTTTAGAGCTGTTTTACGGGGTAGTAGCAAGACTGAGCAGAAGGTACAGAGAATTCACATATACCCAACCCCCTCCCGCCACACACACAGCCTTCCCCATTATCAACATTCTACCAGAGAGCAGGACGTCTGTGATAATAGATGAACCCACACTGACACCTCATTATCACCCAAAGTCCATAGTTTATGCTAGGGTTCCTCCTTGGTGATGTACACTCTATGGGTTTGGACAAATGTGTAATGACTTGCATCCACCATTAGTGTCATACAGAATAATTTCATTGCCCTAAACCCTAAAACCCCCTCTGTGCTCTACCAATTCGTCCCCTCACCAGACATTTTTTTCAAAGACAAAACACTGTATTTCAATATATATTATTTTTTATTCATTTGGTTGCACTGGGCCTTAGTTGTGGCACACTAGATCTTTAGTTGTGGCATATGGGATCTAGTTCCCTGACCAGGGATCGAACATGGGCCCCCGTATTGGGAGTGGAAGTCTTAGCCACTGGACCACCAGGGAAGTCCCTCAACCTGCTTTCAAACAACTGTCTTTTGGATCCTTTAAGAGTCAGCAGTGCCTAAAACTGACTCCTTCAGCAGGACCTGCCTTCCTCGACCTCACAGAAAACTTCCTGAGGGTTTCTCCTCCAGGCATGGAGCAGAAGCCCCATTGGGGTTTGGGGGCTGTGGGAGAAAGAAGGGGGACCTGGCTCAGGCCAGAGGAGGGGCCCCAGGCAGGCCAATGAGAGATAGGGAGGAAATGAGGCTGCCACTCTCTTACCCTGGGAGCGGCTGGACCTGGGACGGGTCTCAGCCATCTCCTCCTAGTGTCTACACATCTTTGCCCCCCACCCCTCACCTCCCCCAGGATGGCCCTCACGGACGAACAGCAGGTGATTTTTGAGAAGCTGACTCTGTATTGTGACAGCTACATCCAGCTCATCCCCATCTCCTTCGTACTGGGTGAGCTCCCCTTTCCGCGCGTGGGGGTCCCGGTGGCTTCTCCAGGCTCCAGACAGGCAGACCACGAGGAGCTCCTGGGAAGGCCGGTTGCACGTCAGTGCCTCTCGGTAGTTCAGGGAAATGGAGAGCCTGCAGCCAGAGGGACTGACATTAGGCATTAGGAAAAATGTCCGGCTAAGAGCACTTGAGATCCCACTTTCTGAGGGCAGGGCTGACATTATAGTAGTCTCTGGAGCCTTACACAGGAGGGGAGGGATCCGGCGGATTTCCAGGAAAGCCAGTGGGGCCACAGGGAGAACTCAATCAAGGCTCTCGTGCTTTGACGCAAGGCTCTGATGGTCTCTCCTTCCCGAGCGCCTTCCAGCAGGATTGGGGCTGGGTTCAGCCAATTAGAAGGATGGAGAAACCGAGGCATCGCCCTCGCTGGGCTCTGGCCGCAGCGTGGGCCTTCGCCCCTCGCCCCCCGTGCCCCTCTGCCCAGGCTTCTACGTGACGCTAGTCGTGACCCGCTGGTGGAACCAGTATGAGAACCTGCCGTGGCCCGACCGCCTCATGAACCTGGTGTCGTCCTTCGTGGAGGGCAAGGACGAGCAAGGCAGGATGCTGCGGCGCACGCTCATGCGCTATGCCAACCTGGGCAACGTGCTCATCCTGCGCAGCGTCAGTGCTGCGGTCTACAAACGCTTCCCCAGCCCACAGCACCTGGTGAAAGCAGGTGGGGCCAAGCGGGGGAAGTGGGCGGGGCCAGAGGGTGATGGGGCGGAGCCTCAGCTGAAGATGGGTGGGGTCAGAGGTGCCTGGGCTGAGGATTGGTTGGGACCAGGGGGGTGGGCTCGAGATCTGGTGAGCGGGGACCTGAATTGGGCGGGGCGGTTCAGGGGCCTGAAAGTGAGTAGAGGCCAGGAACCGACTCAGAAGACAGTGCTTTGAGACAGGGCTAAGGACTCATGGAGGGATCAGGGAAGAGTGAGGGTTGAGGGCCCCAGTGGGGCTTCGGGAACTAGTGAGGAACCAGAGTCTACCTCCGTCTGCTCTTTTGCTTCCTGCTGTCTGGTTTGCAGCCTGTATGTCAGCAAGCTCTGTCTCTGGCTTGCCTGATGAGATCCTGGTTAAGAAGACAGATCCCTCTCTCGTCTTCAGCCCAGAGTATCACAGAGTAGAAATTCAGTGATTATTTGTTGAGAGAAAGAGGATGGCAAAGGAGCTCTGAGGTCCTTGTGGGCTCAGCAAGTACTTGGTCTTGAACTCTGGACCCAACCAGGCAAGGCCTGGCCAGCCACCCCTTCTAAAGCTTCTCCTACCCACTGTCTTCTCCACTCTCTCCTGCAGGCTTCATGACACCCTCGGAACACAAGCACTTACAAAAACGGAGCTTGCCACACAACTCATTCTGGATGCCCTGGGTGTGGTTTGCCAACTTGTCAACAAAGGCATGGATTGGAGGTCGAATTCGGGACCCTATCCTGCTCCAGAGCCTGCTCAACGTGAGCCCATTACATTGATGGGGTTGCTGCGGAGCAGGCAGGGTCCTGCCCCACGAGGAACAGGTTTCCTACAAAGAGAAGGCTTGAGCCCCTGAGGGTCTTCCCAGAGCCTGCCTTGGGACTGTAAGATCTCTTCCAACAGGATTCCATAGCCCAAAGTGGCTCCTTTTCAATTTCCCCTCCCATCCTCTCTCTAAAGTGAACCTCCAAGATCCTGGTTCCTTTTTGATAGTTGAGGAGGCTGAGGCACAGAGAGGTTAAGTGAGTTGTTCATGACCACACAGCCAGGGTCTGAGCTCCAGACCCTGGTATCTGGGGACGAGCTGGGCGCTGAGCCTGGAGAGCAGGTGGTGGTCAAGAGAGACCACCCTCTTGACCCTCCCTTCCTTCCTGCTCCCCTAGGAAATGAACACCTTGCGTACTCAGTGTGGACAGCTGTATGCCTACGACTGGATCAGCATCCCACTGGTGTACACTCAGGTGAGGACTAGGCTGGTGAAGCTGCGCCTTTGGGAAACTGAGAGGGAGCCAGGGAGCAGCCTATGATGAGAAGGGCTCACTTAGAGACTGAGGAAGAGGCTTCCTCTGGAAATCACGCCTGGACTCTGCAGGGTCTTTTTAGCGCCAAATTCAAAGAGTTCGGGCCCCTGCCTGGTCTAGGCAGTGGAGGCAAAGTGATTACCCACATTTGATTTAATTTTTTTTTTTCGGCTTGCTGTGAGGACTGTGGGATATTAGTTCCCTGTCCAGGGTGAACCCAGCCCCTCAGCAGTGAGAGCGTGGAGTCCTAACCACTGGACTTTCAGGGAATCCCCTCCCCATTTTATTTTACTTTGTTTTTAAATTTTCATTAGTTGGAGGCTAATTACTTTACAATATTGTAGTGTTTTTTGCCATACATTGACATGAATCAGCCATGGATTTACATGTGTTCCTCATCCTGAACCCCCCTCCCTCCTCCCTCCCCATCCCATTCCTCTGGGTCATCCCAGTGCACCAGCCCCGAGCACTTGTCTCATGCATCCAACCTGGGCTAGTGATCTGTTTCACACTTGTTTCGATGCTGTTCTCTCAGATCATCCCACCCTCGCCTTCTCCCATAGAGTTCAAAAGTCTGTTCCAAAGTCTGTTCTATACATCTGTGTCTCTTTTTCTGTCTTGCATATAGGGTTATCGTTACCACCTTTCTAAATTCCATATATATGCATTAGTATACTGTTTTGGTGTTTATCTTTCTGGCTTACTTCACTCTGTATAATGGGCTCCAGTTTCATCCATCTCATTAGAACTGGTTCAAGTGTATTCTTTTTAATGGCTGAGTAATATTCCATGGTGTATATGTACCACAGCTTTCTTATCCATTTGTCTGCTGATGGGCATCTAGGTTGCTTCCATGTCCTGGCTATTATAAACAGTGCTGCGATGAACATTGGAGTGCACGTGTCTCTTTCAGTTCTGGTTTCCTCGGTGTGTATGCCCAGGAGTGGAATTGCTGGGTCATATGGCAGTTCTATTTCCAGTTTTTTAAGGAATCTCCACACTGTTCTCCATAGTGGCTGTACTAGTTTCCATTCCCACCAACAGTGTAAAAGGATTCCTTTTTCTACACACACTCTTCAGCATTTATTGCTTGTAGACTTTTGGATAGCAGCCATTCTGACTGGCATGTACCTCATTGTGGTTTTGATTTGCATTTCTCTGATAATGAGTGATGTTGAGCATCTTTTCATGTGTTTGTTAGCCATCTGTATGTCTTCTTTGGAGAAATGTCTGTTTAGATCTTTGGCCCATTTTTTGATTGGGTCATTTATTTTTCTGGAATTGAGCTTCAGGAGTTGCTTGTATATTTTTGAGATTAATTCTTTGTCTGTTTCTTTGTTTGCTATTATTTTCTCCCATTCTGAAGGCTGTCTTTTCACCTTGCTTATAGTTTCCTTTGTTGTGCAAAAGCTTTTAAGTTTAATTAGGTCCCATTTGTTTATTTTTGCTTTTATTTCCAATATTCTGGGAGGTGGGTCATAGAAGATCTTGCTGTGATTTATATCGGAGAGTGTTTTGCCTATGTTCTCCTCTAGGAGTTTTATAGTTGCTGGTCTTACATTTAGATCTTTAATCCATTTTGAGTTTATTTTTGTGTATGGTGTTAGAAAGTGTTCTAGTTTCATTCTTTTACAAGTGGTTGACCAGTTTTCCCAGCACCACTTGTTAAAGAGGTTGTCTTTTTTCCATTGTATGTTCTTGCCTCCTTTGTGGAAGATAAGGTGTCCATAGGTATGTGGATTTATCTCTGGACTTTCTATTTTGTTCCATTGATCTATATTTCTGTCTTTGTGCCAGTACCATACTGTCTTGATGACTGTGGCTCTGTAGTAGAGCCTGAAGTCAGGCAGGTTGATTCCTCCAGTTCCATTCTCCTTTCTCAAGATTACTTTGGCTATTCGAGGTTTTTTGTATTTCCATACAAATTGTGAAATTATTTGTTCTAGTTCTGTGAAGAATACCGTTGGTAACTTGATAGAGATTGCATTGAATCTATAGATTGCTTTGGGTCGTATACTCATTTTCACAATATTGATTCTTTCAATCCATGAACATGGTATATTTCTCCATCTATTTGTGTCCCCTTTGATTTCTTTCATCAGTGTTTTATAGTTTTCTATGCATAGGTCTTTTGTTTCTTTAGGTAGATATACTCCTAAGTATTTAAAAATATGGAACGCTTCACGAATTTGCGTGTCATCCTTGTGCAGGGGCCATGCTAATCTTCTCTGTATCATTCCAATTTTAGTATATGTACTGCTGAAGCAAGCACTCCCCTCTCCATTTTAAAGAAGAGATCACGGAGACCCAAAGTCACATGAGTGTGCATGTCAGAGCAAGGCCTGTCCTCCCAGCCTAAGGAGCCTCCTGATCCCACAGTCCCCACCCAGCCCATATCTGCCACTTCCTCCCTTCCCTCCCAGGTGGTGACCGTGGCAGTATACAGCTTCTTCCTGGCTTGCCTGATTGGGCGGCAGTTTCTGAACCCAGCCAAGGCCTACCCTGGCCATGAGATGGACCTCGTTGTACCCCTCTTCACATTCCTGCAGTTCTTCTTCTATGCTGGCTGGTTGAAGGTGAGCCTCCCTGGGACAAGGCTGGCTGTGGCCCAAGGGTCATGAACCAGGAGAGGAGGGTCCCTACATTGTGGCTTTGGAGACAGTAGTCAGGCAGGAAGGACATCACTGAGGGGGTGGAGGGGTGGAAATGGCAGGAGCCCAGGTTTAAGGGTGGGTGCAAGGCTGCAGGGGCTTCCACCTGAGGATTTCCAGAACCTCATTTACCCTCAAGGTGGCAGAGCAACTCATCAACCCATTTGGAGAGGATGACGATGACTTTGAGACCAACTGGATTGTTGACAGGAGTTTGCAGGTATGAGGGGAGGAAGAGAACCTGTCCTGGACCCAGGGAGGGGGCCCACAGTTCTGTGAATTGCCCTCCAACCATTCACTCCCAGGATTCTCAGTCTAACTTCTGAGGCTATAACTAGCATCAGTCTCTTCATTTCAGAAAGGTATCTGAGGCCCAAAGAGAGAGAAGCGACCCCTCCAAAATGTTAGTTGCTCATTTGTGTCTGCCTCTGCAACCCCATGGACTGTAGGCCGCCAGGCTCCTCTGTCCATGGAATTCTCCAGGCAAGAATACTGGAGTGGATTGCCATTCCCTTCTCCAGGGAATCTTCCCAACCCAGGGATCAAACCTGGGTCTCCCACATTGCAGGCAGATTCTTTACCATCTGAGCCACCCATGACCTCTCCAAGTCACCTGGCAAATTCATGGTCAGTTACGGCTTACCTTTCTGTTGGACTTCTCCTTCTGTCCCTGATGACCAGGTGTCCCTATTGGCTGTAGACGAGATGCACCAGGACTTGCCACCGATGGAGCGAGATATGTACTGGAATGAGCCAGAACCACATCCTCCCTACACAGCTGCTTCTGCCCAATCTCGCCGACCTTCCTTTTTTGGCTCCACCTTCAACATCAGGTGGGAAGTGCCAGGGAGCCACTTCAGTGGGTATAAAACCCCAAATGCAAGGGTCTGCTTAATTAAGAACTTAGAGTTAGTTAATGCATGTGCATGCTCAGTTGCTCAGTCATACCTGACTCTTTGTGATACCATGGACTGTAACCCGCCAGGCTCCTCTTTCCATGGCATTTTCCAGGCAAGAATACTGGAGTGGATTGCCATTTCCTCCTCCAGGGGATATTCCCAACTCAGGGATTGAACCCATGTCTCCTGCATTGGCTGTTTACCACTGAGCCACCAGGGAAGCCAGTTAATGCATATTGGGTGTCTTTTTAAATGCTGGGCATTATACTATGCTCTTTATATATATGTATATATAAGTCATTTTGTTCTTATTCCACTAACCTTGGTTTGTTATCTCTACTTTTTAGATGATTAAGTCCAGGTTCAGAGAGTTTAAATCAGTTGCCCAATCCAAGGTCACATAGCTAGTAAGCAGCACAGGTGGGCCAGGTATGTCTAGTTCCAACTCCACACCCTTAACACTTATCTTGTGCTGTGTAAGGACTCTTAAAGCTATAAGGGCCTTTAGGTACCTCCAATCAAACCCTTCTGTGTCCAGAGTTGGGAACTGAGGCTCAGAGAGAGAAGAGACTTACTCAAGGGCGGTCGGTGGTTAGTGATGCAGCTATGTCTGGGCCTGGTTCCTGACTCTGGCTTAGAACTCTTGTTTTCTAATAAGCTGGGGTGTTTGGATGAAGAGTGGGAGTGGGGTTCCCTGGGCAAGGGAGCAAGCAGGAGGTTGGGTCATCATAGGCACCTTCTGAGTAGACTTCTTACTACAGAATATAGGCCTTATGTCACCCACAGCAGCCACACTTTGCCCCACATGGGTCCTGTTTCCCTGATTTGGTTAGAACCTCTAGAGTTGTAGCTGGGCCACAGTGGGCCAAGGGGCTGCCCCAGACAGCTCTGTCTCCCCAGGATGACAGAGTGGGGGGAACTTTGGAGAGTGTTCGCTGCATCTCAGGGTCCATCCCATCAAGGTTTTCTGCTGCAGGATTAAAAGCACTGTTATCTTTCTAAGAACTGAATATCGTATTAAGCTGTCAGTACAATTAGCTAGTGGAGAAGGCAATGGCACCCCACTCCAGTACTCTTGCCTCGAAAATCTCACGGATGGAGGAGCCTGGTAGGCTGCGGTCCATGGGGTCGCTAAGAATCGGACACGACTGAGCAACTTCACTTTCACTTTTCACTTTCAGGCATTGGAGAAGGAAATGGCAACCCACTCCAGCGTTCTTGCCTGGAGAATCCCAGGGACGGGGGAGCCTGCTGGGCTGCCGTCTATGGGGTCGCACAGAGTCAGACACGACTGAAGTGACTTAGCAGCAGCAGCAAGTTAAGAAATTTAGAGTCCAGTTTGTGTAAGGAGGGTTTGGATAAGTGATCAAATGATTAAGGATGGAGGCTTGCTTAGGTCAGAAACGTTGCTGGAGGTCGCCTCTTCTCATGGACTGTGCTTCAGCAGCTGGGTAAGGTGGATAACAGAGACTAATAACACAGAGACTTGCCTCTAAGAAGCACAGTTGAGTGAGTGAGCTCAAATCCAGGGCCCAGTCTCTGATACAAGGTACAAAGTACTGGATGCCTGGGTAAGGGACAGAGTATAGAACAGAGATCACCTTTGGCCACCTGAGAGGTGGCCTCCAGCTGAACTAGGAGCTAGACCCTGAAGCATGGGGAGAATCTGGACATGGGCCAGGGCAGCCCCATTCTGGTGTAGGTAGGTTTTGCTTCACAGAGTATAGGCTTTGGATTCCCAGGAAGTCATGTTTTTCCCCATACCTGGGGACAAATAGTTGATTGCCTGGAGTGAGGGGTTTTAAAAGGAATATGTGAGTGCTGAAGAGGCAGTCCTTAAATACCTGGCTGGGAAGTTTGGACGTTAACAGGGACAAGACGTGAGCTCAGCCAGGAGGGATTAATTGAGAGGTACAGGATGGATCAGCAGAGAGGCAAGTCTAAGGTGAGGTGAGGAAGACTGTGTTCTGGGCCTGGGGCCAGAGGGAGGGAGATGAGAGGGTACAGAAGTCACATCAGGCTTCAGGCCCTTGGCCCTCCACTAACCCTGGAGCCTTCTGTTTCTTTCCAGTCTGGATAAGGAAGACATGGAGTTTCAGCCAGATCTAGAGGAGCAAGAGGGTGCTCACACTGGCATCATTGGCCGCTTCCTAGGGCTGCAATCCCACGACCGCCAGTCCCCCAGGACAAACTCAAAGACCAAACTACTGTGGCCCAAGAAAGAAGTCCTTTCTCATGAGAACCAGCCCAAGAACCTTGGAGGGGCCGGACAGAACACTAGCGACCAGGAAGACAGCAAGGCCTGGAAGGGGGAAGATGTTTTCAAGTCCGCGGTGCTCTACGGAAGGTCAGGCTACCACAGTGCCCCACAGACACCCCTCAGCCACACCCCTATGGTCTTCCCACCTGGACAGTCAGCACCCTCAAGTCTTCGAAGAATCTCAGGCATAGATGACCCTGTCAAAGATCAAAGCCTTCAGCCTGCAACCCCCAGGTCCAAGAAGAGTTTTGAATTGCTCCCAGAGAATCCTGGGGTCTCAACAGAGCACCCAGAAGTGATTCATATGAAAAGGAAAACTGTTGAGTTTAACCTGATGGACATGTCAGAGGCCCCTGAACATCTCAGAGAACCGCATTTGGGACAATCAACAAGCAACATACACACTATACTCAAAGATCATGGAGATCCTTACTGGGATTTGGAACAACAGGTCTGTCCTCTACTCAAACCAGGGTCACTAAACCCCCAGCTCCCCAGGGGTGACCCTCACCAGCTTCCCTTGCTCTGAATCCCCTTGCGTTCACAATTCTCCTGTGGTCCTGTGACGGCCAGGGCATGCTGGCCCTATGCCCAGCACTGGCTTGGGGTACACACCTGGCTGCCACAGCAGGCCCATGGAAAGGTGTCAGGCAACTTTTGCTTATTTCCCCCAAGAGCCTGACATCACCAGGACTTCTCTGGGGCCCAGGTATAGGAAGATGAGGTAGTACTGACAGGAATGATGTCAAAGGGCCATGAGACCAGGTTTAGATGGGCAGATGTTACCAGTGGACCGAGCTCACTTTAAGCAGGGGTGGCAAACAAAAACATGGGGCAGAATTCAGGACTCTTAGGCTGTAGCCCAAGAACTCAACTTACTGCCCAGGCTTAGCTGGTAAGTCACATATGAGCTCTGCCCCCTAACAGGGGTCCTGAAGCACTTCTGAGTATACCATCTACAACCCTGAGAAACAGCAGATAAGGTGGGGGAATTCAGATCCATTGGGGTTATCTTATGGATCTTATGCTTTGGGGACCTCACTAAAAAGACTTCTGAACTTAAATGAGCTCTTCCTGTTTTGAGGTCAACCTAAAGCTGTTGCAATACCACCAGAGGTTTCCCTTTATTCCAGATTTCCTGGACATCCACTCACCCAGTTAGATCCACACTACCCCACCCCCCAATTACCATGTGAGAGGAAGTTTAACTTCCCATTTCTGGACTCTCAAAGCAGTTCTTCTGTGGTCATAATACATAGCTTTGAAAACTAAACGTTTAGCAAATCACTGTGGCTGGTTGAGGGGCTACTAGAGCAGGCTAGCAATGAATCTCTGCTGTCTTCCAATACTATTCACTGGTGAATATTTAAGATGTCTCAATTTTTGCCCTTCTACTGCAGCTGCTATCTTGCTGAAATGAAGGTATCTTTTTATACTCATGTAAACTTTCTCAAATTCTCACTAGGGATGAAGTACATTCCTAGCCTGCTTCCTCCAAGGGGGATACTCCACCGGCCTGGTCCTACCTGCGTGTACACCAGCAGGACACTGATCCAGTCATAGGCATATAGCTGTCCACACCGAAGAGTATGTTTCTATGAAATAAATGGTTAGCTTCATGGATAACAAAAATCAGTAGTTGCAAATCTACTTTAAGCCTTAAAATGCTTTTTGTAAATATACATTGTGAGAGCTAGAGCTGCTGGAAACACAGAACACCTAATTCAGAATCAGGAGTCCTTAAGTTCTGTGTGAACTCAATACACTCAAGTCATGGTACCTTTCCCAAACTAAGGAATTTAATAAATAAATACAAATCCTCCTTTGGTGTTCCATTTTGATTAGCGTGACTGAACCATGGTGGTACTTACACATTCAATCAAGATGACCTAGATACTTTTCCACCCCATCCCCAAAACTCAAGAGACAACAGCTGGGTACCAAATTACTTTATTTGAAGGAATGGTACTAAAGAAAGAACTTAAGTAGATGTTTTGTTACAACTTATAGAAAAGGTGAAGGTAACCCAAATATGCATGCACTGCCTTGGTGACCAGAGGAGTCACCCCTGTGGCTGTGGGAAGCCAGCCTGAGGCTTAGCTCTCACTGTGTCCCAGGGTGTGCTTGTCAAAGAGGTACTCTGCCATGCCAGATCCAGGGGCCCCCATCTTGCGAAGGTTGGTTACGTGGTCACCCAATTCTTTGATGGCTTCCACCTGCTCATTCAGGTAATGAGTCTCAATGAAATCACACAGCTAGAAAAGAGAATGGGCAAGAAAGTTATTGGTAAGCCTCCCCGGCCCCTCAGGCAATGATTTCCTCCATTTACTCCCAGGTGTCAGCGTACTCACATGGGGATCATTTTTTTCAGTGGCCAGTTTGTGCAGTTCCAGTAGTGATTGATTCACACTTCTTTCCAAGCACAGCGCACATTCCATTGCATTCAGCCCATTCTCCCAGTCATCACGGTCTGGTTTCTGAATGAGAGGCGCTTAGGTGAGTGTACCTGCAACCTCTACCATAAAAACACCAAGCCAGCAAGCATCTAGTGTATCACAACCATGACTGGCACAAGGAAGAGCGCCAAGTTCCCCCTGACAATGGTTTCCAACTTAATATCCTGGCTTATTACTGTCTGCCCACTTTAGCTTAGACAGTAGGCTTGAAAAAGCACAAAAGACAAAAACCCAAGGTCTCACCTGACAATAACAACTGCTGGCATCAGGGATTTCTGATACGTGAGGATTGCTAGGACAACCCAAGGATCTTTCGTTTACCTTGATATCCTGAAGGAAGATTCGGCCGCCTCGCTGGTTCTGCAGTTTCATTAGTCTCTCAGCATGTTCCCTCTCCTCATGAGATTGGTGAAGAAAGTACTTGGCAAAGTTCTTCAAAGCCACATCATCGCGGTCAAAATAGTAGGACTGAAAGTAGAACATGAACATGTTAGAGTCCCAAAAGAAGGCAGTCTGCTAGCTGGTTTCTCAAAACCCAGCAAGGATCTGAGCCTAAGAAGACTGGAGCAGGGTGTGTTCCTGAATTGAATAGTAATTCATTTTTACTCTGAAACACAAAAATGAAACTTGGTCCTTGAAACTGGAAGTTTGCTTCCTGTACAATACCATGGGAGCTGTCTCTACCATGGAACTCTTAAGCATTTCTGTTAGTGCAAAGTAAAGTTTTTACAACTACTGTCAAATTTGCTCAGAGAGACCTTGGAGTATTTACCCTGCACTATTAGCGCCTTCTCTTCTCTGAACAATCCCTGTTCAAACTCCAGCTGTCAGCTTACAGCAGGCTGATGGATTTCTAAAATTATCCCAGGTAGGCAAGGTAACAGTTACCGTAAACGCTATTGCACATTTAAGCTAAATATATTACCAGTAGAAAACAAAAATTTGATTCCGTTTTACACCCTTGCTGTATTCAAGTTTTCCTAAAATGGAATGACAGTCAGAGATCCAGGTCTGTTCCAAACTCATCTGCAACATGTCTATTCTCGGATGATTTGCACAATGCTGGCGGTTAAAAACAATTCTAACTCTTATCACACCGCCTAAAACAAGGATTTGGGGAAACTGATTCCACGCATTACTGCATGGAAAAATATCTGGCCCCGTAACTGTTGGTGGACTTTATCCGAGAACTAAGGGTTCAATTACGCCACAACCCTTAAGACACAAAAAAGATAAATTAACTAGCCTGGCACAAGGATGTGACTCAGAAAGCGCCAGTGTCGGCAGAAGGGGAGATTTCTAGATATGCTTCCATTTAAGTGGGACTTAAGAGATAAGCAGAGCAGAGAGGTGCGGCCGGTTCTTCGGCCCAGAAGATAAACCATTTCGCGCTAGCCCCCAGAGTTGGACACCATTACCCAGAAGGCTCCGCCGCACTCAGGGGGATGGGAGCTTAACCTCCTAACTCCACCCAACCCGCCCCCCCCACGATCACGTGATGGGAGGCACAAGAAGGGATGAAAATGCTCAAGTCCACTTTCCAAACTGCGGGATCGCACTGATGGCAAGCGTAGCAACCTCTTAAGGAAACTCAGCTCCCTTTAAACAAAAAAGGGTGCGCAGAAGCGACCCTGGCCTATGGGAGCTCTCCCAGGGACAAGTGCTCAAAATTTCTGCGCAGAAGTCCTCGGGGACTTGGAGCAACCTCCATTTTCCAAGAAGGGCGCAAGGAGGCGGGAGACTGGAGGCGGGAGGCTGGAGGCGGGAGGGCCCGCCCGGGAGCCACACCCCCACCCCCATCCCGCCCCGCCGCCCGGGAAGGCCGCGCCCGCCGCCCGCCCGCCAGCCCGCGCTCACCATGGACAGGTACACATAGGAAGCGTAGAGCTCCAGGTTGATCTGGCGGTTGATGGCGGCCTCCGAGTCCTGGTGGTAGTTCTGGCGCACCTGCGAGGGGGATGCGGTCGTCATGGCGGGCGGATGAGAAGGGGCGGTGGCGGCGGCGGCGACGGCTGCGCTGCGCTGGAGCGGCGGCGGGGACCTTGGGCCGGTCGGAGGGTGTTGTCAAGTGGTGACGAGGGCTGGCTCTGAGTAGCCTGCCGGGGCTGGGGGGGGACGAGCAGCCGGGTTCCGTTCAAGCACTGTTGAAGCAGGAAACCGCGGCGACTCTCCGCGAAGACTGTGGCGCAGGTGGCCGGCGCCCGCCTCTTATAGCCGGAGCGGGCGTCAGCCCCGCCACGGCCAATCACGCTACCCGCCTGCCGAGCCCCGCCCTTTCCGGTGCAAGCGCGGCACCGACCAGCTGGGATGTTGGGCTGGGGGAGGGGAGGGACGGAGGCGGGGGCGGTGGTGGGGCCTGGGGGACCCTGAAGGCAGCTGCTTGTTGTTTGCAGAGTTGGGCGCGTTTCTGGGGTTGGAGAAGACGTGAGCGGGGGGGGCAGGAAGCCCAGCTGGAAGCCCTGACCCCGATGGTGTCCTGGGGTCTAGGAAACAACGGGAAACTGCCCCTGATCCCAGGGGCGTCGGGGCGAATCCGAGGTCCCAAAGGGCTCCCCGAGACTCTTGGCCAACGGGACCTG
Organism: Muntiacus reevesi; assembly: GCF_963930625.1. Taxonomy (NCBI): domain Eukaryota; kingdom Metazoa; phylum Chordata; class Mammalia; order Artiodactyla; family Cervidae; genus Muntiacus; species Muntiacus reevesi. Next base: position 38,463,629 of record NC_089253.1, read on the forward strand.
AAAATTCCGAGCCCTAGAGCCGCAGTTGCCACCCCCACAGCCCGAGGTGGTTACCTCTTAATGCAAATAGGGAACCTGGAGGGTGAACGTGGGCCCGGGGAGGCCGAGTGAGTGGGGCTGGGAAAGGGGCTCGCTTTCTCTTCCTCAAAGCCTAGAAAGGGGCCGAATGCAGGCGGGGTGGGGGGGTCCAACGCCCGTCGCAGGTCGCCCGCCCCGCCCGCTTTGGGCTCCGGCGACCCTGTCCGCCTTTTGCTGAAAGCAAACATGGCTCCTCATGCATTTGATACAACAAAGACTGGGCGGGCTGTGTTTCCCGAGAGACGGCGGAGACCGCCTTCTCGAGAGAACGATGGGACTGAGCCACTGTTGTTCAATCGCTAAGTCGTGTCCGACTCTGCGACCCCATGCACTGGTCTCTGAGAAAATCTCCGGTAACTTAAAACACAGGGACCGGGGTTAGAAAAGAGGGACGAAGCCACTTGGATCTTGAAAGGATACCTCGAGGCCATTTTGAAGTGGCCTGTTTCATCAGCCCCAGTCCCAGAAGCCTCTGGCTGAGGAGGCCCTACAGGGAGCCACCCCCGGGGTTGTCCTTGGAGAGAAGCTGATGGCACTTCCTGACAGATGCCAGGGACCCTGGGGGAGGGGGCAATGCGTGTGGCTTGCAGCTGTGCACGGAGTGCGTGTGAGTTCGTGGATGGCAGAAATGGAGAGCCGCCGGGCACCTGCTCCCAGTCGGCTACCCTCTGGGTCACTATTCTTAGCCAGGGGCTGAATCACAGGTTTGGAGGACCTACCGAAGAACCTTTGCAGGATATTCACAAACGTGCAACTAGAACCTTGACCTCCAAACATTTTTTTAAAAACCCTTAAAAAAAATTTTTTTTAATTAAAAAAAGACAAAAAAATAAAAAGATGTGTCTCTGGAACTGAATCACTTTGCTGTACAGCAGAGATTAGCACAACATTGTAAATCAGCTGTTTCAATTATGAAAAGGTTTTTTTTTTTAAGGACTTTACTAAAATACTAAGTTGTTGATTGAATTATAAGGGTTTCTCTTGAGTATTCATTTCAAAATGAACATATGTTAGTTTCAGGAAAGAAGTTTTCAATGGGACAAGAGCTGCTTACAAAAAGGTAAGCAGAAATATAGTGGGAGATTACAGACGAGGGGGGTCTTAACCAGTCTGGGATAAGAAGTCAGGGAAAGATTCCCTAAGAATGTGACACAGGAACAAAGTCTGAAGGAAAGATAGAAAGGGAGGTGTGGAGAGAATTCCAAGCAGTTGTTGAGTTGCTGAGCTGTGACTAACTCTTTTGGGACTCCATGGATTGACTGTAGCTTGCCAGGCTCCTCTATGAGATTTCCCAGGCAAGAATACTGGAGTGAGTTGCCATTTCCTTCTCCAGAGGATCTTTCCAATCCAGGGATCAAACCAGAATATCCTTTGTTGGCAGGCGGATTTCTTTAGCACTGAGCCACCTGGGAAGCCTCTATATTCAAAGGTAAAAGGTGGAAATGCATGGCCTGTCCAAGGCACCTTAAGGAAATACCTTGGCCTGAGAGTCAGTGTTGGAGAAGTCTTGTAGGGTAGGATAGGGGCCAAGTTAGGAAGGGATGTGTGCTGTAAAAGGGGTTCATTCTTATCCTGAAGAACGTGGAGACACTAAAGGGTTTCTGTCCAGAGAAATAATGTGTTAATTTTAAGAAAACTTATTCTGAATTAACAGAAAAACTAGTAGGATAAGAGTCTGGTTAAGTCACCAGATGCAGTTTTCCTATGTAACAGTCACCACCAGTTAGAAAACATAATGAAGGAAAAGCATTGCTTTCATTTATAGTGGCAACAAAAACTCAAAGTACCTAGGAATAAAGTTAACAAATGTGTGAAGAAAACTATGTATGTTTACTGCTGGACAGAAAAGAAAACTTCATAAATGAAGAGACACCATGTTTCTAGATAGCCAACCTCGGTTTCGTAAAGCTGTCAATTCTCCCCCAAATAAACCTATAAATTCAGGGCAGTTTTTGTAAAACTCAGTAGTCTTTTGGAAACTTGACAAAATGATTCTAAAGTGCATTTGGAAGAGTGTATAGAAAAGCTGACAAACATTTTAGGGGGGAAATGTTATGAGGTTAGATTTACCCTCCCTGATATTAAAAAAAAAAGTAGTATAATATACTAGAAATAAGTTGGTACTGGAACAGGAAGAGATGCATAGATCAACGCTACTAAATGGTCCTACCTCATAGGAATGGGAATTTGGTGGACGCTAAAGTGGCATTGACTGTGTGGATCACAATAAACTGTGGAAAATTCTGAAAGAGATGGGAGTACCAGACAACCTGACCTGCCTCTTGAGAAATCTGTATGCAGGTCAGGAAGCAATAGTTAGAACTGGACATGGAACAACAGACTGGTTCCAAATAGGAAAAGGAGTACGTCAAGGCTGTATATTGTCACCCTGCTTATTTAACTTATATACAGAGTACATCATGAGAAACGCTGGGCTGGAAGAAGCACAGGCTGGAATCAAGATTGCTGGGAGAAATATCAATAACCTCAGATATGCAGATGACACCACCCTTATGGCAGAAAGTGAAGAGAAACTAAAGAGCCTCTTGATGAAGGTGAAAGAGGAGAGTGCAAAAGTTGGCTTAAAGCTTAACATTCAGAAAACTAAGATCGTGGCATCTGGTCCCATCACTTCATGGGAAATAGATGGGGAGACAGTGGAAACAGTGTCAGACTTTAATTTTGGGGGCTCCAAAATCACTGCGGATGGTGACTGCAGCCATGAAATTAAAAGACCCTTACTCCTTGGAAGGGAAGTTATGACCAAGCTAGATAGCATATTGAAAAGCAGAGACATTACTTTGCCAACAAAGGTCTGTCTGGTCAAGACTATGGTTTTTCCAGTGGTCATGTCTGGATGTGAGAGTTGGACTGTGAAGAAAGCTGAGCACTGAAGAATTGATGCTTTTGAACTGTGGTGTTGGAGAAGACTCTTGAGAGTCCCTTGGACTGAAAGGAGATCCATCCAGTCCATCCTGAAGGAGATCAGTCCTGGATGTTCATTGGAAGGACTGATGCTGAAGCTGAAACTCCAGTACTTTGGCCACCTCATGTGAAGAGTTGACTCATTGGAAAAGACCCTGATGCTGGGAGGGATTGGGGGCAGCAGGAAAAGGGGACGACAGAGAATGAGATGGTTGGATGGCATCACCGGCTCGATGGGCATGAGTTTGAGTAAACTTCGAGAGTTGGTGATGGACAGGGAGGCCTGGCGTGCTGCGATTCATGGGGTCGCAAAGAGTCGGACACGACTGAGCGACTGAACTGAACTGAAAGTGGCATTTCAATTGGGAGGGAGGGCAAGAATGGGTTCAAATGATGTTGAAACAATTGATAGTCATGTGGGGGAAAGTAACTCAGTATTTCAAAATATGTTCTAGATGAATTAAAGATCTAAGCCTTAAACAAAACAAACCCTATAACGTCACCAGAAGACTATACAGAGGATTATCTTTCAGAACTTGGGCATAGGGAGTGTTCTGAGGCTGTCATAAAAAAGAAGCCAGTTGGCAGATTTAACTACTTAAAAATGAAAATCTGGGCGGCTGACTGGTTTGGTGACGTGGAGGGTGGAATATTCTGGGCTACAGGTGGGGCAGAGGTCACCCCCACTCCTACCGCACCTCACCCCAGCCTCCATGGAGAGGCAATGGCAGAGGAAGAAGGCCCAACTATTGAAGCGCACCAAAGCAAAAAGATCAAGTCTTCGTAAAAGAAAGAATCTGCCAAACTAGAGATCAATGACACTCAAGTTCCCGAAAGAGCTTCAAAAAGTAACAGGGTTGCAAAGCAGAATATTACAAGAGTTCCTTGGTTATCCTGTACATTTAATTACAGGACTCTTGCCTGGAAGATCCCATGGGAAAAGCCTGGTAGGCTACAGTCCATGGGGTCGCAAAGAGTCGGACATGACTGAGCAACTTTACTTAATTAATTACAGGAAAGAGATGAATTCAGAACCAAATTGGCCTCTGCAAGCAGGAATGAAGGGGGAAGTAGCAAATCCAAAATTTCTGGGACTTGTAGTATCTAAGATAGATCTCTGGTTTTTTTCAATTAGTAAAAAATAAAATCAATTGTTAACTTCTAAAGAATGCAGTGTTTTTTGTTTGATTTGTTTTAATATAGCAAGCTGTAAATCTGGCAAAAAAAATTTAAAAAAATAAAATAAAATCAAGAAATATTTTGAGTAACAAAGTATTAAGATGAATCCTCCCGGCAGTGACCAAATCAAGGTCATGGCTGTCACATAGATTGGTAAAATGTCTTGAACGGATCAAGGTAGTTACAAGGAAGTTCTTTCAGTTGGACCAAGCACCTAGGGAAAGAGAACAAAGGATGTGATCCCACCAAAGCTTGATGAATTCAAAATAAGTGGAGTTATACCTAGGAGACATACCTAGAAAAATATTCTGAATCTAGGAATATGAAGCTGACTGGAACCAAGCGGGTAAAGAGCCAACAAAACTCTTTTCTTTGCAAAAATGAATAATTTTTCATTTTAAAAAAATTAAGGTATAATTAGCATAAATAAAATGCAGAATCTTAGGTGTTTCATTAAATGTGTTTTGACATTTGAATACAGCTGAAACAAGATGCAAAACATTTTCATTACCCCAGAAAGTCCCTTTGAACCCCTTTCCGGTAGATTTCCCCCACTTCCCTCAAAACCACCACTCTTCTGATACTTTTTCAATATTGCTTAATTAACTTTGCATGTTCTGGAATTTCACTTAAATGAAATCATACAATTATAAAAATGAAAAGCTGTAAGACAAAAGATGCCATGTTTTTGTTGTATAGTCACTAAGTCATGTCAGACTCTGGCCTGCAGCCCACCTGGCTCCTCTGTCCATGGGACTTCCCAGGCAAGAAAATTGGAGTGGGTTGCCATTTCCTTCTCCAGAAGATCTTCCAGACCCAGGGGTTGAATCCTTGTATCCTGTGTTGACAGGCAGATTCTTTACCACTGAGCCACCAGGAAAGCTCAAAGATGCCATAAACAAAATGCAAATATAAAGTAAAAGTAAGTTGATATTAGTAGCTTGTTCAATAGTGAAGGTTAACCGCCATACTAGGAAATAAATATTTGTATGTTTAACTGTATGTCATAGACACGTAGATCATTTTTGGATTGTCTTCCCTGTTAACTATATACTGTAAGCTCCTGGAAGGTGGGCGTTGGTCCTGTCTTCATCCTACACTTCAGGCATTTTGCAAGATGCTTGTAACTTGGTTCTCAGTATGCACCGAATGGATGGATACATGCATGATTGAAGGTGGAGGATGGATTAAAGTCAGACAGGAGGGCTGAGTACCTATTCAGAGGCAACAGCCCTTCTCAGCGAGCAAAGGAGACAGAAAGCAGAGTTGAGAGATATGGAGCAGATAGAACAGACAGGATGAGGTTGCTGATTCGATAGTGTCTCCAGGGTGGTAAGGGGTGGGAGTGGGCAAGAGAGCCCCCAGCTTTCTGACCTGGGGAGCTGGATTACTGCTGCCATTTACTGAGGACGGGAGCACAGAAGGAAATGCAGTTTGGGGGGAAGGCTATTGAAGAAGGCCAGCTTGGATTTGTACTAGCTGTGCCAAGTTTCAGGGCCTCTGGGACATGCAGGTGGACACAGCCAATGTGAAGTTGGCCCTACCAGAAGTTGTTCCAATGCAAAAAAGAGGTTTCTTGGCTCTGTGCTTAGTTAAACACATCAGCTACAGTGACCATCACGGCAAAACTGAGAGTCAGCTTGGAGTATGTAGAAGGTCGCTGGGGGAGGCTGGCTGGGAAAAATGAAAGAGGAATCTTGTGCTGGTGTGTGTGTGTGTGATGTGTGTGTGTCTGAGTGGTGTGTGTGTGTGTGTGTGTGTGTGTGTGTGTGTGTTTGCTTGGGCCTGTTCCCCACCTTCTGGGAGTCCTGGGGTGTCAGAACTGCCATCTCCAAGCTTCTAGATTCTTCCGAAGCCATGGCCTGATCTTTGGACCTTTGTTGGCCAGCTTTCCCCCTCCCGCTCCTCCAGTTCCTCGTGACTCTGTGGAGGAGGGGGGTTTGGCAGGCCTCCCGGGACAGCCGCCTAGGTGGGAGGAGGCTGAGACGAGGGAAGAGCCAGGCCAGTAGTTTCTGGAGAACACCCGCTCATCCGGGAACTGGAGGGGAGCGGGGGAGGGAGCGGTGGGGGGCGGGGTGGAGAGCTGCTGTCCCACCGTGACTCAGCACTCTGCTGGGCTGGAGGAGTTGGGCTTGGGCTCCAAAAGTGCTTTGTCATGGAGGGAAAGAACCAGCTGGACAACTTTATTGTAGGGTGAGCCACATTTCCTAGTGTGGCTAGGTGTCCAGGCTGGAAGGGACAAAAGGGTCTAGTTCCCCCAGCCAGACTTCAGATGGTGTTTTTGCAGGAAAGGGGAGGTGTCACTTTTTGTTTTTCTTCTTTTTTAAAAAATCTTTCTTTTTCTTTTGGCCTCACTGCATGGCTTGCAGATCTTATTGAACCCAGAGCCTCCACAGTGAAAGCACAGAATCCTAACCACCAGCCACCACCAGGGAATTGTCTTTTCTTTTTTTTGTACCCATCTTTTAGTGCTTTTCTGCCCCACAGTGAGTTCTCAACAGATGTTAGAACTCTTTCCTTTCTAGGGATTGTTGCTATGAGGTTATGATTCCACAGCCGGGAAATCATAGACCTCAGAATATTAAGGCTTAGAAAGGACCTTAGAGTTTCCAGATCAGCCTATTTTACAGAAAAAGAAGTGAGAGGCCGGTAAAATGCCAGGGTGTGCCTGAGGCCATTATCACTGGCAGAAACACAAGCTGAAAATGAAGGACAAGACAAATGAGGGTGTGGTCATGAAAATGGATTAATATGTGACTGGAAAGTGTATATGAAACAATGTTATGTGAAAAAGCAGAGCCCAAAATAGTTTGTGCAAAGCTGATGACCATGAAGAGGATCACCAGACCTGAAACATGGCTGAGGATTGGGCAAGAATGGGTTAAATGATGTTTTCACGGAAGAGCCCGTGTTTTAAGTAACTAGGATTTTCCCTGGAGTTAGAAGAGTGAAGTGTGGGGAAATCAGAGTTCAGAAATTGGAAAACATGGTACAGAGTCAGATTCTGGTACATTTCTAGATGTTGCAACCATGATTCATAGAGTTTGTCCTTAAACTGTGTCTTGAAAATCCATCAGGCAATGTAGACTTAGTCTAGGCACTCAGGTTCCCCCTTTCTCAGGAGGTTAAGGTCAAGAACCACGACCTGGGATGTTAGAGGATAACTTGAGAATGGAAGGCTCATTTTTTAAAAGTCTTTATTGAATTTGTTACAACATTGCTTCTGTTCTATGCTTTGGTTTTTGGGGGCGTGTGGGATCCTAGCTCCCCAGTGGGGTATCAAACCCTCACCCCCCGCATTGGAAGGCGAAGTCTTAACCACTGGACTGCCAAGGAAGTCCCAGAAGGCTCACTTTTTATGGCAACTCAGGCCTTATGGCATCTATGGGAGCTCCCTCTGGGCAAGCCCACAACCATACCTATGCCAGAGACCTTATCCCACAGGCCCTAGCTGTCGTTTACTTGTCTGCCTTCGTACTGAACTTTGGGCTCCATTTTAACGGGTATCCCCAGACCCTAGCACAGTCCAGGGGCCCTTCCAGTTCTGACAGATTTCAGCCCTAGGGCCCTTCTCTGAAATCATGAGGCCCAGTGGAATGCCTAGTCTCTGCCTGGTCTCTTGCTAGATCCTTCCAAAGGACCTGCTGGGTATGTGCCCACATTCTGAAAGCTTCGATGAAGTCCCCTGGCCTTTCTGAACTTTTTTTCTGTTTGGCCACACCATGTGGGATCTTGGTTCCCAGACCAGGGATCGAACCCTCCAGTGGAAGCTGGGAGTCTTAACAACTGAACCCCCAGGGAAGTCTCCCTTTCTCAACTTTGATGCTTGTATTTATTTATAGTCTCTGGAGTCAACCCTCCGCCATGCTACCCTGGGTGCCCACCCCAACACACACACACTTTGGGTGCCCTTGTCACCATGATTCATGTTGCACCCCATGAGCTTATACCCAGCCACATGGCATACCCATGTCACCCAGTCCAGGCTCAGTCATGCCCACCTTGGCCAAATCAGTAGAGGCCTGGTTCCACAAAAGGCAGTCTTGGACAGGGGGCAAGAGTAGGGTGGTGCGCTTGTCTTGGCAAGGCTGGGCAGGCAGGGGCTGGGATTGCCTCCTTGTGGGAGTGGAGACTGGTGTCTGCCTTGCCTCTCCTGCCGCGGACACTCACTTCACCCACACCCAGCGAGGCTACACAAGCACAGTGCTCTGTCTGCTGGAGGTTGAGGCAAAAGCTTGAGTTTCAGGCTGCACTGAGTAGGGGGTGGGCGGGTCTGGGACAGGATACAGAAGCTCCTTAGGAAGTCCTTGTAGCCTCGGGCAGAGGAGAGGCTGAAGTATAAAGAACAGCCTGGGGCTAACCAAGCTGGGAGTCAGTAGAATGCGGAAGGGTGATTCATTGACTTTCTGGGAAGGGCAGTAGGGGCAGTCCAGGCCAAGCTGGTTTTTCTGGCTGAGTCAACAGATGGGGCCTCAGTGGTCAGCAGAGGGGAGTCCTACATGTCCCAGGAAGAGGGGAAGGACCCAGAAGACATCATTGTTATGATGGAGAAGGCCCTAGTCAACCTGGGCGGCTACCAGTGTCCCTGGCTCCTATTTCCTGCCTGTACTATGGGTTGCAACCCCAGCCCTCTCTAACTACCAGCATCCCCAGGACTCCTGTGGGTACCAAAATCCAAAGATGCAAAAAAAAAAAAAAAAAAATCCAAAGATGGCCAGTTCAGTTCAGTCACTCAGTCATGTCCGACTCTTTGTGACCTCACGGACTGCAGCGCGCCAGGCCTCCCTGTCCATCACCAACTCCTGGACTTTACTTAAACTCATGTCCATTGAATCGGTGAAGCCATCCAACCATCTCATCCTCTGTTGTCCCCTTCTCCTCTCACCTTCAATCTTTCCCAAGTCCCTTATATAAAACGAGGTAGTATTGGGACTTCCCTTCGTTCCGGTGGTTAAGACTCTACGCTTCCACTGCAGGGGGCACGAGTTCCATCCTTCCTGGGGGAACTAAGATCCCACATGCTATGTGGCACTGCCAAAAAATAAAATGAAAGAAAATAAAGTGGTATAGCATTTGCATATAACCTATGCACATCTTCCTGTGTACTTTAAATTGTCTCTAGGTTACTTATGATACCTAATACAATGTAAATGTTATGTAAATATGCCAGGCACATGGCAATGTCAAGTTTTGTATCTTGGAACTTTCTAGAATTTTCTTCAAAAATATTCTTGATCCGTTGGTTGAATCTGTGGCCAAGGAAGCCACAGATATGTATGATTGTAATCTCTTTTCTGCCTGTCTCAGCTTTATGAAAGGCAAAGGTAAGCACTTTACTCCTCCACTTATAACAGCTGCCAGGCTCTACTCTGCCCTCAGGATAAAAGTCCAGGTCTACCGTGGAGGGAGAGGCCCTGCCCATTTGCCACCCACTCTTCCCCGGGTTCTCCTCTTCAGCTATTCCCTGCTGCCCAGGAGCAGTCCCCTATACCTCGGGGCTTGTGACAGCTGGTCCCTCTGTCCAGGCTGTGTGCTGCCCTGACTTTTCTGTCTGAAGACAACCCAGCCTTTGACACCCAGCTCACATAGCTTCCATGATGTTTCCCTATCGCCCTGCAGAGCTGAGAATTTCCATTCTTTGTGCCCTCCTGTGCTCTGAACATTTCTCCAGGGCCACAGGCAGTGACCTGTTCTGTACCTGCCTCCCGCACCAGAAGAGGAGCTCCTGGCCTGTTCACCTGGGCAGTGCCTCACATTCCCCACTACAAGACCATCAAAGCTCCAGGCTCCCAGGCTACCGAGAACTGTGTGTTGGATTCATTTCAGAGGCCAGCTCTTACTCACCTGTCCTGTTATTGAGGGATAGGCCTCCCACCTCTTGCCTTGTAGGTTTGCTTTTTCCATCTTAAGCCCAGCTCTTCCTGCTCTTCACAAAGAAGATGCAGAGAGTACATGAGCTTCTGTGGGGTCTGAGGATTACTTCCTGGCAGAGAGCTGAGGACACTGCAGGGCGGAGTGGTCTGTGACTACTTGGATCATGGGGACAGTGATGGCATGTGGGATCAGGGGCTCCCTGCTCTGTGGACCTGTTCCCTTTGCCTGTGATGGTGGCCACAGAGAGTTTCCTCGGCTGGAGGAATTTGTGGGAGGTCACTAGGGGCCAGGGAGGAAAAATAGAAGGATGGATTCTCTCTACATGGAATCCACTGACAGTCCAGTGGTTAGGATTTGAAGCTTTCACTGCTGGGGCATGCACGCATGTGTGTTCAGTTGTGTCTGACTCTTCACGACACCTTGGACTATAGCCCTCCAGGTTCTTCTGTCCATAAAATTCTCCAGGCAAGAATACTTGAGTAGGTTGCCATTTCCTCCTCCAGGGCACCTTCCCAACCCAGGGACTGAACCTGTGTCTCCTGCATAGAAGGTGGATTCTTTGCCAACTACACCACCTAGGAATCAGCCTCACTGCAGGGGACCAAGGTTTAATCCCTGGTTTAGGAAACTAAGATGCAGCAAGCTGCATGGTGCAGCCAAAAAAAAAAAAGCAATGTGCTTCCTGGAGATGGGATTAGAGCATTCTCAGAATCGTTGCATCCTACAAACATAACATGCCAGAGAGTTTACATAAAGTAAGTTGACCCCTTATTGTGGCTGAAACCAACCACATCTCTTGAGTAGGAGGTGGGGCAGGTCCTGGTACTAGAAGCACTCTCCATTTTTCAGAGAAGGAAACTGATGGTCAGAGTGGTTTGGTTCAGTGACTACTGGGCTGGACGTCCCACAGCTGGGTAAGAGGCAAGGCCGTGTGACTAATTCAGAGTCTAATTGTGGGGTAATTTTCCAGATTTGCGGCCCTGATTGTTGTTGTTCAGTCACTAAGTCATATCCGACTCTTTGCAACTCCATGGTCTGCAGCATGCCAGGCTTCTCTGTCCTTCACTGTCTCTTGAATTTGCTCAAATTTATGTCCATTGAGTTGGTGATACTATCTAACTGTCTCATCCTCTGTCATCCCCTTCTTTTGCTATCAATCTTTCCCAGCATCAGGGTCTTTTTCAATGAGTTGGCTCTTTGAATCAGGTAGCCAAAGTATTGGAGCTTCAGCTTCAGCATCAGTCCTTTCAATGAGTATTCTGGGTTGATTTCCTTGAGGATTGACTGGTTTGATCTCCTTGCTGTCCAAAGGACTCTCAAGAGTCTTCTTTAGAATCACAGTTCAAAAGCATCAGTTCTTCAGCCCTCAGCCGCCTTTATGGTCCAACTGTCATGTTCGTACATGACTACTGGAAAAACCATAGCTTTGACTGTATGGACCTTGGTCGGCAAAATGAAGTCTCTGCTTTTTAGTATGCTGTCTAGCTTTGTCACAGCTGTTCTTCCAAGGAGCAAGTACGTAGTACAATTCTCATAGTCCGTGACACTGGACCACAAAGCATGGAGAAATAAAACCTTTGAGATTCCAGTTGCCTGGAGGCTGAAATATGCTTGTAGGTAGAGAGCAGTTCCTCAGCTCCAAATCCAGGCAAAGGCAAGCCAGCCCCCATCTTTGACCAGCTTTAAGATGCCCCAGTTGGCAGTTGACACTTGACACTTTCAAAGCTGCAATTCCACCAGCAGCTATTACAGGCAGTTTTTAAAACCAGTAAGCTGATCTGGTTAGTAACCAGAGTCTATTTGCTTGGTGGGAGTTTTGTGATGCTTTAGAAGGCAACGTTGGGGACCCCATGACAAGGTTCAGGGTGTGCACTTGGTCTTGAGTTATCTCCCAAGCTTGGCGCTTGTGGCTGGCAGGCTTAAGAGGTGACCGGAAGGCCTGGAGACCCTTGGCTATTCCATGGCATCCCTGAGTGGGGCAACTGGATCCAGACCCACTCCTGAGCCCTGAGAGTACTCTGGGCTTGTTTCTATTTAGTTGCTAAGTCATATCCGACTCTGCAACCCTGTGGACTGCAGCCTGTCAGGCTCCTCTGTCCACAGGATTTCCCAGGCAAGAATATTGGAGTGGGTTGCCATTTCCTTCTCCAGGGGATCTTCCTGACCCAGGGATCGAATTCACGTCTCCTCCTAGAATATACTATTCACAGGGACCGAGGCTAGCTCCTCACATGCCTGTGCTCCCCATGGGTCTGAGCTCCCCTTGGACACACCAAGGTTGGGGAGCTGTCAGTAATGCCTCTTCCCAGGGTTTGCAGCCCTGGGAGATTCCTCAGATTCCCAGGGAGATCTGAGAATCGTGTGAACTTTCCCAAAAGAAAAGTCTGGGTCCCTGCCACTGAGGCTGCCCATACATCAGGGCACATAGGACCTGCTTCCCAACTGGGGCAATGCCAATCCCTCAGCAGGGCCTCAGCCCACCCTTGGCCTTTTCAGCAGAGAATTCACCCGCCGTTCAGACAGAGCACGTGGTCTAGGGCAGATGCCTGTGCCCAACCCAGGGGAACCTTCCCAAGGGAGGGTACAACGTGCTCTTTCCCTTCCCTTCTTTTAGTTCTCGCTGCACGGATGACATTCCAACCCCCTCTCAAACATCCCTGCCTTTTGTAATTCTTTGGAGTCAGTTGGAATTCAGCAGCTCTCTCTATTTTTTTTTTGTTTCATACTTGCTCACATGTCCAGCTGTCCTTTCAGTACTGTGGGTGTGTATGTGGTGGTAGTGGCAGCAATCCAGATATTTTGCTATTTCTGAAATTGAGGACTTCCCCAAGATCCACTCCTACTTCCCCACATCCACCCCAACTTCTAGGTATTGGATCCAAATTTTTCTTCAGGGAGGCATTCCGCCACCTGCCCCACACCCCCATTCCAGTCCCTGCACCCCCATTCCAGTCCCTGCCCTGTGCTATGATTAGAATGGCCTCTGTCCCCACATTTGGAGAGAGACACAAATGCAACACATGTTCCAGTCAATTTCCTTTTCTTTATATATATATATATTTTTTAATTTTATTTTATTTGGCCATGCCGGGCAGCAGGCAGGACCTTAGTTCTCCAACCAGGAATCGCACCTGTGTTCTCTGCATTGAGAGCTCAGAGTCTTAACCACTCGACTGCTGGGGAATTGCCCAACTTACTTTTTAAATCACCTAAAGGGCAACTAATTCCTTCATGGGTCACAGCATTTTTCAAGCCAGGAAGTTCTTTTATAGACGATCTAATCTAATTTAGTCATTCAGTCAATGTTTTTAAATGCTGGTTTTGGGCCAGGCCCTAGATAAAGAAACGGAGGCCCACCGAGAGGAGAGGCCTGACTCAGGGCTTCACAGAAGATGTGTCGTCGAGCCAGTGACCAGGATGTAGGCTTCCTGACCCCCAAGCCAGCATTCTCTCATTATGTTTGTCTGCTTCCCGAGATTAAATCCCAGTGCAGTGCATGCAGATGGATATGTGAGCGTGAGAAAAATGGAGGACTAGATGCTCAGCAGTGAGCACTGCTTCCTGGGCAAAGCAGACAAAGTGGTCAAGGCAGCAGAGAAAGGGACAGAGGAGAAGGAGGAGATACAGAGCTGTCCACAATTGAAACCGCATTTATGAAAAATTCAGCACACACACATACATGAAAATCACACACACATACACACCCCTTGCCCTGTAGGGAACAACTAAAGAAGCAATCAAACAATTCAGTTATTCACACACCACACCTCACTCTGGTCTTTCTGAACCTCACTGACCTCTCACCGCATTTGCTACCAGCAGCTGCCCCCGAGTGCCGGGCACGGTTGTCCGACAGGTGGCCGAGCCAGCGGGGGCTGCAGGAGGTCTCAGTCCTCCCGATGTCTCCCTGGCGTCCCACTTCACCCACTCCCGCCCTGACTGTGTCCCGCCGGCCCCTGTGGGCCCCACCTCTGTGCCTTTTCTTATCTTTCCTCCCCAGAGCCGTGCCCTTCGGCCTATCGCCTGCCCTTCTTTCCATCTCCCCTGGTCTGGATCCTGCTTCTGCTGAGGAGTCTTGCAGGGTTCAGAGCTAATGTCCTTCTTCCTCTGACCTTGGTCCCTTCAGCCTTTATTGAATGACAGCGGGCACTGATGTCATTCCATCACCATCCCTCCGTGGCCTCGAGGCCGAGGGCTCAGTGGACACAGGAACCTTGCTTTCTTCTCTGCTCCCGGTACACAAACCTGAGCCCTGGCACACGGCAGGTGCTCAGTGCAAATTCCGGTTGCATGGAATTGAATTGCTGTGAAAAGGAGGAATCCTTTTGTCCCAGGAAGGTCCTTCCTTCCCTCAAACATGGTTCTTTGCACTTAACTAAGAATTAGGGAGGAACCATCCTGCATTTCTGAATAGAAGCCCAGAATGGGAACCTCAGAGGTGAAATTGGAATTGGTCTCATAGGATCTTAGTTCCCAGGGATTAAATCAGTGCTCCGTGCAGTGAAAGCATGGAGTCCTAATCACTGGACTTTCAGGGAAGTCCCTGCCTAAAGCCCTTTAGTTGAAAACTCCTGTATTCCAAGGTCGGGCGTCCTTGGTGAGCCCAAGCTCTGCCCAGCTGGGTGGGTTAAAGTCAATTCTCTTTCTTAAAAATGAATACAATAATAATAAAAATTAATGCTTAATAATAAAAACAAATAATAATAAAAAACTAATACTTACAAGATATGCCAATCATTTGCCAGATAAGAAAACTGATGCACAGAATTACAAAGTGACTTGCCCAAGGACAGCTGCACTTCAGATCCAAAGCCCACATACTCTTTTTCTTTTTAATTTTTTTTTTTTTTGCCACAAGGCTCATGAGACTCAGTTCCCCAACCAGGGATAGAACCTGGGCCCCAGCAGTGAAAGCTCAGAGTCCTAACCACTGGATCACAAGAGAATTTCCAGACCCCACACTCTAACTCCTCCTAGTTCCCCTCCCATTGCCCAGGTTACTCAGGCCTCTGCTACAGCCCATGCTCCGCTCACCGCTTCCCTGTGTTTGCCCAGGACCCATCATGGGGTGTCTTACAGCGGGGTTAGTAAATGGTTACGCAATGGGTGAATGGGGTTTGGGCATTCTGTCTGCTTACCCAACTTACTGCTAGGAGGGTGTGGAGGGCATAAGAGGGAGGAACAGAAATGCTGGGCCCAGCAGCACAGACACTCCCACCCCAAGCCCAGCTTCCTGGACACCCTGATCCTCTCAGCCACCTCTAGGGAAAGGAATGTTTCTGTAAAGCTCTCGGATTTCTGGTTGGCTCTGTCACAGTGAGTGGAAGGTCAGAGGGCCTGAGTGCAGTTGCCTCTTGGCCAACCCCTAAGAAAGTGCTCTAGGGAAGGGCTCCTGAGGTTGTGCCCGAGGTGGACGTCAGGCAGGAGACAGATGGGCCCCTGCGGTTGGACAGCTGGTGTCTGTCAAGTGGAGTAATACTGAAGCTTTGTTCTCACCCGGACACTCCGAGGACAGAGCTGGTGGCAGACGCTAAGCTCTGTTCTGATAAAGATGCAGTGACCCCTCCTGAGTTCAAGGAAAGCTGCCTTGTCTGCACACATGCAGGAAGGCTCCTTGGGGATCAAAAAGAGAGGGGGCTCCACCCCATAAGCGTGGGCACGCACCCACAAACCTAAGATGGAGGTGAGATCCATCTTAGCAAAAAGTTGAGCACGCATGTAAGACAGGTCAAATGTGAAAAAAGAAACAAGTTGGGATTTCCCTCGTGGTCCAGTGGCTAAGACTCTGCATCCCCAATGCAGGGGCCCCAGGTTCCATCCCTAGTCAGGGAACTAGGTCCCACACACCACACAAGCACTCGACAAAGCCAAATAAATATTTACAATTTAAAAAACAAACAAACAAGCAAAAGATAATTGGCCAAAGGTAAACAAAGACCCGGAAGGACTGCCCTAGGTAAGTGATTTTTTTTTTTTTTTTTAATATTAGTTTTATTTATTTCTTTGACTGTACCGGGTTTTAGTTGCTGCATGTGACCTCAGTTGCGGCATGTGGGATCTAGATCCCTGACCAGGGATTGAACCCGGGCCCCCTGCGTTGGGAGCTTGGAGTCTTAGCCACTGGACCACCAGGGAAGTCCCCATAGGTAAGTGATTTGTATCACCTCTTTATGGCACTCCTCTTTCAGGACACCTGCGTTCCTCTCCGGGTGTGTACTTCTGCCTAACTTCTGACTTAAGTAAATAAGCTATTTCTCTGCGTGCTCTCCTAAATGTTGCACTGTGTCTTAATAATAAATTTTATACCTGTTTGTACAGTTTTTGCCTCCTAGAAACAAATTCTTGCTTTCAAACAGGGGAAAGAGCCAGGACCACTGTTCTTCTAGCCTCTAGCCCCTGGTGGTCTAGTGGTGAGGATGCCTGGTTTTAACCCAAACTACCCAGGTTTGATTCCTGGGCAAGGAGCTAAGATCTCTCTTCTGGATTGCTTATTCCTTTCTTTCCAGGATCAGAGGGATGAGAGAGATGAGGGCTCTCAGTCAGGATGGTTTTGATTTCAGACAACAAAACTCAACCCACACTAGCGGAGCAACAAAGGGGATTTGTTGGCTCTTGTCACTGAGAAATCAAGTGGGCTTCAGGCATGGTTCCATCAGGGAACCATCTATCTCTCTGTGATTCTCTCTGGGATCTGCTCCCATTCAGGAAGCTTCTCCCTCAGGCTATCTTTCAGCAGCCTCCAGGGTTCTTCCAGAGGTGACGTCAGATGTATCACTCGCATCCCTTCCATTTCCCAAGCATTGTCTCATCAGGTCTTTTTTAAGTCAGTGCTGCCTCTCAGAGTGTCTGATTCTACATGGCTGCTTAAGTAAACCTAGAAGATGGCGTTGATGAGTGTTTCTAAGCAGCATTTGGGCCCCGGGGCTCACTGGAGGCAGGAGGAGTTTCTACCAAGTGCTGTCTTGTCCGGCTTGCTGCTATCATTTTACCAAGTAATACAATTATCTCAGAGGCGGGACATTGGAGCTGGGGTGCCCAGACCTGTGCCCTTCGGAGTTCTACTACCAAGTGTCTGTCTGAAGACCTATGGGGGCCCAGCACTCTGATTTTGGAGGCTCCACCACGTATCACAGCAAATACATTAAAGTATAGGTACACCCCTCATTTAACTTAATGGAAAAGTAACCAAAAATAGTTGAACACAACTGCAGTTGAATAGGTGACGGTGTCACAGTTAATAAACACATGCTTAAAAAATTTAAAAACAAAACTTTTTTTTTTTGCTATGCCATGTGGCTTGCGGGATCTTAGTTCCCTCCACGGGGATTGAACCCAGTCCCTCGGCAGTGGAAGTACAGAGTCCTAACCACTGAACCACCAGGAAATTCTCAATATTTACTTTTATTCTTTTATTGTTTTTCTTTCTTCTTTTTTTTTTTCTTTATCATCACATCACTCCTTTGTTTTTGGCAATCACATACCTCACCTATCCCCAACCTTTCCTCCTCCTGGTTTCTTTTTAAAAATTAAAAAAAAAAATTATTATTTTGGTTGCACTGGGTTTTCGTTGCTGCGCTCGGCCTTCTCTAGTTGCAGCGAGCGGGGCCCACTCTTTTTTGCAGAGTCCAGGTTCTAGACACACAGGCTTCAGTAGTTGCAGCACGGGGCTTGGTAGTTGTGGCTCACGGGCTTCGTTCCTCGGCAACATGTGGGATCTTCTGGACCCAGGGTCCAACCCATGTCACTTGCGTTGGCAGGCAGATTCCTATCCTCTACCACCAAGGAAGTCTTGCTATTCTCTTTTTGAGTTTAGGGACCAACATGTTTTCTTGGGCCTTGGCAAAGCTCATGAGCACTAGGCCCAGGGCCTGCGGTGCTTATGATGGAGAACTGACTGGGTGATTTGTGCGCATGCACCTGATCGGACATGTCTGGTCCTGGACTTCCCCGGTGGCTCAGACTGTAAAGCGTCTGTCTACAATGCGGGAGACCCAGATTCGATCCCTGGGTTGGGAAGATCCCCTGGAGAAGGAAATGGCAATCCACTCCAGTACTCTTGCCTGGAAAATCCCGTGGACGGAGGAGTCTGATAGGTTATAGTCCATGGGGTCACTACGAGTCTGACACGACTGAGCGACTTCACTTCACTTCACTTCACCTGATCGGACACCAGGCCTGGAGCCAGACCTACGGAAGTTGGTCCCAACTCTGCTGCTAACTAGCTAAGTGGACTTGGACAAGTTGCCAATCTCTCTGGGCCTCCATGTGGTCAGCTGTCAATGGGAGATAAGGACGCTGGCACTTCTTCCCTGTGTACCTCCTGGAGGAGCATTCCTTCCAGCTGGCGTTGCAAAGAGGATTAACTGGAAGTTAATTGAGAGCCATGTAAACTCAATTTCTTTTGGGATCCATTTAACAGGGCTTCCCTGGTGGCTCAGACTGTAAAGAATCTGCCTGCAAGGCAGGAGACCCGGGTTCGATCCCTGGGTTGGGAAGTTCCCCTGGAGAAGGGAATGACTACCCACTCCAGTATTCTTGCCTGGAGAATTCCACAGACAGAAGAGCCTGGTGGGCTACAGTTCTTGAGGTCACAAAGAGTCAGACAGGACTGAGTGACTCACACACACGCACCAATAACAGACATTAGTTGACTGTCCCCTTTTCAGCCAAGCTTCCACCAGTTCGGATGGGATGAGTTTGCTGAGCATCATGTTCACAGTGGTCCAGGCACACGACCTGGCATCAGCAGACACGTGAGATATGAGAAAAGAGGATGGCGGGATTCAGGAGCATGGGCTGAGAGCCATGCAAGAGCCCAACAACGGAAGGGCCCTGTGCCTGCAGAGGAAGGTAACATATCCACACCTGGTCAGTTCTGCAGTGAGTGGGGAAGGCCTGCAAAGTGGCAGGGCAGGGCTGCACATGCATCTTAGCCCCAGTGAGTCACTCCCTTCTTTGTTGGATTTGCCCCTGATGCTTTCACTGTGACCCCGAGGGTGCCATGCCTGGTCTGGGCAGCACAGGGTGGGACCTCCTTTGAAGATCACGTGTGGGGAAGGTTGGGTTAACCAAGCCGAAGGATCAGCCTCTCCACCATAGGAATCACTTTAAAAGTGAAAGTGAAACTTAGTTGCTCAGTCATGTCTGACTCTTTTGCAACCCCATGGACTGTAGCCTGCTAGGCTTCTCCGTCCATGGAATTCTCCAGGTGCGAATCCTGGAATGGGTTGCCCTTTCCTTCTCCAGGGGATCTTCCTGACCCGGGGATCGAACCAGGGTCTTCCACATTGCAGGCCGATTCTTTACTGTCTGAGTCAGCAGGGAAGCCCACATCATATTAAAAAATCATGGTAAACATCACCTGACATTTGGGAGTTCCTTGGTGGTCCAGTGGTTAAGACTTAAGACCTTCCAATGCAGGGGATGGGGGTTCGATCCCTGGTCAGGGAGCTAAGATCGCACATGTCTTGAGGCCAAAAACCCAAACCTTCAACAGGAGCAATATTGTAACAAATTCAATAAAGACTTAAAAAAAAATTATCCACATCAAAAAACAACAACAACAACAAAAAGGCATGGGTTGATTATCCTTTCTAAAACTATACATGGGACTTCCCTGGTAAAGAATCCACCTGTCAATGCAGGAAACACAGGTTCGATCCCTGGTCCGGGAAGATCCCACAGCCAGGGAACAGCTACATCTGTGCGCCAAGCTACTGAACCTGTGCTCTAGAGCCTGGGAGCCACAACTACTGAAGCCCACACTCCCTAGATCCTGTACCCTGCGATGAGAGAAGCGACTGTGATAAGAAGCTCACGCCCCTCAACTAGACAGTAGCCCCTGCTCACTGCAACTAGAGAAAAGCCCATGCAGCAACAAAGACCACTTGCAATCAAGAATAAAATAAATAAAATTAAAAATTAAAAATACACGTGAAAACATTAACTCAATTTACATCATCATACAACAGTTCTCAAGAGCTTTATATCTTAAACAACTGAAACTTTATTTCCAACTGAACAACTTCCTATTTTCCCTTCCCCTAGACTCTGGCACCCACCATTCTCTTTCTAGGAGTTTGATTGGGGCTTCTCGGAAAGTCCAGCTGGTAAAGAATCCACCTGCAATGCAGGAGACCCCAGTTCAATTCCTAGGTTGGGAAGTTCTCCTGGAGAAGGGATAGGCTACCCACTCCAGTGTTCTTGGGTTTCCTTGGTGGCTCAGACAGTTAAGAATCCACCCACAATGCGGGAGATCTGGGTTCAATCCCTGGTGGGAAGATTCCCTGGAGGAGGGCATGGCAACCCACTCTAGTATTCTTGCCTGGAGAATCCCATGGACAGAGGAGCCTGGTGGACTACAGTCCATAGGATCGCAAAGAGTCAGACATGACTGAAGTGACGAAGCACAGCACAGCATAAGTGGAATCATGCAGTAATTTTCCTTTGGTGACTGGCTTATTTCACTTAGTATGAAGTTCATCCACACTGTGCAGATGAGAGGGTTTTCTGCCTTTTTAAAGGCTGAATAATATTCCTCTGTGTGTTTATGCCCCATTGTCTTTATCCATTCATCTACTGGTAGGCATTTGTGTTGCTTCTACTTTTGGGCTATTTTGAGAAAGACTGCAGTGAACATGGGAGCCCAGATGTCTCTTTGAGATCCTACGTTTCAGTGGCCTAATGTCATCAATTTCATCCATGTAGCATATTGCAGATTTTCCTTTGCTTTGAAGGCTGAATAATGTTCTACTGTATGCATAGATGACATTTTCCCTAGCCGTTCATCCATCAGTGGACAGTTGGGTGACTTCCATGTTTTAACTACTGTGAGTAATGATACTGTGAACATGGGGTCTCTTGGAGACCCTGAGTTCAATTCCTTTTAGTATATACCAAGAAGTGAAATTGCTGGGTCGGATGGTAATTCTATTTTCAACTTTTTGAGGAAGATTCCTCATTCCTTTGATGGCTCCAAAGTACTCCATTGTGTGGATGTACTATTGTTTATTCTGCTTATTGATGGGCACTTGGCATTTTTTCCAGGCTTGCTACTGCTGCTGCTGCTAAGTCGCTTCAGTCATGTCTGACTCTGTGTGACCCCACAGACAGCAACCCACCAGGCTCCCCCGTCCCTGGGATTCTCCAGGCAAGAACACTGGAGTGGGTTGCCATTTCCTTCTCCAATGCATGAAAGTGAAAAGTGAAAGTGAAGTCGCTGAGTCGTGTCCGACTCTTAGCGACCCCATGGACTGCAGCCCACCAGGCTCCTCCATCCATGGGACCTTCCAGGCAAGAGCACTGAAGTAGGTTGCCACTGCCCGCTCCCCCATATGAACTAGCAGGAATACAAGCATACATACAGGAGCAAAAAGTATCACAGGAATGTTCTGTATGCTCCCCAAGAAAATTTACCAAATGAAGATGCTAATATTTATTGTAAAATCTTTCTACTAAATAGAATTCTTACCCCGAACCACAGTTCAAACTGTCAGATAAGACTTCTGCAAACAATTTTTACCAAGCATACACCTCTGAAATATAGAGCAATTTTAAGAACACGTGTAGCAGGATCTTTCCAATATGAAACGTAAGGAAATGACAAGAGAGTGTCTATAGGCTTAGGCTATTACAAATAAGGCTGCAACAATAGCCTTGCCCCTGTGTCTTTTTTGTATTGTTTGTGGTGACTCTTTAAGATAGATTCCTAGAAGTGGAATCATAAGATCAAAGGGCCAAGACCCAAGAAGGTATTGCCAAATTCCTTTTCAGCAGTACGGTTCCATTCCCACTAGCAAAGTGTGAGAATGTCTGTCTTCTCACAGCCTGGACAAGAGAGTGTTTTGTTAAACTTTTGGATTTTTGCCAATCTGATCAGCAAGAATTAGTTCCTTGAAGCAATTTGCATTTCTTTAACTACAAGCTTGGTTGAGCGTCTTTTTAATGTAGTTTTGAAGTATTTATTTGCTTTTCTTTTTCCATAAAGTGTTTGTATTTTGAGTGCATCTTTCTCACAGTTGGTTGGCATTTCAATTTATATTAGAAGCACTTTATATTTATTCTAAGAATGTTAACTCTTTTGTGATACAGTTGTACATTTTTTTTTGAACTAGTCTGTTGTTTGTCTTTTAAGTTTTTATTTATTTAATTTTGGGGCCGTGACAAAAACTTCAGTTAAATGAAACTTACTGCTGTTTCTCTTTACTGCTTCTGGATGTTGAGTCAGAATTAGGAAAGAATCCCTTGGCCCAAGATTATAGAAGCATTTACTCATGTTTCCCTTTAGTTCTTGAAAGGTTTCCTTTTGTTGTTGTGTTTCCTTTTCTTTTAATGTGGACCATTTTAAAAGACCTCATTGAATTTTTTACAACATTGCTTCTGTTTTATGTTTTGATTTCTTGTCCCCAAGGCTTGGGGGATCTTAGCTCCCCGACCAGGGATTGAACCCCCACCCCTTGCATTGGAAGGCAAAGTCTTAACCAATGGACCACCAGGGAAGTCCCAGGACGGTTTCATTTGTTACACCCCATCTCCAGTTTCTTTGGAATGTATCCTGGAATGCAAAAGGAGCGCCTCCAGTTGTTTCTGATTCCACAGGGCTCTCCAGTTATCCCAAGACTAAGTGTTGCATCAGCCATTCTTTCCCCACAGTTTGTGATGCTGCCTTCCCTGGTGGCTCAGACAGCAAAGAGTCCGCCTGCAGCAGAAGACCGCCTGCAGAGTTTGATCCCTGGGTTGGGAAGGTCCCCTGGAGTAGGAAATGGCAACTCGCTCCAGTATTCTTGCCTGGAGCGTTCCATGGACAGAGGAGCCTGGTGGGCTACAGTCTATGGGGTCATGTGACTTGTATGCTCACTCAGTTCCTTTGTCATGTATAAGCTTTCCATAGGCCGTAGGGGCTGTTTCTGGATTTTGTACTCTGTCATCCTGGGGACTCACTCCATCTCATTGGGCACTGCTCAGGATCCCGCTCTCCAAGATCATCCCTGAGGACGGCCCCACCTGACCACAAAGCCCTTTCCTTCAGGTCAAACTTGATTCTGAGGTCAAGCCCTTTCCTCTGAGTCAAGCTTGACTCAGAGGTCAAGCTCTGTGAGGTCAAGCTCCCTTGGAGAGGGAGACCTGTGGGACAGGTCACACCAACCCATTCTCTGCAGATGAGGAGGTGTTTCTGGAGAGTGACCTTCAGAGAGGAGGGCTGTTCAGAGTAGCAGCCCCTGTTCTGTCTCCAGGAAGGGATCACTTCAGTTCAGTTTAATCGATAAGTCATATCTGACTCTCACGACCCCGTGGACTGCAGCATACCAGGCTTCCCTGTCCATCACCAGCTTTCGGAGCTTGCTCAAACTCATGTCCATCGCATCGGTGATGCCATACAACCACCTCATCCTCTGTCATCCCCTTCTCCTCCTGCCTTCAGTCTTTCCCAGCATTAGGGTCTTTTCCAATGAGTTGGTTCTTCGCATCAGGTAGCCAAAGTATTGGAGCTTCAGCTTCAGCATCAGTCCTTCCAATGAATATTCAGGACTGATTTTCTTTAGGATTGACAGGTTGGATCTTCTTGCAAGGAGGAAGGGACGGGTGTGACCAAGTATTCTACCAGCGCTGGGGCCAGGGGAGAATCTAGTGCTTGGCTAATGATGGCTCTTGAAGGATCATTTCTTCCAAGAAAAGACAGAACAAGCATTTCCCACCCACCCATCAATATTTATTTAAATTCTGCTTCCTAGCAAATATTATGTTTTGTGCTATGAGGAAAGAGAATCAATACACTGTTCTTGCTTCTCTAGGGAGATAAGAACAGATGCTCTGAGAGCTAAAAGCATCATGAAAGGAGGGATGGGCAGGGCGACTTCCAGGTGCCCAGTGGTTAGGACTCTGCCTTCCAATACAAGGGATGAGGTTCAAATTCTGGTTGGGGAACTAAGATCCAGCATGTCACTTTGCCTGCAGCAGAATCAGGCTGTTCCTTATTACAATCAAGTACTTCAGATTGTTCCTTGAGCCCCAGGAAGTCACACCCAATGTCATCTGAGTGTCCCCTGCTCTGACACCCACCCACTCCCACCGTCTCTGTCTCTTTCACACTGAGTTCCGCTCTTGTGTTCCCTGTGATATGCTTTCTAGCCTGCTCTGTGTCATGGGCCCTCACCAGCCTCACTCTCCTGCCTGCCAGGGGGTGCCCAGTTAAAAGAACAGAGGGACAGGCATCTCCCTGACGTGGGGTCTGGATTTCCCTTCAAGTCACCCATGATAGCTGGAGGAGAATGGTCTTCAAAGGACCCTAAAGAGAAACTGTCAAAAATTTACACGGAGTGATGAAGCCAAGCAGACATCACCCTGAGACTTGAGAGGGGTTTGAATGATTCTCCCTTCCCCTTCCATGTAGTTATTATGATTATTTTCATAGAGCAAACCAAGCTGATGGGATCAGATCTCGCGGTCCCGAAGTCTGGAGTTAATTCAAGGGCCATTAGCTAAAGGGACGAGAGGGTGACACTGGGCCTCGAAGTTCCTAATCCCGTCTGCTCTCCTGCTGAGACCCCCGGGCATCTTCCTGAAAATAAAGTAAAATAAATTGTCCTGAGCCAAGCCAGTGACCAGGCAGCCCAGACGTCAGTGCAGGAAGGAAGCTGACTTTGGGGTTTGGCTGACCTGTTAGGGAAGGCTTGGCAGAGAGCCTGCTCGGCGGTTAATCAGTACCTTGTCTGGCTCCACGTCTCCTGGGAGAGGAGATGGAGGCCCCTGTTCCCTTGGCTCTGAGAGGTGTTTGGGGTCCATCTTGCTAAAAGTACTGTTTCAGTTTGAAAGTTTTCAACATGTTTGCGTGTCCAAAGAGAAGGAAGTTAAAGCCTTCACACGCAGACAGGAAGTTTCATCATCCTAGGCACATGGAAGTCAGGAGTGGTCCGATATAGGGAGTGACCAACACATCTGACCCCACGAGGCACTAAATAGAGAACGCAAGGCTGTGTACTGTCCTCAAAGCCTTGGGGTTACGTTGAAAACCCAGCTCACTGTCTGGAAGAGGAGAGATACCCTCGCAGAGAACTCCACTTTGTCTAATGCCACTCGGGGTAAAGGTGTAGGATCTTCAGGCACATAGAGGTGGTTCCCTCCTTCCCTGACCATCCCTACAAGGACCAATGAAAGAGAGAGCAACCTGAGTTTCCCCGGAGAGTCCCCTGGATCCCCCAGATGTGGCATGGTCAGTGCACTCCAGGACTTCCGTATTTGCTGTTCCCTCTGCCTGGATGCTCTTTCCCCACATCTTTGCTGGACCAGCCTCTTCTCAGCACTGATGGCTTAACTCCTAGAGGCCCTCCCTGACCCCTACCCACGGTGGCCCATCCCTGTAGGACTCAGCCTCTCTCTAAGCCATTACTGTTTTTTTCTTTGTAGCAGATAATACTATTTCTGTTTAGTATACTTCCCTTTTCCAGCCTCCACTGACTAGAATGTGAAGTCCCGAGAGCCAGGCTTCACCATAATGATCACAGCCGTAGCCCAGTGCCCAGAACTGTGCCTGGCACCTGGTGGATATTTAGTTGAACTGGTGGGTGGTACTTGGAAAAGATGGGGAAAGGAAGGAGGTGGCTTGGAAACAGAAGGAGGCATGAAGGAGGGAGGTGGCCTTTCTCTACCATTGGCTTTCTTCGTATGCCTCTTAAGGGGCCGACCACGTGGAGGAAGAAACACGCCACCAGTCTCTGTCCCTTTAAGAACCTTCACCAACGAGGAGGCTGAACCCCCGCCCTGTTGGACCACCCTGCAACAGAGGAGTTCCTGGGGTAGCAGAATCTGAACCTGCCGCTGTTCTTTAGCTAAACCAAAGCACTTCTGGCACCATGAGGAAATCTATAGGAAATTGTCTGGGGCAGGCACCCAGGAGAAAGTGGGATGGGCCCCTTTGACTTCAGTTCAGTTCGGTTCAGTCATTCAGTTGTCTCCGACTCTTTACGACCCCATGGACTGCAGCACGCCAGGCTTCCCTTTGACTTGCTGAACTTTAAAAGTAAAAAGGCGGGGACTTCCTTGGTGGTCCAGTGGTTAAGACTTCTCTTTCCAATGCAGAGGGTGCAGGTTCAATCCCTGACTGGGGAGCTAAGATCCCATATGTCTCATGGCCAAAAGACCCAAACGTGAAACAGAAGCAATGTTATAACAAATTCAGTAAAGACTTTTTAAAAATGGCCTACATTAAAAAAAAAAAAAAAGTAAAGGGGCACAGGTGAGAACAGGTTGAAGAAGCCAGTTTTCCTTCTATTTGGTCTGCTTACAATCAAATATCCTAACATCCAGTTCAGTTCAGTTGCTCAGTCATGTCCGACTCTCTGCAACCCCATGGACTGCGGCACGCCAGGCTTCCCAGTCCATCACCAATTCCCGGAGCTTGCTCAAACTCACATCCATCAAGTCGATGATGTCATCCAACCATCTCATCCCCTGTCGTCCTTGTCTAGCATCCAAGGACCGCTTAGTTTTGCCCGGTGCTGGGCTTAGTTGGTGGGTTCCTTAGAGGCAGAGTGGGACTGGGGGTTTTGTGCAGATGATGAAAACTGGTCAGAAAGAGGGCAAGCAGGGTGGGGCAGGTGGACGCGTCAAGCAGAGTTGTTTTCAGCTCGAGTCTGAAAACAGCCTGATCCCTTGGGAGTGTGAACAGCCCCACAGACCTGTTCCACCAGGACAGGAGAAGGTGGGACTTCGTAACCTTGTATCACCCAGTCATCAGCTGCCAGCCACCCAAGGACCAGGTGGCTCCTCTCAGCCGAAGGCAGTTCTCTGGAGAAGGATGCTCTTTGGGGCAGCAGCAGCAGACATTCACAGCTCTGGGGAATGGGTGACGGGGATCCGGATGGGCATCTGTATTATAGAGTCTCCTGTTATTCATTGTTATTCAGTTGCTAAGTTGTATCGATTCTTTGTGACCTCTTGGACTGCAGTATACCAGGCTTCCCTCTCCTTCTCTATCTCCCGGAGTTTGCTCAGACTCATGTCCATTGAGTTGATGATGCTATACAATCATCTCATCCTCTGTCGTCCCCTTCTCCTTCTGCCCTCAGTCTTTCCCAGCATCAGGGTCTTTTCTAATGAACTGGCTCTTTGCATCAGGTGGTCAAAGTATTGGAGCCTCAGCTTCAGCATCAGTCCTTCCAATGTATAGTCAAGGTTGATTTCCTTGAGGATTGACTAGTTTGATCTCCTTGCTGCCCAAGGGACTCTCAAGAATCTTCTCCAACACCACAGTTCAAAAGCATCAATTCTTCAGTGCTCAGACTTCTTTATGGTCTAGCTCTCACATCCGTACACAACTACCGGAAAAACCATAGCTTTGACAAGATGGATCTTTGTTGGCAAAGTGATGTCTCTGCTTTTTAATATGCTGTCTAGGTTTGTCATAGCTTTTCTTCCAAGGAGCAAGTGTCTTTTAATTTCAGGGCTGCAGTCACTGTCTGCAGTGATTTTGGAGCCCAGGAAAATAAAATCTGCCACTGTTTCCATTTTTTCTCCATCTATTTCTCATGAACTGATGGGACTGGATGCCATGATTTTTGTTTTTTGAATGCTGAGTTTTAAGCCAGCTTTTTCACTCTCCTCTTTCACTTTGACCAAGAGGCTCCTTAGTTCCTCTTCGCTTTCTGCCTTAAGGGTGGTAACATCTGCATATCTGAGGTTGTTGATATTTCTCCCAGCAATCTTGAGTCCAGCTTATGCTTCATCTAGCCAAGCATTTCGCATGATGTACTCACCCTGGTGGCTGAGATGGTAAAGAACCTGCCTGCAATGCAGGAGACCTGGGTTCGATCCCTGGGTCGAACAAAGAGTCGGACGTGACTGAGGCTGAACAACAACATGACACTGGCCTCTGAGTTGCCCCTGTTCTCAATCGCTCAGTCGTGTCCGACTCTTTGTGACCCCATGGACTGTAGCCCGCCAGGCTCCTCTATCCGTGAACCCCTGGGTTCGATCCCCTGGAAAAGGAAATGGCTACTCACTCCAGTATTCTTGTCAGGAGAAATCCATGGACAGAGGAGACTGGTGGGCTCCAGTCCATGGGGTCACAAAGAGTCAGACACAACTGAGTGACTAACACTTTCACTTTTCACTCTGCATAGAAGTTAAATAAGCAGGGTGACAATATACAGCCTTGATGTACTCCTTTCCTAGTTTTGAACCAGTCCATTGTTCCATGTCTGGTTCTAACTGCCGCTTAGTGACCTTCATACAGGTTTCTCAGGACACAGATAAGGTTGTCTGGTATTCGCATCTCTCTAAGAATTTTCCAGTTTATTGTGATCTACATGGTCAAAGGCTTTAGCATAGTCAACAAAACAGAAATAGATGTTTTTCTGGAATTCTCTTGCTTTTTCTATGATCCGATGGTTATCGGCAATTTGATCTCTGGTTCCTCTGCCTTTCCTAAATCCAGCTTGTACATCTGGAAGTTCTCAGTTCACGTACTCTTGAGTCTCCTATAGCTTCCTGCTGGCCCAGGATGGGCCACTCCCTTCCCCCCTGGGGTCTTTGCCTCTACCACCTCCCCTGCCTCCAAGGTCCCCTTCCTGCTCCTCTGAAAATCCTCTTCAAACACCAACATCACACGCTTTGATTCCTACAGTGCTTATTGACCTGAATCATGTCCTCCTTATCACCTTCTCCAACATTCCCATCCTACTTTGTACGTGGGCCATGTCTCCACCTGCCCTTGGAAACAAGGACCACCCCCATCTTCCCCTCTGTGTCTCTAACAGGTCCTCGCACAGACCTGGACATGTGTGAAGTGATTCAGAATGTACAACAGAACCCAGAGGACCCTAAGCTCAAGAGCCTGAAGCCCAGGGTCTGTCCAACGTCTCCAGGTTGTAGGCAGAGCTGGTATTTGAGCCCATGACACCACTCAGATCTCCCCTGTTGCGAAGTCCAGATGAGAGTATGTACTTTTTAAAAATTTTTTTTATTTATTTGTTTTAACATGAAAAGCATTTTGTATTGGGGTATAGCCGATTAGCAATGTTGTGATAGTTTTAGGTGAACGGTGAAGGGACTCAGCCATACATATATACATGTATCATTCTCCCCTAAACTCCCCTCCCAAGCAAGCTGCCACATAACACTGAGCAGAGTTCCGTGGCCAATACAATAGGTTTTTGTTGATTATCCATTTTAAATACAACAGTGCATGCTAAGTCGCTTCAGTTGTGTCCGACTCTTTGTGACTCTATGGACTGTAGCCCACCAGGCTCCTCTGTCCATGGGATCCTCCAGGCAAGAATACTGGAGTGGGTTGCCATGCCCTTCCCCAGGGGATCTTCCAGACCCAGGGATCGAAACTATGTCTCTTACATCTCCTCCTTTTGTAGGCTGGTTCTTTACCAGAGCCACCTGGGAATTCCCAAAATTCTTAACTATTCATCTATCCACAGCCCCGTCCTGCCCCCTCTGCACCACCCCCCGCCCCTCTGCCCCAGGAACCATGAGTTCGTGTTCTAAGTCTGTGACTCTCTGTTTTGTAAGTGAGTTCATTTGTAAGAGAGAATATATTTTCTAAGTCACACACTTGGTTTCACTGCTTTGTGTTTCTGGCTGTTAGGATTCTTGGGATTGTAATCTTTGTTCTCTAGGTCAGAAAGCTCTAACTTTGAGTGTCATATTACTGAACTACTGCTCAGAAAACCCATCAACCAAAACTCCCCAGGGAATTTCGGATCTATGAATATTGCAGAAGCTTCTGAGGCACAGTGTGTGGTATTTCCAAAGGAAGTGAAAGCTGGCCTCAGCCCCAGCTGGGACACACAGACCAGCTGGCCACAGCCCAGCCTCACAGCTAACTTTGCTCTGCAACCCAAGACAAGCTTATTTCCCTTGAGCCAGAGCTCACAGCTCCCTAGCAAACAGAACTGGGTCACCTGTGAATGCCACTGCAGTGGTGTATCCCCCGAGGGCCCGAAAGGCACTGGGAGGACTCTGAGGCTTGGGCATGGACTATGCGGTTAGAAATCAAAGACAATCTCTCCTTCTCTCTTTCTCCCTCTCCCATGAGGAGTTACTCTAATATTCTGCTCTAGACCACCCAGGAATTCACAGAAGGACAGACAAAAGAAACAAAAGACATTCCTAGGGCAATTCAGAGTGTCTGGAAGATCACCTGGAGTAGGAAGTGCCAACTCACTCCGGTATTTTTGCCCGGGAAAGTTCACGGATAGAGGAGCCTGGCGGGCTACAGTCCATGGGGTCACAAAGAGTCGGACACGACTGAGCGATTGAGAACAGGGGCAACTCAGAGGCCAGTGTCATGTTGTTGTTCAGCCTCAGTCACGTCCGACTCTTTGTGACCCCACGAACTGCAGCACGCTAGGCTTCCCTCTTTCACTGTCTCCCGGAGTTTGCTTAAAGTTCATTGAGTTGATGAAGCCATCCAATCATCTTATCCTCTGTCACCCCTTCTCCTCCTGCCCTCAACATTTCCCAGCATCAGGGTCTTTTCCAATGAGTCGGTTCTTTGTATCAAGTGGCCAAAGTATTGGAGCTTCAGCTTCAGCATCAGTCCTTTCGATAAATATTCAGTCTTGATTTCCTTGAGAACTGACTGGTTTAATCTCATTGCGGAGTCTCTCAAGAGCCTTCTCCAGCACCGCACTTTGAAAGCATCAATTCTTTGGCACCCAGCCTTCTTTATTTGTCCAGCTCTCACATCCATACATGACTACTGGAAAAAGCATAGCTTTGTTGGCAAAATGATGTCTCTGCTTTTTAATGCCCTGCCTAGGTTTGTCATCATTTTTCTTCCAAGAAGCAAACATCTTTTAATTTCACAGCTGCAGTATCATATCTGTTCTCTAATGGTGCTAAGAAAGGATAATAATTACAATAATAAGTCCGAATGAGAGCCAAGGGAGTGGCTGGGATGTGCCCCCAAGTCAATCAGGAGGAAGAAAACAGTGCAAAGAAGGATGCTATTCAGAGCCACAAGCAACCTCTTTCTCCTGCTCAGTCTCCCCCTCTTCTCGGTCTCTGGAATTCTCCTTCCACCCACGGGCACCAGCCTTTCCACCCCGTGATTGTATAGTGGGGACGGGGAATGGGAGAACTGGCCATCTGACTCTGCCTGGCCAGTTGGCTGCAAATTGTCTTTCATGAAGCCAAAGGAGTTCCAGGCTCAGAATCGTATTTCCCAGACACGGTCTACCAGCCCTTTAGGGTCTTCCATTTGCTACCATCCAGGGGACCTGTGATTTTTCTCTTCAGCACACTGTACATTTAGACTGGGCTTCCTTGGTGTCTCAGTGGCAAAGATCTACCTGCCAGTGCAGGAGACTTGGGTTCGGTCCCTGGTATGGGAAGATCTCACATGCTGTGGGGCAAATAAACCCGTGTCCTGTAACTGCTGAGCCTGTACTCTAGAGCTCCGGAGCTGCCACTAGCAAAGCCTGAACCCTCAGAGCCTGTGCTCCACGACAAGAGAAATCACCGCAATGAGAAGTCTGTGCACCGCAACTAGAGAGCAGCCCCCGCTCGCTGCAACTAGAGAAAAGCCCTCGCAGCAACAAAGACCCAGCACAGCCAAAAATAAATAAATAAATACATAAATATTAGTAAATAAAAAAAATTTTTTAATGTACATTTAGACTCAGGGCCCTTCTTTCAGGAGGGCTTATGAGGGGTCAATATGAAGAGGAGCCGACAAAATATGGGGCTACCAACTTCCCTATGGAAAGTGACTTCTAGGTCAAAACCTGTAGACTCTATTTGTATTTATCTGACCTGAACAGTTGGTTGGGATGAAAAAAGAGAAAGCAATTTTCAGCAAATATGTACTCCTGGGCAAGAAAAAGGAAGGAAGCTTTGATTCACCCCACTTGGATGAATCACAATGGTGTTTATGCTGACCGAGAGAAGCCAGTCTCAAATGTTTGTATACTGTGAGATTCTGTTTATCTGACATTCTTGAGAACAGGAGGATGGGGAGGGAGGGTAGATCAGTGACTGTCGGGGGTTATGAGTAGGGGTCAGGGTACTGCAGAGCAGGAGAGCGGTTTGGTTTTTCATGGGGGAGGTTAAAGAACAGAACGGTTATGTATCTGATTATGGAGATAGTTATAAGAATCTATGTGTTTATCACTCAGTCGATTCCAACTCTTTGCAACCCCATGGACTGTAGCCCACCAGGTTCCTCTATCCATGGAATTTTCCAGGCAAGAATACTGGAGTGGGCTGCCATTTCCCTCTCCAGGGATGTGAATCTCTATAGGTGCTAAAATTCAAAGAATCATGCATAATGTAAGTCAATTTTTTTTTAAATAAAAAGTTAATGATGATAATGGCTGACATTTGCTTCCCACAGACCCAATTTTGTAAGTGCCAAACCTCCATTGTCCCATTGTTTTTCTTCTCAGTAAGCCGTGTGGCTTAAGGTTATGCAACTTGCTCGAGGTCATGTACTAAGCGGACCCTTGAACCATGTCCGTCTGACTCAAGAACCTGTGATCTAACCACTGTGCGGTGGTGCCTCGTTTGGGGGCAGGAGTGGGAAAGGATCACACTATACCTGAGACCTTGGCTTGGAGGGCACACGAGCAAGAATTAGGTTCTCTTCCTATGGGAGAAGATGTCAAGGAGTGGGGAGGGTTAGCCCTGGCTGGAGATGGAACGGCAGGGTTGAATTTACATCTGTCTGCTTCAGATGGCTCTTCCAGGCCCAACCCCATTTCTCTGGTTCTCCTCCAGGATCGCAGGCTGGGAAGCTGAATGGAACTGCTGTCCCCCGGGAACCACACCCACTGTGAAGGAAAAAAATGAGACTAGACCAGTTACAGCCCTCTGCCCCGGGACGGGGATGAAGAAGCAGGGGATTGGGAGACAAGGGGGCAGTTTTTGTTTTCTTCTCATTTATATGTTTCATAAACTGACTTCTTTTCCTATTTTGTTAAAAATGTTTCATTTGTTGGACAGCACAGATGGGTGGGCGATAGCGGATGCATACACAAGTGCATACTCAGTTACGTCCAAATGTTTGCAACCCCGTGGACTGTAACCCGCCAGGCTCCTCTGTCCATGGGAATTCCCAGGCAAGAATACTGGAAGTGGGTTGCCATTTCCTTCTCCAGGGGATCTTCCCAACCCAGGGATTGAACCTGTGTCTCCTGCATTGCGAGCATATTTTTTTTTTAACCACTGTGCCATGTGGGAAGCCCTGCCTGTAAATTCCTGAAGTTGTTTTATGGGAATCAATAGTCCTCTGGAGCCCTGTAGGGTGAGTGGGAATTAACACAGGCTGGATATCAAGACTTCTAAGAAGAGGAAACACAGATGTGGGGGCCTCAGGCTGAAGAGGAACAGCACACATTTAGCAAATTGAAGAGTTCAGTGTATTTCAGGAGAGCCGAGCCTGGAAGCTGAGCCTGGGTGGGGAGGGGCTGGGCCATGCGGGACTCCTGTGCAGAAGACTTTGAACTCTATGCTGATGGCAGTGACAACAAGCAGAGTGGGGGTGAAGTTTAGAAAGATCACTCCAGATGGCCGGGGGAGCCTGCTATATCCAGGGTGTATCCAGGTGTGAGATGGGGAGCAGAGTTTGGCAGTGGCAGGAAGGACACATAGATGGGATCAAAAGGTATTTAGGGAGTAGAATCAATAATAGGTCATGGAGATGGTTCAGATGTAGGGGCCAGGAAGGGAGGACTCATGGAGTTCTGAGCCAATAAAGATGCTTTTCCTTGGGATGTGAACACAGAAAGAAGAGGTGGGGTTGTGACCAGGAGTTTGCTTTTGGAAACTTTCTAGTTTAGGTGCCCATGGGTCATCGGTGTGGAGCTATCCCACTGGTGGTTGATTCTTTGTTCTAGGGCTCAAGGGGAGCTGAACTGGTGATGTGGGCTTGGAGGTCATCAGTATAAATGGCTCTTGGGAGTGGACGGCCTGAGTGGGGAGAACTAGGAAACCTGCAGAGGGAACGGGGAAGAGAACCGAGAAGAAGGATCAAGGCACAACCTCAGAAACCCCTGCATCAAAACACAATCACACACATCACCCTCACTGCATTTGCCATATCAGTATGCTACTTTTATTATTTTCTATTTAATATTTTAAGTTGTCTCATTTTTGACTTAGTGAATTTATCTAAAAGGAAAATCTACATAATTAGATGAAAAATCAGTATCATTACCATAAATAGATATTGGTGATAAAAATAAATACAATGAAAACCAAACAATAGCATGCAATTCTAGCTAGATAGTTTGAGAATCTCCTTTGTTCAAAAAGGAGATTCTCAAATGTCAGTCCTGCTTGCAAGATGTTCCCACACCCAACTGAGCTTGCTCCTAGAAGAAATCAGGGTTGGAAGAGAGTTGAAGAGGGGATTTTTTTTTTTTTTTTTTTTTTTAATTTGGCTGTGCTAGGTCTTTACTGCAGCATGTGGGATCTGGTTCCCCATCCAGGGATCGAATCCAGGACACCTGCATTGGAAGTGTGGAGTCTTAGCCACTGGACCACCAGGCAAGTCCTGGAATAACTTTCTTGCTGACACCTAAAATCAGCTCAGATCTCATCTACAACCAGGGCACTTTTGTCTAAAGCATGGGTCCTCAGATCTATTCCGTAAATGAGCAGATAGGAAATATTTTAGACTTTGAGGGCCAGTTACATCCCTGCGGTATATTCTGCCTCCTTTCCTCCCTCTTTTCTTGCAATCCTTTAAAACCAATCTCAGTTCTTGGTTGTATAAAAACAAGCCCAGGTCTGGATTTGGTATACAAGGCTGTACGAGAGAAGAGCA
The DNA here is from genome assembly GCF_963930625.1 of Muntiacus reevesi. Classification (NCBI taxonomy): domain Eukaryota; kingdom Metazoa; phylum Chordata; class Mammalia; order Artiodactyla; family Cervidae; genus Muntiacus; species Muntiacus reevesi. The sequence goes on from NC_089253.1 coordinate 38,498,460, forward strand.
AACGCCAAGAGAGATAGGAGCCTGTGGTGTCACTAGTGGTCCTGAGGCACTCAGCTTCTTCTTCTTTCTTTAATTTCTGTTTTATATTGGAGTCTAGCTGATTAACAATGTTGTGTTGGTTTCAGGTGTACAATAAAGTGATTCAGTTTTGCACATATGTGTTCAGTTGACCAGTCATCTCTAACTCATTGCGACCCCGTGGACAGGAGCACACCAGGCTCCACATATCCTTTTTCAAATTCTTTTCCCATCTGGGTTATTACAGAATATTGAGCAGAGTTCCCTGTGCTGTCCAGTAAGTAGATCCTTGCTGGTTATCTGTTTCAAATATGGCAGCGTGTAAATGTCAGTCCCAAACTTCCAATCTGGGCCTCCTCCACCTTTGCGTGCTCAACCAGAAGATCGCTTTCCAAGCACTCAGTTTCTGACCACAAATAATCATTCCCTTCCCAGCCATGAAGGGCCTTTCACCGTCTCTGTTTTTAAGCTTCTCCCACAGGATAATTTCTTATCCCCTGTGAGTTTTGGGCTTCCCAGGTGGCACTAGTGGTGAAGAACCCGCCTGCCAACGCAGGAGACATAAGTGATGCGGGTTTGATTCCTGCGTGTGGAAGATCTCCTGGAGGAGGGCATGGCAACCCACTCCAGTATTCTTGTCTGGAGATTCCCATGGACAGAGGAGCCTGGTGGGCTACAGTCCATAGAGTCACAGAGTCAGACATGACTGAAGTGACTTAGCACAAGCACCGTGAGTCTTGGGGGAGATTTGGCTACACTTCCTGTGTTGACAGTTTCTCAGGATCAAACACTGTCAGAACCCATTTTTCAAGGACTCACTACTGGGGTAGCCCTTCGGGCTGGGTCAGTGTTTCAGCAGCAACACCTCCCTCTGGACCCTCCAAGTTCCTCTTCCGATGTGACTCCTTCCCTCAAGACATCTCTGTGCCTCGAGCTGAGGCTCACTGTCCCTCCTTTGCTCACTGAAGAGTAGCTACGTTGAGGTCAACTTTTACTCCCGATCCCCAAGGCGGCCATCAAGTCCTTCCCTCCCTCCTGTCAGGAGCTGGAGTTCAGTTACCCCTCTTCCAACTTGAGTGTGAGTAGGTCTTCCATCTGAGGTGGAAGAGACGTTCTAGGTCTTCCAGGGCGTGGCCGTAAACAGCCTTGCAGGTTCTTATGGAGCCTGTCTTTAGGACACTTGTTTAGAGAGAGGCCAGCTGCCTTGAAAGAAGTTCAGCCAAGGGGTGAGGAAGTCCAAGCTAGTCAAGCGGAGAGAACACATGGAAAGAGAGACGCTTGACATCCTCCAGTTGCATTTTCATTTCTCCAAAATGGATCACCTTTTCAATATAAAAAAACACTTCAGTTATTCATGAACTAACTGTATGTTAGGGGACAAAAATCAGCATAATTTTGACAATATAACCTTGTATTCAGCTTCACACTGTCTTTAGTGGGCAGGTTTTGGCAGACATGCTGTGATAAGTGTTATACTTGAATATGGTAACAAGCTGGGTTACAGTGGAGTTCGAACATTACAGACTGGAGTACTGCAGTGTCAAGGTGCATTATCCATGCACCAAGTACAATTTTAGAATGCTTTGTTAGCATACACGTCAGCTGTGTTTGGGTTTTTCCTTTTTGTCCAGCTACTACTGTCTAGGAGAGACATATGATGTGTCAGTGGCACTGCTTATTAAGGTGTTTGAGGAGCAAATATTAAGAATGTACACAACTGGTACTTGATTCCATCAGAGCACAAGTGACTCCCAGGTAGTTGCCATTGTCTTTTCTCCTTGATACTCCTATATGACTCATACTTGAGGAAACGATATTTTTAAAACACCAATGTATTATTTTTTTTTTTAACTTTTATTGAAGTATAGTTGATGTACAGTATTGTGTCCGTTTCAGGTATACTGCAGTGATTCAGTTATATATATATATATATATATTCAGTTATATATATACAATCCACTCTTTAAGATTCTTTTCCTGTATAGGCCATTACAGAGTACTGAGTAGAGATCCCTGTGCTATAGAGTAGGTCCTTATTAGTTATCTATCTTATATATAGTAATGTGTATGTGTCGATCTTGATCTTTCAGTTTATCCCTCCCCCCTTACCCCCTGGTAACCATAAGCTTGTTTTCTACATCTGGAACTCTATTTCTGTTTTATAGATGAGTTCATTTCTTTTTTTTGATTCCACATTCAAGTGATATCATGCAATAGTTCTCTTTCTCTGTCTGACACTTCCCTCAGTATGACAATCTCTGGGTCCATCCATGTTGCTACAAACACTTTTCAATGTAGCTTTTTAACTTTGTTTTATTTTTTTAATGAAGTATAATTGACCCACAATCCTATGTTAGTTCCTTGAGCACAGTGTAGTGATTTGATATTTCTGATGATCACCACAGTTAAGTCTAGTCACCGTCTGCCGCCGTGCAAAGATATTACATAATGATTGACTTCTTTCCCTGCACTGTGTATTTCATACCAATGACTCATTTGTTTTGCAACTGAAAGTTTGTACCTCTAATCTTCCCCACCTATGTCTTTCCTTTCTTCACTCCCCTACCTTTCTGCAAACATCTGTTTGTTCTCTGTATCCATGACGCTTTCGTTTTGTTATGTCTGTTCATTTGTTTTGCTTTTAGGCTCCACGTATAAGTGAATTCGTACAGTATTTTCTTTGTTTGACATTACTTAGCATGATACCCTCTAGATCCACCTATGCTGTCCCAAATGGCAGGATTTCATTCTTTTTTTTGGGGGGGGGGGGCATGCTGCTCAACTTGTGGGATCTTAGTTCCCCAACCAGGGATTGAATCCCAGCCTTTGACAGTGAGAGCACAGAGTCCTAACTACTGGACCACCAGCGAATTCCCCCAAGATTTCATTCTTTTTTTATGAGTGAGTAATATTCCATTGTGTATCTTCTTTATCCATTCATCAATTGACAGGCACTTAGGTTGCTTCAGTCACTCTATGTCTTTTGATTGGAACATTTACATTTTAAATAATTATTGATTGGTATTAAATATACCCTTATATTACCATTTTGGTTAATCATTTTCCATTTGTTTTTGTAATTCTTTTTTTCTTCTTTCTTTTTCTTTTGCTCTCTTCCTTTGTGATTTGATAACTCTCCTTAGTGTTATGTTTGCGTTCTTTTCTCTCTTGCGTGTATCTATTATAATTATAGATTTTTGGCTTGTGATTACTATGAGGTTTATATATATACATGTGTGTGGTTACTATGAGGTTTATATGTTCATGATTATTTTCAGCTGATAATCTTAAGTTTTTGAACACATTCTAGCAACTCTGTACTTTTACTTCCTCCAACCATTGGGTTTAATGTTTTTGACATAACATTGCATACCTTTTTGTTTTGTGTGTCCCTTAACTATTTATTGTAGATATATTAATAGATGATAAGTCTAGAGAGTCCCTTGGACAGCAAGGAGATTAAACCAGTCAATACTAAATGAAATCAACACTGAATATTCATTGGAATGACTAAAGTTGAAGCTGAAGCGTCAATATTTTGGCTGCCTGATGCAAAGAGCCAACTCACTGGAAAAGACCCTGATGCTGGCAAAGATTGTGGAAAAGAGAAGAAGGGGGCAACAGATGAGATGATTGGATGGCATCAGCAACTCAATAGACATGAGTTTGAGGAAACTCCAGGAGATGGTGGAGGGAAGCCTGGCATACTGCAGACCATGGGGTTGCAAAATCTGACAAAACTTAGTAACTGAACAACAACTAGCTTTTTTAGCTGTCCTGGCCCAGAAACTAGACATGTAAGTAAAGACAACTTCAAATGGCTTCAAGCCACCCTGGAATCTCATGAGACCCCAAGTAAGAACTGCCCTGCTAAGCCCAGTCAAGTCCCAGATGGTGAAAGATAGTAACCTAACCTTTTAAGCCACTACATTTGGGGGTGGTTTGTTATACAGAAATTGACAACTGGAACACCACCCAAAAGTAATGTCTCATCAGGAAGTTTTCTATCTCACTCAGGGATAAGGTTTAAATTCTCTCTTCTCTCATCCAAACCAGATGACTTTTCCTCAACTTTGCAGGTTAATCTCTGGTTTTCTCATCAGAGAATGATGTGAATTTTTAACCCAGCTCAAATTACTCAAACCCAGGAGTTCTCAAACTGGTTAACTGAGAAAGGTACTTTTGTTTGCCTAAGCCAGAGTCATTGCCCAAATCTTTCGTCCTGTACTCTTCTTACTGTAAAGCCTGGGATGGCCAGATACGCATTTCCTGGCTTTGTTGGGGAGGGCTTTATAACCCTTATTTGGCCAGTGATGTGAGGTCAGCTGTTGTGTTCTTGAAAACAATCTTTGCTTGTTGATAAGGGGGAAGCTGGGGGAAGGAACTGCCTGACATCATCACCTGCTTTCTGCTCCTGAACATGGTGTGAGGATGTGATGTGATGTGTGGGGCTGCTGCAATCATCTTGAAATGATGAGGGGAAACCTAGGAACTCAGAACCTTAACATCTTCTTTATGAAAAGAATAAACAACTCTTTCTTTAAAACATTGCTGGTCAGGGGACTTCCTGGTGGTCCAGTGGTTAAGAATCTACCTGCCAGTGCAGAGGACATGGGTTCGATTCCCAGTCCAGGAAGATTCCACAGGCCATGGAGCAACTAAGCCCATGTGCCACAACTACTGAACCCATGTGCTGCAACTACTGAAGCCTTTGTGCCTAGAGTCCATGCTCTACAACAAGAGAAGGCACCCCAAGGAGAAGCCTGTGCACTGTTGCCGGGCCAGTCGGAAGATTTCAGCGAGCAACACGACGCGTTCCTTTAGGCTAAGAAATAAAGACACAGGACAGATGGGGTCGAGAGGATCGCTGCAGTCATCGATGATTCTTTATTTCTCTAAGCTTCATTTATACTTAAACCAAGAAGGAGGCATCCCAAAGAAAATTCTTCCCCATGTACATCATCTTTAAGATAACAATCACTAGAACTCTCACTAGGCGCCAGAGCACAGGAATGACATCCTGATTTATCTTAGGGGTAATCGTAAAAAGGCTATCTGTCTGCGTCATGTGTGCATTCAAGGCTTACTAGTGTTCTGTTAGGATTTAACTTTGGATAGTAAATTCCAGAGGGGTGGCGGGACAGAGAGCTATGTCCTTGAAGAGACCCTTGATAATCAATCAAGGCAGCTCCCAGAGTCAGCTCTTTCAAGCCGCTCCCCGCAGCTCCCCCTCTTTTATTTAGTAAAATGGCACGCCTGATTCTTTTGGTGTAAGTAATTGCTGTGTAGGACAGCCTTGATGTCCCACAGCTCTTTGACAAATTTCTTTATGATACAAGGAGCAATGCACACAAAAAGCGCTAATACCAGAAGCACGGCCACGACCCCCGAAAAAAGATGCCAAAGTGAGGTTATTGAGGGAAAATTGGAAAACAAACTGTTAACAAATTCTTCAGCAATTTTTGCCAAATCCATACTAGCCCGAGGAGCATTTTTTATATCAAGAATTTCCTGATGAAGTTGTATTAGATCTAAGGAAATGTTTTCATTATGCCAAATACCATCTAAATGTGATTTCACTCTGTCCCAAGGAATTTCAGTATCATTATAAATTTTTGGTGTAACACAAATCCAATGATAGTTAGCATGACATCTAATTTTTGTTCTTAGCTTTAACCTTTGCACTTCTTCTCCCAAAAATCTTACTGCATCATAAAGCGCATTTAGTCTATCCTCTAATTTTCTACCTATATCTTCTTGAATCCCTAAAGCTTTGGAAGTATTTTTTGCCAAATCGTCTACAATGCTAGCAGTATGCACAGATTGAGCTAAAGATACAGAAGCAGTAACAGCAGAAGCAATCAAAGTTATTAGTGACACTATCCCCAAAATTATTAATCTTATCTCTCTTTGTGGCCTAGCAAGAGCCGTGGGCACTCTTTCCCATAGTTCAAGCTCAGACTCTTCAAACCAGGGCTCAGTAAGATTTACAGGCAACATAACAAAAGGTGGTTGTTTAACTATTAAGACTCCAGAATTATTTCTTATTCCTCGAATGCAATTGGTTAGGGTACAATTAAAACAATGAATATAATATTGACTATTATTCTTAGTAAGATTTACAGAACCAGCAATAATCATAAATGGATAAGGTACACAAGCCCGAGGATATCTCCAGGTTGCATTCCAAAAAAGTCCACCTTTAACCTTTTCTCCAGTCTGCAGGAAGGATCCGCTTGTTTCAAAAGTGGCCAGCAACTTCCAGACCTCAGTTTGATAAACAAGGGTGCCGCCAAGATTCCAAATTCTTGCTGCAAACTGTCTGTTACTTTCCTTTCCAGGGTTTCTCCCTGAATCTGGCGACCAGTCCCACAGTGAGTGCGTGCTGTTAGGAATAGAATACACCGTAGCAGTCTCATTCCGGCAGAGTTTCCATGGCACCGCTATATGTTTCCCTTTATGCCCCAGGCCACAGAATGGGATATCCTGGGGTCCCGTTCCGTTGCGTTGCTGTGCATGCCCTGTGAGCTTGGTCACACCAGGAATATCCACACTCCAGCCAGTGCTGTAATCAGAATATCCGACATCTATAACAGTGAGACAACCTGAAACATTATGATTTCGAAAAAAAACACATTGGTAATTGTGAAGAGGATCCAGTATAAGAAATGTTGGCATTCTGCGGAAAAATATGTTTATCAGAAAACCCCCCCAAAAGTATTGTGTCATTCACATACACAGGAACAGAACTCATTTCCCATCCAACAGGCTGTAAAAGAGGGGGATCAGGAACATACGCCCAGAAGACACTGGCTTCCATGGAACTTATCTGGTTTAAAAGGAGTAATAAAGAAATTAATATACTAGTAGGAGAGGCGGGGGAAGGGTTCGGAGCATTCTCACACGCCATCTGTAACAGTGCCTGTATCTGCTGAGCTGTCGGCAGCGGGACCGTCTCCTGGATTGTGAGCTGTCTCATTCGCTCCACCAGTGATCTCCGCCGTGCATACCAGCCTTTCCGGGAGCCAGCGCGGCGCTTCGGCATTCTTCGGGAAAACACAAACATGACCTCTCCCCAATGTTAGAACTGGATCCGGCCCATGCCATCTGCCTTCCAGCGGGTCTTTCCCCCTGACCAATGGCCGAGCCTTTTTATTATCATAGTGCCCAAAACGTTGAGCTGCTGATTTGCCATCCCGGTCAAGACTTAGAAAATTAAAAACGAATAAGGCATGGCTGAGGAGATTGTTAGGAGTAATAGTATATAAATTTCCCCGTTTTAATTTTTTCAATTGGTGCTGAAGGGTTTGATGTGCCTGCTCAACAATTCCTTGGCCTTGCGGATTATATGGAATACCAGTCTTATGCACAATTCGTAATTGGGCACAAAAGGCTTGAAAATTGCGACCAGTATATCCAGGGCCATTGTCTGTTTTGATGCATTTAGGTAGGCCCATAGCAGAAAAGCTCCGTAAGCAATGCTGAATACAATGCTTACTAGCCTCTCCAGGTTGAAGTGTGGCCATGAGGAAACCAGAAAAGGTATCCACAGTAACGTGCACATATTTTAATTTACCAAAATCAGGGATGTGAGTAACATCCATTTGCCACAAATCGTTGGGGAGTAAACCCCGAGGATTGACTCCATAAGTGGGAAGAACAAAAAACTGCGGGCAGGTAGGACAAGTTTTTACAATGTGACGAGCGGCCCCTCGGGAAATTCCAAATTGCAGCCGTAATGAATTGCTATTCTGATGGTGTATTGCATGAGAGGCCTGTGCTGCAGAGACAGGGGTTAAGGAAGAATAACATACCATATGGGTGGCTTCATCTGCCAGAGCATTCCCGGCCGTTAAAGGCCCAGGAAGGGCAGTGTGAGCGCGTATGCGCCCAAAAAAGCAAGGATGAGTTCGGGCTCGAATGAGATTCTGAACTTTCAAAAACAAGGTTTGAATAGAGGGCTTTGCAGCTCCAATGAGGGGTACTGTTTCAATGACTGAGAGAGCTCTGACAACATAATGACTGTCAGAGTATAAATTAAAACTTTGACGAACACGTTGCAGAGCTTGGAGTACTGCAAAAAGCTCTACTTCTTGAGCTGATGAATATGAGGTTTGACAATAATAAGATTCATTTTCAATTACCAAACTGGCCATGCCATTGGAAGATCCATCAGTAAAGACAGTTGTCCCTTTTTCCAAAGGGCATTGCTGCACGACTTTTGGAAAAATAAACTGATGCAGCTGTACAAATTGTAACAATTTATTAGCAGGATAATGTTGTTTAATCTCCCCTGCATACTGTGCAAGCGCAATTGCCCAATCATCAGAAAATTGAGAGACCCACAGTTGCTGTTCAGTTGAAAAAGGAATACAAATAAAGTGGGGATCCCTTCCCAAATAAGTAACGGATTCCTGCCTGCCTTTGGCTATTACTTTGGTTACAAGAACATGATAAGGACTTAACACCCGTAGGGGAGAAACTGGTAGGCAAATCCACATTAGAGGGTTATCTTGAAACAGGACACCGGTAGGTGAATGTTCTGAGGCAAGGATATTAAGTCCCCAAGGCCTTTCATAATCACAGTAACTGGAATGCTGCTGTGATAAGGCAGTTTCCACTTTCTGAAGAGCTCGCTCTCCAGCTTCTGTAAGGCTGCGTGGGGAGGTAGGATTATTATCTCCCTTTAAGATATCAAAAAGAGGCTTTAATTCATATGTTGCAAGATGTAAATAGGGCCTAATCCAATTAATGTCCCCGAGCAACTTTTGAAAATCATTAAGTGTTTTCAGATTATCCCTTCGCAAAGCAATGGGCTGAACTCCAAATGTCTCCCTTTCTAAACGAAAGCCAAGATAGGAATAAGGAGGAAAGGTTTGCACCTTTTCTTTGGCTATTATAAGCCCTGCAGCCTTCAAAGTTGGTTCCATGAAGGCATAAGCTGCTAACAGATGTTCTTCATCGAAATGTGCCAGGTAATGCAAAATGTAAAGATCAGAATATTTTACTCGAGTCTCTTCTAATGCTGCTGCAACAAATTTTTGACATAAAGTCGGACTATTAGCCATACCTTGAGGCAAAACTTTCCATTGATAGCGGCGCATTGGTTGAGAGAAATTAACAGATGGAACACTAAAGGCAAATCGAGGACAGTCTTGAGGTGCCAAGGGAATAGTATAGAAACAATCCTTTAGGTCTATGATTATTATATGAGCATTTCTCGGAATAGCCATGGGGGAAGGTAAGCCAGGTTGTAAAGTTCCCATGACTTCCATAGTTTCATTAACCTTTCGCAAATCTTGCAAAAGCCTCCATTTTCCAGATTTTTTCTTAAAAACAAAAATGGGCGAATTCCAAGGTGAATTAGACTGTTCAATATGTCCCAATTCTAACTGTTCCTGCACCAGTTGTTGGGCAGCGTCAATTTTCTCTTTGGAAAGGGGCCACTGATCAACCCACTCAGGCTCCTCAGACTTCCAAGTAATAGGATCTGTGTGAATTACAGGAGGATCAGAGGTCCCTTCTAAAAATACCCAAGTCCACTTCTTTTTGGTAACCTTTTTGTCTGAACAGGTACAACAGTTCCCTGATTATTTCTTCCAAGTCCCGAGGTGGGAAGAAGCCCTTGATCTAAAAGCTGATTACTAACCTGTTCACTGGGGCTGTATAAATATACTCCCATATGGGTCATAACATCTCGTCCCCACAAATTTACAGGGAGGTTTGGGAGGATATAAGGTCTAATGTCCCCTTCATGACCCTCATGGTGAGTCCAATGTAACAGCTCTGTACTTTGTTATTAGTTATTAGTTTGACCAATTCCTTGCAATGTTGATGTAGCTATCTGTTTAGGCCATTCTCAGGGCCAGTGTCTCTCAGCAATAACAGAAACATCAGTTCCTGTGTCCAAAATACCTGTAAACAACTTTCCATTTATTCTTAACGTTAACTCAGGACGATTATTAGTTATTGCCTGGACCCAGTAGGCGTCAGAGGATCCGAAGGCACTTTCCCCTCTCCTGGAAGCCAATGCTTTTCCTGTCTGCACCGCAGGGACCAATATCAATTGAGCTATACGCTGCCAACTAGCTATGGTGGCAATGCATTGCGGGGAATGGGCCATAATTTTGATTTCTCCTGTATAGTCAGCATCAATTACTCCAGGAGCTATGAGCAGGCCTTTTATGGTAGAGCTACTATGCCCAAGCAAAAGGCCCACAGTTCCGTCAGGCAAAGGGCCATATACCCCAGTGGGCAGAGCTTGCATTCCCATTTCGGGAGTCAATACTGTGTAGGAGGAGGAACAGAGGTCCAAGCCTGCGCTCCCTGAGGTGGCTCTGAACAAGTCTGTGACTCACCTTTTACCATCTGATTTCCCTGAATTGCCCCATAACATTGTTTCGGGTCCAGGGACTGGCCCCTCACCCAGTTTCCCGACTGCGAGGGAAGTGGCTTGCCCTGGACATCAATTTTTGATTTACAATCTTTTGCCCAATGTCTTCCTTTTTTGCATCTAGGGCATAAATTAGGAGTTTTAGTATTCCCCGAATTGGCTCGTTGGGGGCAAAAGGCGGCACGATGTCCGGGCTGGCCACAAACAAAACAGCTAGCATTTCCTCTACTAGGTGATCCTCGTTTATTTTTTATCTGCTGTTGATATAGCACTTCTTTTATGCTTTTACCTTGTAAAGCTGCAGCCAGGGTAATACCCTGCATATAGGAAGGTCCAATATCAGCACATATACGAATGTAGTCTGATAGGCCCCCCTTTTTTCTGTACCGTCTAAGTGCAGCCTGACAGGCAGAATTTGCATTTTCATAGGCTAATTTTTTAGTAAGCACCATTCCAGCCTGCTCATCAGCCATAATCTTACCTACTGCTTCAAGAAGACGAGCCACGAAATCTTGATATGGTTCATCAGGCCCCTGACGAATTTTTGAAAGGTCCTCAGTCTTATTACTAGAACAAGGAAGCTTTTTCCAAGCCTGCCGAGCAGCATGAGAAATTTGAGCATATGCTCCAGGCAGATAATTTAATTGAGCATTCGTATTCTGATAAGCTCCTTCCCCTATCAACATCTCATATGTAGTATTAATCCCTTGTCGCTGGTTTAATCCAGCTATAAGGCCACATTGTTCCATAAATTCTGATTTCCACAATAAATAGTCCCCTCCTGTTAAGCAAGCTCTTGCTATTTGTTTCCAGTCACTTGGCGGCAAGTTTTGACCTCCTAAATTCTCTATCATAGCCTGGGTGAAAGGAACCGTGGGACCGTGTTGTGCACAGGCAATTTTTAATTCTTTTAGTTGTTTGAAAGGTAAAGCTTCATAATACCGCTGGTTTTCATGCTCGAATACCGGGAAAGCAGCGGAGAATCCCTGAACAGCTTCTCCAACTCTTTGGGCCTGTAGCATAGCTTTTTGCAAGGGGGACAAACTGTGTGATTCATGAGCTATAGCTAACGATTTTTCAGGTTTGGAAATAGGTGGAGGATCTAATCCAGCAATAATTGAGGGTGCGTAAGCAGGAGGCGCAGTAGGGATTGCACCAGCACCTTCATCCCTACCTTCCCTTTGTATTTCTTCCTTTATTGTTATTAATAATTGCTGCATGAGTGCCTCCAGACTCTTTGTCGGAGGGGCAGCTGCTGCCTGCACATTCGAATCGTCAGTTACAAGTAATTCCCAATGATCATCCTTATGGTAAGCAGCTGCCTGTTCCTCAAAACTTTCCTCATCCTCTGGAGTCAACGTTCCCTCATTTTCGTTCAAAGGTTTGGCAGATTCTAATTCAAAGGTTGTGGATCCTTTCCCTTTGGGAGTAGCATAAATTGGATCTTCGGGTGGGAGCATGTGTTTTAATTTACTCCCTTCCTCATGTTCAATATCAAGGCAGTCTCTTATTAAAGACCATAATGAAAATGTCTCCACAGGAACCTTATTAGGTCCGTGGAGAGTGTAATATGTTTGAATCTGTTTCCCTATCTTTTTCCATATCTCTAAACTCATAGTCCCTTCCTGTGGAAACCAGGGACATACTTCCTCAACAAAACTAAGAAAAGTCTGCAATTTTGTTTTAGTAACCTGCATTTCCCAATCCTTCAACATTATCTGTAACATATGCACAAACAACTGACGACTATGATCTTGCCCCATAGTTTATACTCTCGACAATAAACCTCCCTACCCCACAATGTTCAAGCACAAATATCCTTTTACTTACTTGCTGCAAAATTTCCAACGGATAGCGGCCGAGAGGAACTTTCGTTGAGCCCCACGCTGTTGGGCTCCACTTGCCAGACCAGCCGGGAGATTTCAGCGAGCAACACGACGCGTTCCTTTAGGCTAAGAAATAAAGACACAGGACAGATGGGGTCGAGAGGATCACTGCAGTCAACGATGCTCCTTTATTTCTCTAAGCTTCATTTATACTTAAACCAAGAAGGAGGCATCCCAAAGAAAATTCTTCCCCATGAACATCATCTTTAAGATAACAATCACTAGAACTCTCACTAGGCGCCAGAGCACAGGAATGACATCCTGATTTATCTTAGGGGTAATCGTAAAAAGGCTATCTGTCTGCGTCATGTGTGCATTCAAGGCTTACTAGTGTTCTGTTAGGATTTAACTTTGGATAGTAAATTCCAGAGGGGTGGCGGGACAGAGAGCTATGTCCTTGAACAGACCCTTGATAATCAATCAAGGCAGCTCCCAGAGTCAGCTCTTTCAAGCCGCTCCCCGCACACTGTAACTAGAGAGTAGCTCCCACTTGCTGTAACAAGAGAAAACCTTGCACATAGCAACAAAGACCCAGCATAGCCTAAATAAATAAATGAATGAAATTTAAAAATAAAACTATTGTTGGTCTTTTTTTTTTGGCAACTGAATGCATTCCTTACTGTGATATGAGTGATATGTGTTCACTTTAGGGACAAGAAGATCTGAACTTTGTTTATAAAGGTGGGGAGTGTCTCCCTTTGGAGGCCTCCCTGTTGAGTTTTTGCCTCCTGGGGCTGGAGATTCAGGTGAAGGGAGGAGGAACATGCCTCTGCCTGGGGCTTCAGTTGGGAGCTGGGGAGGGCTTATGGGTTCTGGCAAGGGAAGACTTGGGGAATGGCTGATGTGAGCCCTCCCTACTGCAGTGGGCTTTCCCTACCATCAACCCTGGGTCTGGTCTTGATCACATGAGAAGTCACAGCTACCACCCTGGACTCATGAACTAGGGGACTGGGAGGTCCCCCCCAGTACTGACGGTAGGCGGGGGTGGAGAGGACAACAGACAGTGAATCAAGTCAGGAGACTGGGCTCTGGTCTCAGCTCTGCCACTAACTGTCTTTGTGTCCTTGTATCTCAACCAATTCCCTGAGGGCCGGTGTTCTGAGCCCTCATCTGTGAATAGGACATTCTGTGCGTTCTGTGTTCACAGGAAACCCGCTGTCCTCAGGCCCCTGTGTCTGAGCCTCTTCTTGGAAGCACAAGTAATCCTGGGCCATGAAGGGCCCACAGCCAACAGTCGGCAAATGCCACTCCAGGATCCTCCTATGGTGGGAAGGGAAACCTGAGCCCCTGCTGGGCTTCCAGAGGCCAGGTGCAGCGACACGGGAGGAGGATGGGGCGGAGGTGGGGGTGGGACAGGAGGCAAAGATGAATCAGAGGAAGAGCCTGCCTAGAGCTGCACAGAGTAAGGGGAGGATGGTAATGGGAGGATCCAAGCTCCTAAGGTCCCTGATCCCTGCCCTGCCAGCTCTCTCAGCTCACTTCCTGCTGATGGACTAGTGCGGGTGCTGGGGCTGGGGGGAACGGTGGGCGGCCAGGCTACATGGCGGGGGAGGGGACAGAAACTGGAGTCCCAGCCTCTGAAAAGGTGGTGTTCAGGGTTCCTCACTGCTCCCCAGGAGGCTGAGCTGCAGGGAAGTTCCCACCACCCACCGTGCTTTCTCCTCCCCTCTCCGGAATTTCTGCAGGGAACATTCTGCAGTCAGCCAGGAAAGGATCCGCCCACAGACCTCTGGAGCTGTAGATCCCCTCCTTCCTGTACTGCTCTCCTACCCAGATAATACCTTCAAGCAAACAGGAGTGTGATGGCAGCTCAGTGAATGCCGTTCGTGTTCCAAGCAAAATTTCCAAATCTTATCTCAACTAGTTCTCTTGATAAATCTAAGTACTCCATTGGTTTCAGAGATGAGGAAGCAGGAGCAAAGAGACTGACTGACCTCCAAGCGGTCACACCAGCCAAGAAGCAACACTGCCACAATTTCCACTCTGGCTTGTTGACCTTTTCATTTTCTGCTTCTGTTAGGTCCACATCATTTCTGTCCTTTACTGAGCCCATCTTTGCATGAAATGTTCCCTTGGTATCTCTAGTTTTCTTGAAGAGATCTGTAGTCTTTCCCATTCTATTATTTTCCTCTACTTCTTTGCACTGATCACTGAGGAAGGCTTTCTCATCTCTCCTTGCTATTCTTTGGAACTGTGCATTCAAATAGGTGCATCTTTCCTTCTCTCCTTTGCCTTTAGCTTCTCTTCTTTTCTCAGCTATTTGTAAGGCCTCCTCAGACAACCATTTTGCTTTTTTGCATTTCTTTTTCTTGGGGATGGTCTTGATCACTGCCTCCTGTACGGTGTCATTAATCTCCATCCATAGTTCATCAGGTACTCGGTCTATCTGATCTAATCCCTTGACTCTATTTCTCACTTCCACTGTATAATCGTAAGGGATTTGATTTAGGTCATACCTGAATGGTCTAGTGGTTTTCCCTACTTTCTTCAATTTCAGTAAGAATTTGGCAATAAGGAGTTCATGATCTGAGCCACAGTCAGCTCCCAGTCTTGTTTTTGCTGACTGTATAGAGCTTCTCCATCTTTGGCTGCAAAGAATATAATCAATCTGATTTCGCTATTGACTATCTGGTGATGTCCAAGTGTAGATTCTTCTCTTGTGTTGTTGGAAGAGGGTGTTTGCTATGACCAGTGTTCTCTTGACAAAACTCTATTAGCCTTTGACCTGCTTCATTTTGTATTCCAAGGCCAAATTTGCCTGTTACTTCAGTTATCTCTTGACTTCCTACTTTTGCATTCCAGTCCCCTATAATGAAAAAGACATCTTTTTTGGGTGTTAGTTCCGGAAGGTCTTGTAGGTCTTCATAGAACCATTCAGTTTCAGCTTCTTCAGCATTACTGGTTGGGGCATAGACTTGGATTACTGTGATATTGAATGGTTTGCCTCGGAAATGAACAGAGATCATTCTGTTGTTTTTGAGATTGCATCCAAGTACTGCATTTTGGACTCTTTTGTTGACTATGATGGCTACTCCATTTCTTCTAAGGGATTCCTGCCACAGTAGTGGATATAATGGTCATCTGAGTTAAATTCACCCATTCCAGTTCATTTTAGTTCACCGATTCCTAAAATGTTGATGTTCACTCTTGCCAACTTCTGTTTGACCACTTCCAATTTACCTTGATTCATGAACCTAACATTCCAGGTTCCTATGCCATACTGTTCTTTATAGCATCAGACTTTACTTCCATCACCAGTCATACCTACAGATGAGTGTAGTTTTTGCTTTGGCTCTGTCTCTTCATTATACTATACAAAAGAGATCTTCATGGCCCTGATAATCATGATGGTGTGATCACTCACCTAGAGCCAGACATCCCGGAATGTGAAGTCAAGTGGGCTTTATGAAGCATCACTATGAACAAAGCTAGTGGAGGTGATGGAATTCCAGTTGAGCTATTTCAAATCCTAAAAGATGATGCAGTGAAAGTGCTGCAGTCAATATGCCAGCAAATTTGGAAAACTCAGCAATGGCCACAGGACTGGAAAAGCTCAGTTTTCATTCCAATCCCAAAGAAAGGCAATGCCAAAGAGTGTTCAAACTACCACACAACTGCAGTCCTCTCACACACTAGCAAAGTAATCCTCAAAGTTCTCCAAGCCAGGCTTCAACAGTACATGAACCGTGAACCTCCAGCTAATCAAGCTGGTTTTAGAAAAGGCAGAGGAACCAGAGATCAAACTGCCAACATCCATTGGATCATCGAAAAAGCATGAGAGTTCCAGGAAAACATGTACTTCTACTTGATTGACTATGCCAAAGTCTTTGTGTGGATTACAACAAACTATGGAAAGTTCTTCAAGACATGGAAACACCAGACCACCTGACTGACCTGCCTCCTAAGAAATCTGTATGTAGGTCAAGAAGAAACAGTTAGAACTGGACATGGAAAAACAGACTGGTTCCAAAGTGGAAAAGGAGTATGTCAAGACTGTATATTGTCACCCTGCTTATTTAACTTATATGCAGAAAGCATCATGAGAAATGCCAGGCTGGATGAAGCACAAGCTGGAATCAAGATTGCTGGGAGAAATATCAATAACCTCAGATATGCAAATGACACTATCCTTATGGCAGAAAGTGAAGAAAAACTAAAGATGAAAGTGATGAAAAGTGAAAGATGAGAGTGAAAAAGCTGGCTTAAAACTCAATATTCAGAACACTGAGATCATGTCATCTGATCCCATCACTTCATGGCAAATAGATGAGGAAATAATGGAAACAGTGAGAGACTTTATTTTCTTGGGCTCCAAAATCACTGCAGATGGTGACTATAGCCATGAAATTAAAAGACGCTTGCTCCTTGGAAGAAAAGCCATGATCAACCCAGACAGCATATTAAAAAGCAGAGACATTACTTTGCCAACAAAAGTCTGTCTAGTCAAAGCTGTGGTTTTTCCAGTAGTCATATATGGATGTAAGAGGTGGACTACAAAGAAAGCTGAGCATTGATGAATTGATGCTTTTGAACTGTGGTGTTGGAGAAGACTCTTGAGAGTCCCTTGGACTGTGAGGAGATGCAACCAGTCAATCCTAAAGGCAATCCGTCCTGAATGTTTATTGGAAGAACTGATGCTAAAGCTGAAACTCCAATCCTTTGGCCACCTGATGTGAAGAACTGCCTCATTTGAAAAGACCCTGATGCTGGGAAAGATTGAAGGTGGTAGGAGAAGGGGGCGACAGAGGATGAGATGGTTGTATGTCATCACTGATTCAATGGTCATGAGTTTGACTAAGCTCCGGGAGTTGATGATGGACCGGGAAGCCTGGCGTGCTGCTGCCCACGGAGTCACATAGAGTTGGACATGACTGAGTGACTGAACTGAACTGAACTTGTTGACCTTAACCCCCACTTCTTCAGGCTGACCATCCATCACCTGGAGAGTAAAACCCATACCGGCAGCTGGACATAAATGGCCCTCTGGGTGTGGTCTCCACGGGCTTTCATTTCTAGAAGTGAGGAGGATGTGGGGGAGAGCCACACAAGGGCCTTCAAATGAACCTGCAATGTTTTAACATTTTATTACTTAAAAACATAAGAAGCAAACATGGAACAGTGTTGACATCAGGCAAAGCTGGGTGATGGGTACATAAGTCTCCCACCCAGTGTGTGTGTGTGATTTTGTTCCTTTGTAAATGAGCTGGTTTCTGAACTTGAGAGGAGGGTTGGGCTCCAAGGAGACAATTAAGATTTTAACAGCTTACTGTAACAGCTTACTGTAAGTGTAAGCTTACTGAACATTTCATTTCTCTAAGTATTGAGAAGTGCATGTTAATAGTTATTCCAACCAATAGTTAATCTGTCAAAGAGTTCTATCAGACGTAGACATTCAGAGAGATGTTCTAATAAATAAGCACCATAATCAGCAGAAACCTGCAAAGCCTTTGCTGGGGGAAGTCAATCTGTGCACAGTGCAGTATCCAGGCAGGTTTGTTGTTTAGATTCACAAGTCATTTTGTTGTCAGAGTATTACATTATTATCTATGCTTTCCTGTAAGCTTGAAATATTTCATAATTAAAATTAGATTGCCATGTAGATCCTTCTGTGGGACATTGTGATCCCCCCAAAGACGTTCCGGTCATTTTCCCAGTACCTGTGAATATGTGACCTTACAAGGCAAAAGGGACCTTGTGGGTATGATCGAGTTAAGGATTATCTCAGTGGGCCTGCTGGAATCAGGGCTTCCCCAGTGGCCCAGTGGTAAAGAATGCACCTGGTTTAGGAAGATACCCTAGAGTAGGAAATGGCAACCTACTCCAATATTTTTGCCTGGGAAATCCCATGGACAGAGGAGCCAGAGAGGCTGTACTCCATGGGTCCACAAAGAGTCAGACACGAATGAGCAAATGAGCACTGCTGCTGGCGTCACA
Organism: Muntiacus reevesi; assembly: GCF_963930625.1. NCBI lineage: Eukaryota > Metazoa > Chordata > Mammalia > Artiodactyla > Cervidae > Muntiacus > Muntiacus reevesi. The sequence goes on from NC_089253.1 coordinate 38,516,691, forward strand.
GTTCGTTCATTATCAGAGAGTAAGGTGCCTCAGCCAGAGGGGATATGAAGATGGAATTAGTGGCTGGAATTGTGGGGTTATGAGTTGAAGAACGTGGGCAGCCTTTGCTCAGTCGTTCAGTCATGTCCAACTCTTTGCGACCCCATGGAGTAGTCCTCCAGGCTCCTCTGTCCATGGGATTTTCCGGGCAAGAATACCAGAGTGGGTTGCCATTTCCTCCTCCAAGTGGGCAGCCTTTAGAAACTGGCAAAGTCAGGGAACCATTTCTCTCCAAGTCTCCAGAAGGATGGTTTCTGGCCCCTGTGAGACTCACTGGAGACTTCTGACCTCCAGAACTGTGAATGATCTTGTGTTTTTTGAAGCCACCAAGTGTGTGGCAATTTGTTGCAGCAGCAATAGGAAATGAATCTGGACGTGGTCAGCAACTACACCAACTGGTGGTGATACAGTTTCTCAAAGCAGGAACAAGAGGTCCGGAAAGGGCCCCCCCTCCCACACAGGATGGCACAGCTGGCCTCCCCGGGTTCCTGAATCCCCAGTCCTGGGTTTCCCTAGAGTCCACTCAGCACTGTCTAACTTCAGCAGGAAAGCAGGGAGGCCAAAGGTTCATGGAGCCAAGAGCCCTGACCTGCGTGGTCAGCATTAACACCCCCAGGGCCTCAAATACTCAGTTCCTCCTGGGCCCCCCAGAGCCAAGATACTAGGTACTCCTGGTCTGGGGGTTAAGTGCCTAGGCCTTCTCTTCTGGGTCTTGCACATGAAAAGATGGATTTTCCAGTTGATGGACATCCAAGTGCTTCTGATCTCTCCCCATGATCCGTGAACTTCCTTGTTCCCCTGCTGCCCTGCGCAGAGAACTGTGTCTTCTGACCTCCATGCCCATTCAACAATTTTGGCGATTGCTTAGTCTGCAGCAGTGCCAATTCTGGGGAGGACAGGGTGAGGTTCTTTCAGAGACCCCCATTCCAATCACTTTAGGAGTTTACAGTCTAGTAGGGGAAACTATGGTATGTACTGGACAGCTATAGACCAAGGTGGCCTGTGACTATAGCAGGAGGGAGAGATCGGAGATTCCACGTTTGTTCATTCAGATACTTGTGAAGGCTCTCAAATCATTTCCCTTCTGCCCATCTGGACTCTAAATGCTGAAAATGTGATCCTTTGCTGTGAAGGTGCAAAATATCTTCCTAGAGAGACAAAAACAGAATCAGATAAAAAATTTTTCCTAGCGATAGCTGAAGCTCCAATACTTTGCCCACATGATGAGCCAACTCAAAGAGCCAACTCCTTGGAAAAGATCCTGATGCTGGGAAAGATTGAGGGCAAAAGGAGAAGAGGGTGACAGAGGATGAGGTGGCTGGATGGCATCACTGACAAGAGTTTGCACAAACTCTAAGAGATAGTGAAGGACAGGGAAGCCTGATGTGCTGTAGTCCATGGGGTCTCAAAAGAGCCGGATACAACTTAGTGACTGAAAAACAACAATCGGTGAGGATGTGAGTGCCCTGGTATTGCTGGGACAGCTGTGGGGTCTCAGACAAGAGAGAGCAGGAAGGGACCTTCAGGGACGCAAGTCAGATTCCAGAAGACGCTCAGGATTGTGCTGTGAAAGCCCTGGAGGCAGTCTCAGCTGTGGGGGTTGCCATAGGAGAGTGTTGCAAGGAAAAGGACAGAATGAGCTAAGCTAAGAACATGCTGACAGCAAAAGGTGTTCACAGTTGGGAGTGGGTCAAGGAGTACCCGGCGTTAACTCTTGTGTTGGGAAATAATCTGTGTATGCTAGATTAACCCACTCGTGCCTTTAGCAGTATATCAATGCCCCTGAAGGAGCTTCACTGCTGAGTCTATTGGGTCAACGCAGGACTTCAGGTATTCAAAAACATGTGGTCAGAGCAGGTGCCCTGAACAAAAAGGATAAAGAAGACACGCTTGATAAGGTGGGAGTCATAATTCAATGTGCTCAGAGACATCGTCAGGTGGAGGACTAACAGGGGTCAGCCAGGAGGGGTGGAAGTGACGGGGTTAACTGGAAGAGCTGAATAAAGGACATTGTTCTCCGGAAACGAAAGTGACAACAGTATGGATTCATGATCAGTCACCTTCTCTGCGAAGAGAAATTGATTAGAACCACAGCAAGGAGCAGCCTGATCTATCTTTTTGATTACATTCAAATCTGACCAAAAGACAATTTGGAACCACTATCGCAGTCAGGCGGACTGCCCTCCTCCCTTGGTTCTCTGGACTGTCGGTAAGAAAGTAGAATAAGGGGGCTGCCCTTGGCAAGGCTGAGCTTGCCCAGAGAATGGGGGCCTCAGGAGTCAGGATGGAGGAGGGAGGTGGGGACAGGGCAGGAAAAAGTGACTGCCCAGAACCAGCTCCAAGGTGGGTTTAGGACAAAAGAATAGAGAAGAAAGAAGGGCGAAAGGACAGGTAGATAAGATGTCATTCTGAACGTGAGACAGAAAGAGGTAGAGAGAAGAGATGAAAGCTGGAGGCAAGAGTGAAGGATGGGGGAAAACATGGTGACGATGAACAGAGCCAAGACGGGGTAAAAACAAGATGACAATGTAGAAAGCCAAGTTTGGGTCATGGGAGAACAATGGGTCATGGGAGAGAACAAAGGCCAGGACCGAGCCAGCACAGGCCTGGAAGCGTTCATACTGCAGCCCACAGATTTGGTTATACAAAGGGGACTAAGAGATTCTGCCAAAAACAGACATAAGCACCCTGCTGTGTGGCTGGGCGGGAACTGCAGCTCTACACTTAGTTAACGCTGGCTTAACAAAACGTTCTGGTGTACAGAAAGCCCTTACGAGTCAGGTGGGCTTCTTTATCAAGACATTCAGGCTCTTTCACTCTCACCACGTCACTGTGATGACAACAAATCCAGGAAGTTCTGAATGCTAGAAGGTGAAATGGCAGTAGATTATCTACTGACTCCTGAGCTCCCCATTCTCCAGGCAAGCTCAACCTTGCCAAGGGCAGCCCCCTTATTCTACCTTCTTACCAACAATCCAGATCACTGTTACAATGATGCACAAACTAAAAGCCAGACTTGTGGTTGCCAGGAGGAGGGGGAGCGGGGCAAGGAGGATTGGGAGTTTGGGGTTAGCAGATGCAAACTATTATATATATAGGATGGATAAACAACAAAATCTTACTGTATAGCACAGGGAACCATAGTCTGGTATCTGGTAATAAACCATAATGGAAAAGAATGTGAAAAAGAAAATATATCACTTATATATACATATATGTATGTATTAATATAAGTGAATCACTCTATGCCAGAAATTAACACAACATTGTAAAACAACTATACTTCAATAAAAATTTTTATTTTACTTTACTTATTTTTGACTGCGTCTGGGTTTTCATTGCTTGGAGAGGGCTATCTCTAGTTGCAGTGAGTGGACTTCTTGTTGCAATAGCTTCTCTTGTTGGGGAGCTTTTGAGCGTGAGGGCTTCGGTAGGTACGGTGCATGAGTTTAGTTGCTCTGCAGCATGTGGAATCGTCTCGGACTAGGTACTGAACCCACGTCCTCTGCATTGGCAGGCAGATTCTTAACCACTGGCCTACAAGAGAAGTTCAAAAAAATATTCTTAATTAAAAAAATAAAAGTCAGAGCCTTATCCTGTTACCAGTATTTTATAGAGTTTTACCCAATCTGGATAGGAGGGTATGGTATTACAAGAGACATGTGACACAGTGGTTGGAATTCAGGCTCTATGCTTGGTGGCCTGGGTTCATATCCCTGCTTTGCTACTTCACACTGAGAACTGTGGCCTCAATTTTTTATCTGTAAAATGGGTACATTGATAACACCCACCTCATAGGGTTGTTGTGAATAGTAAATGAACGTCTACATGTTAAGTGCTTAGAGCAGTGCCTGGCACATGGAAAGTACTCTATTTCTCAGTGATTATGACTGCTTAGCGTTCATAAGAACAAAATATGAGGACAGGAAGTAGGAGGTCCTAGGTAAAGGGAGGAGAGGTTACTTTAGAGTGGACATGTGTGGCTATGTGGTGCAGGGGTCAGAGAGATGGGAACGGGCTTCCAATTGAAACTGGGAGTTTGAGTGTGGCCCTTCCTGAGGGTTTGTTGCCATTTCTGATTGAGTTAGATAGGAAACCGAGGGCTCATCAAGTGGGGAATAGTAATAATTCTAGGTCCCCAAATGAGAGACTTCAGGGGATATCTATATGTACCTATATGTATATCTAAATGTGTGCTGAGCTGCAGGCTTCATTGCACCCTAGCCCTGGAAATCCGTAATATGGTAGAGCCACCTGACACTTGAAGAAACAAAATCAGATTTGGATTCTGCCACCTGCCAGCATTTTGACCTTTGCCCCCAGTTTCCTCCCCTCCCTCAGTGAGCTGTTATAAAGATCCAGCGAGTAGAGTAAGCAAAGGCAAACCCAACTGGATCCCCAAGAATCATCACTTACAGAGCCAGTGTGCAGAAGAACTGCAGCCCTACCTGTGAAATCCAAACTCTGCTGGTAATAGAACTGCAAATAGTGTCTTTACAGACAAGAGGTGAAGGACTTCTTTTAAAATGCCAAAAGCACAATCATAAGGCTCAAGATTAACGTGATCCCTCCAACTACAGGATTTCTGGAAAACAAAGGACACATGGTCAAAGATATTGACCAGGAGGAGAATGGATACATGTGTGTGCATGGCTGAGTCCCTTAGCTGTTCACCTGAAACTATCACAACATTGTAAATCTGCTGTGCCCCAATACAAAACAAAAAGTTAAAAAGAAGATAATGACCACATAGCAGATTGGGAAAAGATACTGCAATACCTCAAGCCCAAAAGTGACTAGTGTCAAATACAGGACCTCCTGCATATCAACAAGACAGAGAGAAGAAACTAGGGGAAAAATGGGCCAAGAAGAGGAACAGGCCATTTTCAGAGTAAGAAACCGAAAGGACAAATATATGGAGAGATGTTCACTGGTTACAAGGTAATTTCAAATTAAACTGATGAGATACTACTTGCCACATGTTTGGCAAAAATTAAAAAGCTAAGGAGTGCCAAATGGGTTAGGATGTGAGGCTATAAGCTTCCTACATTACTGGAGGTCATGGGTAGGTGGTGCAGCCTTCCTCAGTCAGACCACTGTATCTATACCACATAATCAATAATCCATAATAATCAATAATCAATGATTATTAATAATCAATAATCCTGGGAATTTACATATAGATATACCCTGAAGTCTCTCATGCAGAGACATAAGGACACCTTCATGAGGATGCTCATTATAGCAGAGGGCTGATGGCCGGGGCAAGGCTGTGGATGGGGTGATGGCGGGGGCAGGCCTCAATCCAAGGCCCTCCCATGTGGCAGTGGACAGGTAAAGCTCGGTGGCTGCACTCTCTGAGTCCTCTACAGCAGCGAGAAGCAATGGAGATGTATAACTAGCAACACAGATGGATCATACTAACGTAGGCTGGAAGAAAAAGTGCACCTACCCTAATTTACACAAGCAGATTTGACATCAGTATAAATTTAAAAACACGTCTAGAAAACAACCTGAAATCCCAAAAACACAAACAAGGACGTACACAAAACATGTCAGGATGGTTGTGTAAGGGGAATGGGAATTGTGATAAAAGGATGCAACTGTTTCTAACAGAAGTGCAAACCATGTGTTTAGCACAGAAACTGGCCTGCGGTAAGCACTCCCTAAGGGTTTGCTATTACTAATTAATTAAGAATAGTTCAACAATATACCTAAGTCAGATCATTATGTTGTATGCTACCACACACACAAACTCTGAATATATTATGCTAAGTAAAGTAAGCCAGGCAATACTTTAGGACAAATACTGTCTGATTCTACTTCCGGGAGATCTCTAGTAGTCAAATCCATAGAGACAGAGTATTGTTGAATACTGGTTTCCAGGGGCTGGGGGCAGGGAGCAAGGGGCAGTTAGTATTTAATGGGTAGAATATCAGTTTAGGAAGCTGAAAAAGTTCTGGAGATAATGGTGTGGTTGCACAACAACGTTAATGTTCTCAATGGCACTAAATTGTACTCACAAAAATGATAAAATGATTAAGAATAGTAAGTTTTTTAAAAAATCATTACAAACTTTAAATGCCATATGTCAAATGTCAAAGTTTAAATGCCTTTAAACTTATACAATGCCATACGTCAATTATAGCTCAATAAAACCGGAGAGAATTCCCTGGCGGTCCAGTGGTTAGGATTCCACGCTCTCACTGCCGAGGGCCAGTGTTCGATCCCTGGTCAGAGAGCTAAGATCCTACATGTCTCAAGGCCAAAAAACCGCAACGTGAAACAGAAGCAATATTGTAACAAATTCAATAAAGAATTTTAAAATGACTCACATCAAAAAAATCTTAAAAAAAAGGACTATTATCCAAAATATACAAAGAACCTTTAAAACTCAACCATAGGAAAACAAAAACTTCATTAAAAAATAGGCTAAGGCTTTAACAGGTATCTCACCAAAGAAAATATACAGATGACCAATTAGCATACAAAAAATCCACATCATATGTCATCAGGGAAATGCAAATTAAAACAAAGTAAGATACTACTACACATTTAACAGAATGACCAAAATCCAGAACACTGACAACTCCAAATGCTGGTGAGGATGTGGGGCAATAGGAGCTCTCATTCACTGCCATTGGGAATGCAAAACGGTGTAGCCGTTTTGGAAGACAGTTTGGCAGTTTCTAACACAATTAACGAATAGCTGAGAAACAGCTGAGAAAAGAAGAGAAGCAAAAGGCAAAGGAGAAAAAGAAAGATATACCCATCTGAATGCAGAGTTCCAAAGAATATCAAGGAGAGATAAGAAAGCCTTCCTCAGTGATCAGTGCAAAGAAATAGAGGAAAACAATAAAATGGGAAAGACTAGAGGTCTCTTCAAGAAAATAAGAGATACCAAGGGAATATTTCATGCAAAGATGGGCTCAATAAAGGACAGAAATGGTACAGACCTAACAGAAGCAGAAGATATCAAGAAAAGGTGGCAAGAATACAGAGAAGAACTGGACAAAAAAGATCTTCACGACCCAGATAATCACGATGGTGTGATCACTCACCTAGAGCCGGACATCCTGGAATGTGAAGTCATATGGGCCTTAGGAAGCATCACTATGAACAAAGCTAGTGAAGGCGATGGAATTCCAGTTGAGCTATTTCATATTCTAAAAAGATGATGCTGTTAAGGTGTTGTACTCAATATACCAGCAAATTTGGAAAACTCAGCAATGGCCACAGGACTGGAAAAGCTCAGTTTTCATTCCAATCCCAAAGAAAGGCAATGCCAAAGAGTGTTCAAACTACCACACAATTGCAGTCATCTCACACACTAGCAAAGTAATGCTCAAAGTTCTCCAAGCCAGGCTTCAACAGTACATGAACTGTGAACTTCCAGATGCTCAAGCTGGATTTAGAAGAGGCAGAGGAACCAGAGATCAAATTGCCAAGATCCACTGGATCATCAAGAAAGCAGGAGAGTACCAGAAAAACATATATTTCTGTTTTATTGATTACATCAAAGCCTTTGACTGTGTGGATCACAACAAACTGTGGAAAATTCTTCAAGAGATGGGAATACCAGACTACCTTACCTGCCTGCTGAGAAATCTGTGTGCAGGTCAAGAAGCAACAGTTAGAACCAGATATGGAACAACAGACAGGTTCCAAATTGGGAAAGGAATATGTCAAGGCTGTATATTTCACCCTGCTTATTTAACTTATATGCAGAGTATATAATGCAAAATTCTGGGCTGGATGAAGCACAACTGGAATCAAGATTGCCAGGAGAAACATCAATAACCTCAGATATGCAGATGACACCACACCTAAGGCAGAAACCGAAGAAGAACTGAAGAGTCTCGAAAGAGGAGAGTGAAAAAACTGGCTTAAAACTTAACATTCAGAAAATGAAGATCATGGCATCTGGTCCCATCACTTCATGGCAAATAGATGGGGAAACAATGGAAACAGTGACAGACTTTATTTTCTTGGGCTCCAAAATCACTGCAGATGGTGACTTCAGCCATGAAATGAAAAGATGCTTGCTCCTTGGAAGAAAAGCTATGATCAACCTAGACAGCATATTGAAGAGCAGAGACATTAGTTTGCCAACAGAAGTCCATCTAGTCAAAGCTATGGTTTTCCCAGTAGTCATGTATGAATGTGAGAGTTGGACTATAAAGAAAGTTGAACACAGAAGAACTAATGTTTTCAAACTGTGGTGTTGGAGAAGACTCTTGAGAGTCCCTTGGACTGCAAGGAGATCCAACCAGTCCATCCTAAAGGAAATCAGTCCTGAATATTCATTGGAAGGACTGATGCTGAAGCTGAAACTCCAATACTTCGGCCACCTGATGAGAAGAACTGACTCATTGGAAAAGACCCTGATGCTGGGAAAGATTGAGGACAGAACGAAAAGGGGATGACAGAGAATGCAATAGTTGGATGGCGTCACTGACTCAATGGACATGAGTTTGAACAAGCTGCGGGAGTTGGTGAAGGACAGGGAAGCCTGGCGTGCTGCCGTCCATGGGGTCGCAAAGAGTCGGACACGACTGAGTGACTGAAATGAACTGAACACAATTAACATACTTTTACCATAAGATCCAGCAATCTGTTCCTTGGTATTTATCCCAGAGGTTGATAACATGTTCACACAAAAACCTGCACAGGATGTTTATAGCAGCTTTATTCATAATTGCCAGAACTTGGAAGCTACAAAGATATCCTTCAGCAGGTGAGTGAATATACTATATTCCAGACAATGGAATATTATTTAGATTAAAAAGGAATGAGCTATCAAGCTATGACAGGACATGGAGGAAACTTAAATACATATTACTAAGTGAAAGAAGCAAATATGAAAAGGCTATATACTGTGTGATTCCAACTTTATGACATTTTGGAAAAGGCAAAACTATGGAGACAATAAAAAGATCAGTGATTGCCTAGGGTTGGGAGAGTAGAATGGAAATGAATACAGAGCACAGAGAAATTTTAGAACAGTGAGGATACTCTATGTGATGCTGTAATGATGGATGTATGTCATTATACATTTGTCTAATCCCATAGAATATGTAACATCAAGAGTGAACCCTAAGGTAAACTATGGACTTTGGGTGATTATGATGTGTCAGTGTAGGTTCATCTTTGGTAAGAAATATACTATTCTGGTGAGTGATGTTGAAGGGAAGGGAATGCATGGAAATCTCTGCACCTTCCTCTCAATTTTGTTATAATTGTTTATTTGTTCTAAAAAATAAAGGTTCCCCCCACCAACCATTCTTTTTAGGAGCCTAGAAAAGTTTCTGGCGGTGATTAAGTCTTTTGCAAAAATCTTTATTTTTACTTATTTATTTGGCTGTGCCAAGTCTTATTGTGGCATACAGGATCTTTACGTGTGGCACATGGGATCCAGTTCCCCAAACAGGGATCAAATTCCTACATTGGGAGCTCAGAGTCTTAGCCATTGGACCACCAGAAAAGTCCAAGCAAATATCTCTTGAATGATTGAACAAAAGCTAGTTGGTGTCAGAGTCGCCCACAAACTGAGAGAAATCTTCCCATCCTCCCCTCAAAGGTCTGAATTAGGGTTCACCACATTTTATATTTATACCTCTCCTTCCCTAAAAGCATCTCAAAGCCCAGAAATGTCATCTACTCGCCCACATAAAGTCCCCCCACCTCCCCCAACAATGGTGGGAGAGTTGGAACTTGAACTCAAGGCCCTTGCAGTTAAACCTGGTAGCTTTCACCCATTCCAGAAATTCCCGTGGCCGCAGGGTTTGTAACCCAGGAAGCAGTAGAACTCCATAGGTTAAGGGGAGTGAGTCAGAGTCTTGCCACTTGTGGATTTCAAAACAGACTTCACCCCGTGAAGAAATTCATCAGACAGTTCTGTTATGACATCAAGAAAGCTGAACTCAGCAGATACCCACAGGATGTGGGTGTGTTTTGACCACACCTCTCTCAGCACTTACAGTACAAGCCAAAGGGAAAAGCCCAGACACCATGACTGGCAGAAAAGTGGCCATTTGGGGGAATTTATTTACATTTTACAAAACGATGTTTTCAGTGCAGAAAGCAAGGTCTTCACGTTGCTGTGTGTGCACAGACCAAACCAGCTTCAGGTTAATGGCTTCTGACGACCTGAAACAGCAGAATAGGAAGGACTTCCCAGGAAGTCCAGTGGCTAAGACTCCATGCTCCCAATGCACGGGGCCTGGGTTCAATCCCTGGTCAGGGAACTAGATCGCCACAAATAAGAGCCTGCATGCCACAACTCAAGATCCTGCATGCTGCAATGAAGATAGAAGTGCAACTAAAACCTGGCACAGCCAAATAAATAAAAATAAATGCTTTTAAAAAAGGAATAGTGGAATATGGCCCATCGATGGTCCTCCCTCATGAAACCTTCACTCAGTGATACCTGAGTTTCCCTGGATTTTTTCTAATGTGCTGCCGCTGCAGCTCCTTCCTCATTCACTGAGATCATAGTCTTACTGTTTGAACTGGAAAGTATTCAACCTTAGTTGCATCTTAGAATCACCTGGAGAGTTTTTAAAAATCCCAGTGCCTGGGTTGGGCTTCCCAGGTGGTGCTAATGGTAAAGAATCTGCCTGCTGATGCAGGAAATGCAAGAGACTCGGGTTCAATCCCTGAGTTGGGAAGATCTCGTGGAAAAGGGAATGGTTACCCACTCCAGTGTCTTTGCCATGGACAAGAATCCCATGGACAGAGGAGCCTGGTGGGCTACAGTCTATGGGGCTGCAAAGAGTCAGACACGACTGAGTGACTGAGCACAATGCTTGGGTTTCACCTTCCCAGTGAAACCAGAACTTCTGGGATTTGAGCGCGGGAATCAGTATTGGTTAAGCTCCCCAAAGCAGTCCCCACATGCAGCTGTTTTTTTTTTTTCTTTCCTGAAGCATAGTTGCTGTACAATATTATCTAAGCTACAGATGTACAATATAGTGACTCATAATTCTTCAAGGTTATACTCCGTTTATAGTTATAATAGAATATTGACTATATTTCCTGTGTTGTACAATATATCTTCGTAGCTTATTTTATACCTAATAATTTGTACCTCTTAATCCCCTAGATTGTCCCTCCCATCCACTGGTAACCAGCACTTTATTCTCTATGAGTTGACTTCTTTTTTGTTACATTCACTAGTTTGCTGTCTCTTTCAGAGCATGCGGCTTGCATTTAAGTCCTGCTTAGGGGACATATTCAAAAAAGATGCATTAAATTAAGCACAATAAAGGATTCTTTCTGTGGAGACTGATGCCGGGCCCTTGCCCTGGACCACACTGTAAGTGAGAATCAGACGTCCAAGGCACAGATGCGATGGCCCTCACCTCCCGGGGTCCCGGGGAAAACAGCTTTGCTGAGGGTACAAATGGGACCCAGGAGCCTTCAAACTCGACAGTCACTCGAGCCGTAGCCTCGCTCCTCCCAGATCCTCCATTCTTTTGGTGCTAATTGGAGGAGATACCACCAGGACCCGTTTCCATAGCTCTGTAGCGGCCATCCAGCTCGTGGGGATACTTCCTTCTCTGATGCGGTAGCAGATGGGGTCAGGATGATGCGAACCGGGAGCTGTGGCGAGAACTCCAGAGGAATCTGCGTGCCCCTCTGCTCACAGCTTTCAGTCTGTTCCCTCCAGGTTTCCTGGATTCCACCATCGAGGCTCTTTGTTCCACAGTTCTCCTGTGCTTAGTCATTCAGCCGTGTCTGAGTCTTTGCGACCCCGTGTACTGTAGCCCGCCAGGCTCCTCCGTCCATGGGATTCTCCAGGCCAGAATACTGGAGTGGGCTGACATTTCCTTCTGCAAGGGATCTTCCCAACCCAGGGATCAAACCCAGGTCTCCCGCATTGTAGGCAGATTCTTTACGGTCTGAGCCACCAGGGAAGCCCTAGCCACGAAGCCTATAGTTCTCCTAGCCTATGCTAAAGATCGGGTTGGATTTTTTTTTTTTTTTTTTTTTGATCAGGTTGGATTTAAAGGGGAAGATAACTTACTATAACCAAGGGGTTTGGGGGGAGCAAAATTTGAGACCTTGTCTGCCAGTCACAGGGCAGACAGGAATCGCCATGTCTGTTTCTGAGACTAGAGATAACAATAGCTCATATATATTTTTATTTTCATAAAGTTGTGAAATAGGCATAACATAAAATGTATTATTTTCACTGTTTTTAAATATGCTGTTCTGCAGCATTAAGAACCTTCACACTGTTGTGAAACCATCACCACCGTCCATCTCAGGTTTTTCCATCTTCCCAAACTGAAACTCTACCCCCTCCCCCCCATTAAACAAGTCCCTGTTCCGCCTCCTCCCCAGTCCTTGACAACCACTGTTCTTTCTGTCTCTATGAATCCGACTGCTCTATGTACCATACCTAAGTGGAATCATACCGTATTGGTCCGTTTGTGATCAGGTTATTTCACTTCGTATAATGTCTTTCAGGTTCATCCTCACTGCTGCATGTGTCAGAATTTCCATTCTTTTAAAGAACAAATTGTTGTTCAGTCGCCAAGTTGTGTCTGACTCTTTGCGACCCCGTGGACTGCAGCATATCAGGCTTCCCTGTCCTTCACTATCTCCTGGAGTTTGCTCCGATTCATGTCCATTGAATCGGTGATGCTATCTAACCATCTTATGCTCTGCTGCCCCCTTCTCCTTTTGTGTTCAATCTTTCCCAGCATCAGGGTCTTTTCCAATGAGTCAGCTCTTCGAATCAGGTGGCCAAAGTATTGGAACTTCAGCTTCAGCATCAGTCTTTCTAATGAATACTTAGGGTTGATTTCCTTTAGAACTGACTTCAGGCTGAATAATGTTCCATTGTATGTATGGACCACATTTTGTTTATTTGTTCATCCATGGTAGACACAAGGATTGCCTCCACACATGGATTATCTACAGCCTCCACATAGTGGCTCAGACAATAAAGAATCTGCCTGCAGTGTAGGAGACCCAGGTTCACTTCCTGGGTGGGGAAGATCCCCTGGAGAAGGGAACAGCAACCCTCTCCAATATTCCTGCCTGGAGAATCCCATGGACAGAGGAGCCTGGGGGGCTACAGTTCATGGGATCGCAAAGGGTCAAATGGGACTGAGCAACTAACACTTTCACTTTCACACTTTCAACAACATGATAGCTAATACTTTGGGGCACTCTCTGTGTGCCAGACACTCTTCTAAACACTTCACTTATATTAACTCATTTAATCTTCCCAGCAACCTGTGAGTTAGGTTCCATCATCACTGACACGTTTCAGGTTTGGAAACGGAGGCACAGAGAGAGAAAGTCACTTGCTTGGGAATCCCAGCGAGTCAGGACTCCAGTGCAACTCGTGACTGCTGCAGAGCCCACTGAGCAGAGCCAAAGCAGACTCCAAACTCCACCAGAGCCCGGACTTATTACTAAAACAAGAGGCTCTAGTTTAGCTACCATGCGTCCACATTTTTTTATTAATACAAATAGGAAACCCATGTTACCGGAACCCCCCAGTCAAGATGCATGGTTTGATATTTTTAGTATTTCTTGGTAAAACAAAAACAAAAACTGAGCTAGGAGGTGTCATTTGAATGGGACCCCCCAGTGTCAGGCCTTCCTTTGTGGTTCAGCTGGTAAAGAATCCGCTTGCAATGCAGGAGACCTGGGTTCAATCCCTGATTTGGGAAGATCCCCTGGAGAAGCGAAAGGCTACCCACTCCAGTATTCTGGCCTGGAGAATTCCATGGACTATAGAGTCCACGGGGTCGCAAAGAGTCAGACACAACTGAGCGACTTTTCACTTTCCGCAGTGTCAGAGGTCGTGGTTCATCCTGAAGGTTTATAACTGGGTCACCTAGACAGATATTCTAAACCAGTCCTGTTCTGGAGAAAGGGGCCTATTGCTGTATCTGGCAAGTGTGCCAGGGTTCATTTAGAGATTTACCCAACTTGGTTGAGAGCCTTGAGGGTGACTCCTCTCGGTAAAAGTGAGTCACATCAGGAAGACGGCAGATTTCTGCTCCTTCAGAACACGGGCTTCCATCCTCCCTGGTCACACTGGCTCTCGGCCCTGACCGGTCATCTTTTCATTTTTTTTTTAAATTCATTCATTCAGTTTGTGTATTTGGCTGCATCAGGTCTTAGCTGTGGCATGTGGCCTCAGTAGTTGTGGCACGCAAGCTTAGTTGCCCCAAAGCGTCTTAATTCTCCAACCTGGGGTTGGACCCATACCCCTGCCTTACAAGGTGGATTCTTAACCACTGCACCCCCAGGGAAGTCCTGTGACCAGTCTTCTTGATGTCATGGGAGACCCAGGAAGAGGAGGACTTTATATTAGCTGAACCCACTACCCTCCAGGGGAAGGACAGCCCAGCACCGTGCCAGAGAGGACAGGAGATGCTCACTCGGAAGATTCCTGAGTCACACTTCGTGCCCAGACATTTACCTTGTTTCTGTCTCCCTTGCAATAGCCCCCTATAATCCCTCTTTGTTTCCGGACAGTCGATTCATTCTTTCCAGTGCTACCAGTAAGATGTGAATTTGATCATCCACTCCCCTCCTCAAAAACCCACAGTGGCTCCCCATTGCCTGCAGGGTGTACGCCTGAATACCCCTTGCGTTTGGAAATGCTCTGTATGGAGCCCCAGATTTCATTTCTGGCCCCGTTCTGCTGCCTTCTCCCCCACGCCCTTCCTGCCTAGACTAACTCCACGTGTCCCTCTGCTCCCCACTCTCCCTCCCCCATCCATCTTCCACCTCAGCCCACTCCCTGAAGGCTTCCTCCTTTGTAAACTGCCCCCTCCTTGCTGCTTCCTCAATGCCAGCACTGCAAATAGCAGGGGAGGGTACTCAGCGCTCCTGGGGCCCTGTCTTGGATTGCTGTGGGGCATTCACAGGTCTCTTCCCTTATAGATAATAAATTCTGCAAGGACACTGACCGTGGAGTCACCTTTGGGCAGGGCAGAAACTCAAGCTCTTCTATTTATCGGTCATATGATATCCTCTCTGGGTGGAGCATCTTTTCTTAGTCATCGTCCCTCTGTCTTGTTTTTATAGCAATGTTTCTTAAAACGGGTTTGGAGGAAGGTGAGGACCATTGAAAAGTCACCCGGGGGTGAATGAGCTACTGATGACAGTGGGAAGTACTAGTCTAGTGTAGGCTGTGTGTTAGTCACTCAATAGCGTCCTACTCTTTGCCACCCCATGGACTGGTAGCCCACCAGGCACCTCTGTCCAAGGATTCTCCAGGCGAGAATACTGGAGTGGGTTACGGTTCCCTTCTCCAAAGGATCTTCCCGACCCAAGGTCTCCTGCATTGCAGGCAGATTCTTTACTGTCTGAGCCAACAGGGCAAGAGCCAGCGAAGGGTCGAGTGGGGAGAAGGTTGAGAACCGCTGCTCAGTAGCCACACTGGTTGAAAGAACAGCCCTGTTTCCTCTCCAGTTGCCTCAACCCACTGCAGATGGGCTCTGGTCCCTACAGAGCCACCAAATTCCTTTCTCTAACGTGGTCCTCTGAGAGCAGAAGCCCAGCACACTGTTATGTGCTCGACACTGTCTGTGCCATTTGCTTTGTTCAATTTCAGATCTCTCCTTTTTAGCTTCCTGCTCCGGCCCCTCTGCTGCTCCCTGTATATTTTATACATACATAGCCCCATACCAGATTGTCTTGAGCTCAGCTCACATGTTGCTCTTGCTTCACCCTGGGACACTGTCCCCAGACAACACAGTCACTGGTGGGGCTGAGGTTGCTACCTAAATGCAGATGAGTCAAGTTTTAGTCTGCATTTGAGAGCTTTCTGAGCTTCTGATTAGAACTTCTAACTGGGTGCCCCAAAGTAGCCTCAATTTCTGTCCAAACTAATGCTTTTATTTATTTTTTTAATATTTATTTGTTTGGCTGTGCTGGGCCTTAGTTGCAGCACAAGGGGTCTTCTATCTTTGCTGCCGCATGTGGACTCTTAGTTGCTGTATGCAAACTCTTAGTTAGAGCATGTGGGATCTAGTTCTCCGACCAAACCCAGGTCCCCCTGCATTGGGAGTGCAGAGTCTTCTTAGCCACTGGATCATCAAGGAAGTTCCTAACTAATGCTTTTATAGGGAGAGATAAACTTGCATTTGGAGAAGGAACTGGGAGCCCACTCTGGTATTCTTGCCTGGAGAATCCCAGGGGCCGAGGAGCCTGGTGGGCTAGAGTCCGTGGGGTCGTGAAGAGTCGGACACAACTGAGCAACTAATATACACATACTTGCATTACTGGCTCCAATCTTTCACCCTCTGCTTCACTGTGGGCTTCACCCCACCCCTTGATTTTGGGCTTGGCCATTTGACTTCCTTTGGCCAGTGGGGTAGAAGTGGCACTGCGCCTTAGTTGAGTCTCTGGCATTGCTGTGAAAGGAGCCTCCCCTGCCTCCTGAGTCTGGACCTACAATGAACACACACAGAGTGAAGCTGCCCCAGCCAATGTGCAGACCTAAAGCCAGAAGCAGAGCGGCCCCATGACTGCAGATGCATCAGAGCCACTGACCCTCAGGACCCAGGGCTGTGAGATTGTGGATTGTGGTCTTCAGCCACTGAATGTTGGAGTGATTTGTTACACACCATGACTGCAGCAACAGCTAACCAGTACAATCTGACATAGCAAGATTCTTTGCAACACCATGGACAGTAGCCCGCCAGGCTCCTCTGTCCACGGAACTGTCCAGGCAAGAATACTGGAGTGGGCTGCCGTTTCCTACTCCAGGGGATCTTCCCCACCCAGGGATCGAAACCACGTCTTTGGAGGCTCTGGCACTGGCAGGCGGATTCATTACCACTCCACCACCTGGGAAGCCCATAAAATGTAGATACACAAACTAAGATTAGTTATTTGAGGAAAACCCACAGAACTACCACCAAGGGAAGGAAATAAAACATCACTCAACACCCCAGAAACCTACATGCACCCTTCCTGATCACCACCTCCTCTCTCAGCCCTAGATACAACCACAGATTTTACTTAAAGCAAAAAACAAAAACAACTCTTACTTTTCTTCATAGATTATCTTCCATATGTGCAGTCTTAAATTAGTTTGCTTTTTTTTTAATTGGAGGATAATTGTTTACAATACAGTGCTGGTTTCTGCCATCCGTCAGCATGAATCAGCCACAGGTATACATACGTCCCCTCCGTCTTTACCCTCCCTCCCGTCTCCCACGCCACCCCCCAGGTTGTCACAGAGCACTGGGTTAAGCTCCCGGTATCACGCAGCGAATTCCCACCGGCTGTCTATTTTACATATGGTAATG
The DNA here is from genome assembly GCF_963930625.1 of Muntiacus reevesi. Classification (NCBI taxonomy): domain Eukaryota; kingdom Metazoa; phylum Chordata; class Mammalia; order Artiodactyla; family Cervidae; genus Muntiacus; species Muntiacus reevesi. The sequence continues at coordinate 38,534,021 of NC_089253.1, forward strand.
TATATGTTTCCATGCGATACTCAATTTTGATTGCTTTTTATCTTGATGTGAATGGAATCTGTCTGTATTTTTTGTGTGTCCTATTTTATTTGCTCCCTAAGTTTTGTGGTTAATAAGTTATTTATCGTTGGGTTGTTTCTATTTACTGTTAATGGTCAGGGTAATTATCAGATACTGACTTAAACTCATGCAAGGAGAAGGTGCTTCTTGTTACTCATATTAACATTATTACTTCTATTTTTTAATAGATTAGTCCAGTATTGGGGCTAGGAGTTGATTACTTATTATTGGGATTAATATTATTTTATTGTTGAGCTTTAACGCTTTCTTAATTGGTGGCTGCTTTTAGGCCTACTATGGTGTTGTTAAATCTTACTCTCTACTCTCTATCTGTTTCTAAAAGGCTGTACCTTTTTAGACTAACTTTTAAAAATACAGTGGGATTTATTTCGATTTTTTTGTATTTTAAAAACTGAACTAATATTCATTTTCTGGACAACCAGCTATCACCAGGCTCGTTAGGTGTATCACCTCTACTTATAAATCTTCTCACTATTTTGCCACATAGATGAGTTGGTTCTTAGTAAATTGTTCATAAGTAGTTCATCTGGTTTCGGGGTACTTAGCTAAAATTTGTTTTGTTAAGTCTTTACTAGTTAATTCATTATGCAAAAAGTACAAGGGATAACATTTGCTTTTTTGTACTTTGATTTTTTTCTTTCATTGTTCTCTCACTGTACTTTCTCTGTAGCACCATTTTTTAGATTTCTAACTCTTTTACTTTATTTTTTTTCTATCTCCTATACTTTAAATGATAAATAAATGTTTTGTTTTATATTATTTTTTGGGCTCCAAAATCACTGCAGATGGTGACTGCAGCCATGAAATTAAAAGATGCTTACTCCTTGGGAGGAAAGTGATGACCAACATAGATAGTATATTAAAAAGCAGAGACATTACTTTGCCAACAAAGGTCCGTCTAGTCAAGGCTATGGTTTTTCCAGTGGCCGTGTATGGATGTGAGAGTTGGACTGTGAAGAAAGCTGAGTGCCGAAAAATTGATGCTTTTGAACTGTGGTGTTGGAGAAGACTCTTGAGAGTCCCTTGGACTGCAAGGAGATCCAACCAGTCCATCCTAAGGGAGATCTGTCCTGGGTGTTCATTGGAAGGACTGATGCTGAAGCTGAAACTCCAATACTTTGGCCACCTCATGCGAAGAGTTGACTCATTGGAAAAGACCCTGATGCTGGGAGGGATTGGGGGCAGGAGGAGAAGTGGACAACAGAGGATGAGATGGTTGGATGGCATCACCAACACAATGGACATGGGTTTGGGTGGACTCCGGGAGTTGGTGATGGATAGGGAGGCCTGGCGTGCTGCAATTCATGGGGTCGCAAAGAGCCGGACAGGACTGAGTGACTGAACTGAACTGAACTGAAGGTTTGTGAGAACTATCCAGATTGTTACATGTGTGACCATTTCCACTGCTGAGTGATACTCCTTATGTGAACAAACGAAAATGTAACGATCTATTCTGGGGTACGGGGGGGCGGGAGGTGTCCCCAACCTCCAGGATCTAATGCCTGATGATCTGAGGTGGAGCTGATGTAATAATAATAGAAATAAAGCTCACAATAAATATATTGTTCTTGAATCATCCTGAAACCATCCCCCATCGTGTCTGTGGAAAAATTGTCTCCCACAAAACTGGTCTCTGGTGCCAAAAATGTTGGGGACCTCTGAATACTGTTCTACAAATAACGGCTATTTCAGAAGTTTCTGGTTTTCTGCTATTACAAACAATCCTGTGTGAGCATTCCTATAATCAGAGGTTGGCACATTTTTTCTGTGAAGGAATATTTTACATTTTGTGGCCAAATATGGTCTCTATTTGGAGAAGGAAATGGCAACCCACTCCAATATTCTTCCCTGGAGAATCCCATGGACAGAGGAGCCTGGCGGGCTACAGTCCACGCTGTCCCAGAATTGGACAGGACTTAGCGATTAAACTACAATGGTCTTTGTCAAACATTCTTCTTTATTTTGAAATAAAATTTAAAATATGGAAAAAAGGAGAAGTCATTCTAAAAACTGTAAAATAGTTCTTAGCTCACGAGCTGTACAAAATCAGACTGGGGGCAGGATTGGGCAGTGGGCTGTAGTTTATTGTTGCCCTCTGCTCTCTGAGATCTGCATACATGTACATAAATATTTCTGCAGGAATGTAATGGCTGGTTGTAGGGTTCACACATCTTTACCCTCACTGGATAATGCCAGTCTGTGTGTGTGTGTGTGTGTGTGATTTTTATTTATTTATTTATTTTTGACTGTGCTCGATCTTCATTGCTGCTCAGGTTTTTTCTCCAGCTGCAGTGTTTGGGCTTCTCATTGAAGTTACTTCTCTTGTTTCAGGGCACAGGCTCTAGGGCGCGTGGGCTCAGTAGTTGCAGCTCCTGGTCTCTAAAGCACAGGTTCAATAGTTGTGGCGCATGGGCTTCACTGTTCTGTGGCATGTGGGATCTTCCTGGATCAGGGACCGAACTCTTGTCTCTTGCATTGGCAGGCAGATTCTTTGCCACCGAGCCATCAGGGGAGCCCCAATGTTGCCTAATTTTATATTCAGCATGTGGAAAATGGAAATCCCACCCCCTCAAGCAAATGAGCCCGTGAGAGCCTGCTGCACAAAGAAAATGGCCTTCCTGTGGTCCTCTGGGGCTGGAGGCTCTGCCACTGCAGCATCTCCTCTCCCTGCCCAGGTTATGCTGAGCTGTGCCACTGTTGGGCTGGTACCTGTCAGAGTGTGCCAGCGAGGGTGGTGCTAGAGAGTCTGGCACCAGGCATTGAGGCTAGGTGGCCGGTTTGGATTTTATTCGAAAAGCAGTGGACGGAGTGGAGCAGGGCTGTGACAAGTCTGAACTACATTTTAAAAGAATTGCTTTGGCTGCAGAGAGTGGATTTTTAGGGGACAAGAGAGGAGGAAGGGAGACCAGAAGGTAGGGACCTGACTGCAGGAGTCTTGTGAGAGTTGGGGGGGGGCGGTTAGGGGCCCCATGGATGCGCCTCCTTCACACCCACACACCCACACTTCACACTCACACCTCAAGCCATCCTGCTCTTATCCCCTTGCACATCCCACACCCCATTTCATTTTTCTAAAAAAATTATTTATTTCTTTCTGGTCGTTGGGTCTTAGTTGCGGCACATGGAATTTTTTCGATGCTCAAACTCAACAGTTGACCTGTGGGATATTAGTCCCCCGACCAGGGATCAGGTTATTAACCAGTGGACCGCCAGGGAGGTCCCACACCCCATCTCTGCAGTCCTCTAACCCAGGGAACACAGTTCCCACTACAAACCTTCCCTGGCTGCTCCCTGCCCCCCAAAATGTCTGGCTCCACTTCATGTGATGTAATGATAAATGTGATAACCCTCAGTGTGATAAATGTGATAACCCTGTGTGATAAATGCGAAACCCTAAGTCTGTTTCCTCACTGAACTTCAGACGACTCTCATGTTCAAATCTTTTTTGTCATTCTGCCCATCACAGGCCTGGGAGAGCATGCTGAAACAAGAATGTGGAGCTGAATCCATTGTCTGGCACCCACCTCCAGCAACTGTGATCCTGATTGGGGTGATTAGGAAACCACAGACCCCAAGGGTGAGCCCACAGGCTGGGTCACAGGGAGAAAGACAGCTTGGTAAAGTGACTGAGCCAGAACTGGAGCCCGCAGGGATGTGGGCTCCTTGAAATACTAAGAAGGTGTCTTCTGGAACCTCCCTGCGCCAGAAGGCACAAAGGTGGAGGTGCCCAGAGCCAGAACCTCCATCAAGTGGAATCCGGGAGCAACCAACTGATTAGTTCCTTTTATCTCACCTACAGCATCAGTGGTTGTTACAGCACCTCTGCCCCCAGACATGACCCAAGGCATTGCTTGTACTCTGAGTTCTTGACTCCATTCCTGCCTGATCCACCAGACAAGCTGCCACCCACAGAGAGAAATGAACTCACAACAAAAGGTCAAATTATCCAATTAGTTGACTACTGGGACTGGAAAAAGAAAAGGCAGAGGGAGGAGAAAAGGAAGTAGGAAGGGGTGCTGGCCTGCAGGGGAGAGGGTGAGAAAATTGAAAGGATAAATACTGGGCTTTCTTTTTTGTATGTAAACTAATTAGGATATCGGGCTTCTCTGGTGGCTCAGAGGTAAAGAATCCTAAGGGCAATGCAGGAGAAGCGAGTTCGATTCCTGGGTGAGGAAAATCCCTTGGAGAAGGAAATGGTAATCCACTCCAGTATTCTTGCCTGGGAGATCCCATGTACAGAGGAGCCTGGTGGGCTACAGTCCATGGGGTTGCAAAAGAGTCAGACATGACTTAGCAACTACACAACAACAAATTAGGATATTATTAATACTTTCAATGGTAAAGCCTAAAGCAGGGAATGGCAACCCACTCCAGTATTCTTGCCTGGAGAATTCCATGGACAGAGAAACCTGGTGGGCTACAGTCCATGGGGTTGCAAACAGTCGGACACTACTAAGCAATTAGCACACACACAATAGTAAAGAATGTGTTTTATTAAAACACAGCGAATTCTTTCAGTGTGGGTTAGATCAGGACTATACACACTGTGTTCCAGTGACAGGGGCTGACCCATGAACTGTGTGGCTGGTCCAAGAAGTAATAAGTACAGAAGGCAAGAGAAATTTTTAAGCAAGTTTTATAGCAATTTCTCAGAGTAATTTTCTGACCATTGAGTCTAATAATCAAAACAGGACTTGTGTTTTCTGGATTTATCATATTCTTAGTGTAAGGGAGGCAATTTTTACATCTGCCCTTTTAGGGTTTTTGGCTGGGCTTGAGGATTAAATTGACGTAAAACAGATTAACAGGAGAAAATCACACACCTTTATTTAAAACAAGTCTTATATGACCCAAGAGCCCTCATAAGGAAATGCAGACCCAAAGAAAGGGATAAACCCTTAATGGTTTTTATAGTAGGTTGAACAAAGAGAGGCAGTTGTAGAAAAGAAACAACAAGCGTAGGGAGGCTAAAGGAAGATGAGAATTATTTCAGCAAGGTCTGTTTGTACAGAGTTCTCCTGGGTTCAACTCCGTGGCCCTGATAATAACAATATTACTTTTCTCCCAGTATAGGGAAGGCATCTTCCATCTGGGGGTTTATCTCCTGCTTTTAGGGAGAAAAAGGGGAGAATCAGAATACCCTTCTTGCACCTACTTTGTTAAAAATGTATTTAGCTTAAACTAATCTTTATGCCAAAGCCAAATTGTTTTTTGTGGAGGGGGTGTTGCTCTGGGTCTTGTTGCTGCCCACAGGCTCTCTCTAGTTGTGGCGTGCAGAGACCACTCTTCATTGCAGTTCATGGGCTTCTCATTGCAATGGCTTCTCTTGTTGCAGAGCACCTGTTCTAGATCTCAGGCTCAGTAGTTTTGTCACAAGGGCTTGGTTGCTCCTCAGCATGCAGAATCATTCTGTTTCAGGGACTGAACCCATGTCCCCTGCATTGGCAGGCAAATTCTTATCCACTGTACCACAAGGGAAGTCCCAAAGTAGCATATTTTAGAATGGCATACTCTGCCACCCTTCCCTAGGAATTTTTAATGTATTTTACGGAAGTAGTCAATCCTAAAGGAAATCGACCCTGAATATTCCTTGGAAGGCTGATGCTGAAGCTGAAACTCCAATATTTTGGCCACCTGATTCGAAGAGCCGACTCATTGGAAAAGACCCTGATGCTGGGAAAGATTGAAGCCAAGGGGAAAAGGGGGTGACAGAGGATGAGATGGTTAGATGGCATCATCGACTCAATGGACATGAGTTTGAGCAAACTCTGGGAGATGGTGAAGGACAGGGAACTCTGGCGTGCTATATAGTCCATGGGGTCGCAAAGAGTTGGACACAGTTGAGCCACTGAACAACAACAACAGGATGAGTGATCTGTGACATATTGGCCATAAAGGAAAACACCCTGTCCTTCAGCCTAGAGGCTTTGAGCAGCAGTGAGCCCAACTAGGGGAGGCCCGGAGGGAAGAGGCTGGGCCTCAGCTGGTCCCTTGGGTAACAGTGCAGAGAGGTTTCTTAGGGTCCTTTGAAGAACCAAGAACTGAGCCCCCCCTGGAGAGGCACCAGGCTGTTGATGCTCAAAGAAGAGGAATGACCAGAGCTAGACAGAAAAGCAACCACAACTGTGGATGGGCACTGTTACAAAAAAGAGAAACGGGATGGCTTGCCATGGGCAGTCAGAGAAATATTGAATTTCCTCTCCCTGGTTCCATTTTTAACACACACACAGAAAATAAGTACAAGAGACAAGGACCTACTGTGTAGCACAGGGAACTATATTCTATATCTTGTAATAGCCTATAATGGAGAAAAATAGATATATAGATATAGACATATAACTGAGTCACTTTGCTATACACTTGAAATTAACACAGTGTCATAAATCAACTATGTTCCAATTAAGAAGAGGAAAATATAAGAGCAAAAGGGTGTGAGGAAGAAGACAACCCTCCTTGCTCACTTCCACCTATTCCCTCCAAGACCAAGCCATTGCTTTTTCAATGGCATAGAGAGGAGATTTGAGTTCATTGAGCCTGAAGTGCTTAAATATTGAAAGTCTTAGTAACCAAAATGTGCCTGGGGAGCAGGTTGACCCTGGGGCCACGCATACCCCAGGCAGCAGCACATGTCTCCTGGACCACCCTCATGATCCCCGTGGGCATCATTGATGTTGAAGTCAGCTCAAAAATCCTGGATTGTGCTGGGGACCTTCGCTACCTTACGCTTCCATCTCGATATTTGGGGAAGAATAAAACCAGATGAACTGCCCCTGAAAGAATCAAACTTGGGGACCTCTACACAGCTGCCTCTGGAGGGAAGGGAAGAAGCATGTCCCCCAAATCCAGCTGGGGAGATGGCGCAGCGCTGAACTTGCCAGACAACGTGATCATGGCTCCAGGTAGAGTGTCACGTGTGCGCAGATCAGCATATCCAGGATTTCAAGTTAATGGGATACATTGCTGTGCAAAGAGAGACCTCTTTGAAGACTGTGCTGGGTCTAGAAAGCGGGTAGAAGTTTAACAGAGAGGGAGCAGTGTGTTTGTTTGGCTTTTTGGCTAGAAGACAAAGACTGCGGCAGCCTCGGACTGGCCGGCACTTCGGAGGGCTTCCTAGGTAACAAATATACACAAGGTGACTCAGGTCTGCGTCTCAGAGTCACGGACACCTCAGGGGCGATAGAGCCAGACTCAAGGGCACCCTTGGTGTGGCTCATAATTCCGTGAATGGCGATCAGTCACATGGAATTATGACGATCAGCCCCGCAGGCTGATACCATCCCTGGCGGCAAACAGTGGTGGACAAGCTGGAACCTCCACAATGCAGGACCGGGCAGTGTTATCCTGACCTAAAAAGCGAGACAAGCTGGGTCTGGAACGTGAGGAGGGGTCTGCTCCCCACCCCGGATCCTCTGCAGGTCAGCATGACCCGTCCTGGGACACTTCTGTTCCCACCACTGTGCACCCTCAATGTACTCCAAGACAGGCACAGCGGAGAGTGAATGTGGGCCGTTTTGAGATCGAGCTGAGTTCTCACCCCCAGAAAAGGGTCACGTGGGGCAGAGTCTGGGCAGCTCCCCAGAAAGTGGAACCATCAGCCCAGGCTTTCTAGAACACTCTCTTGCATCTTTCTGTTCACATGCAAAACTTCTCTTTTTTGTGGGGGCGGGGGAGGGGAGCCGTGGAACGACTGGTTATTTTTCATTTTCAGACATTCTCACAAGGTCAAACCAAGGTTTAAGGATTAGAGAGGAAAGCAAGCACAGACTGCCAGTCCACCCCAGCTCAGCCCTCAGGCAAGCCAAGCCGTCCGTGGAACTCACTACCCAGTGTCCTTGGTCATTCATTTAGTAGGTCCAAGTGTAAGGAACTTGGAGGTTGGGTGTTACAAACAGCACAGCACCACCACTGCTCCAGAAAGCCTCTGTTCACTCAGCCCATAGACTCCCTCCAGGCTGGCTCAGCTTCTTCCCTTGTCTCCCCAAACCAGGCCAGAGGCCCGGGATCATTCTGGATCCCCCTTTCTCTTTTCCTCTCCATCACCACCCCCTCCCCCACCATCCAAGTAATCACCAAGTCCTGTCCACCTTACCTTCTACAACTTCTCAAACCAAAATGTTGATAACTGATGAAGAGGAGGCCTGACTATATGGAGATTCCCATGTTGCGCCCAGTTAAACTGCTTTTAGTTGAAGGAGCTGTGAGACATGAGACCCAGCTAAGCATGCAGTCAGGCAGGCTTTACCCCAGAAGGGGGTCAGGATCCAGTCCCAGAACATGCGGCACTAGCCAGGCGTCAGGATGAGCCATTTCCTGTGCTCCTGGTCTGTAAGAAAGAAATACATAAAAACACCACTAGCCCCTGGTCAGTGCTTCCACTGTTAAAGGGATCTGAAGCACATGGCAAAGAATCCGCCTGCAATGTGGGAGACCTGGGTTTGATCCCAGGGTTGGGAAGACCCCTGGAGAAGGCAAAAGCTACCCACTCCAGTATTTTAGCCTGAAAATTCCATGGACTATATAGTCCATGGGTTCGCAAAGAGTCGGACACGACTGAGCAACTTTCACTTTCACTTTCATCACCTTGTTTGAACCTCCAAACAGACCTGTTTTCGTGCTGATAAACAAGGTCCTACGGTATAGCACAGAGAACTGTACTCAGTATCCCATGATAAGTCACCATAGAAAAGAATATAAAAAAGAATGTTTATATATGTGTGTGTGTGTGTGTATAACTGAATCACTTCACTGTACAGCAGAAATTAACACAACATTTTAAATCAGCTAGACTTCCAAAAATTAAAAAAACAGACCCTCAGGGAAGGCAGGGCATGTTTTGAGGTTATTTCAGCCAGGGTGTCCTACGTGAGGTATGAAATGGGCGCTTCCCGCTCCCTCCCCAGAGGAGGGGTGACGCACGTCTGGTTTAAGCAAATTGAAGACCTCATCTCAACTGACTCACTTGTCTGTGACACATTCAAATGCCAGAGCAAACGGAGAAGAGAAGCCTTGTAGGAAGAAGGAAAGCAGACACATATTTCAACTTATTAAGACATGTTTTTAAAGGCATGTATTTTTACCTGTGGGACAAAAAAAGAATGGGTCATTCTTTGGATGACCAGCCTGAGGAGGTGAATTGATCCTCCCAAAGTAATTCTTAGTGTGGAAAGAACTTTTTATTCTATTACAAGTTAGTCACTAATGAAAGGTTTCCTATAAGCTTAAATTATACATAATGGCCCATCTCTCAGAACCCTGCCTCCCAAGCAATGAGCCTTGAGCTAAAATACACTTTTTTAGCTCGCAGGAAATATCCTGAGCAGGCCCACCTGTGAGTGGCCACAGGAGAGAAGAAATGAACATACTCCCTCTGCAGTCTGGCTGGAACCAGTACTTTCAGCCCCCGTGCCTTTTAGTATAAAAGAAGTCTGTATTCTAACTTGGGGAAGATGGTTCTCTGGGACACTAGACTACCATCTTCTCAGTCTGCTGACTTTCTGAATAAAGTTGTTATTCCCTTCCCCCCAACAACTCACCCCTTGATTTGTTGGCCTGTCGTATAGTGAACATACAAGTTTCGACCTGATAACATTCATAACAATAACATTCATAATAATATCCAGAATTTTAAAAGACTGAAAAGACACATCCAATTAAAACATGAGCAAGACGACTTCCCTGGAGGTTCAGTGGCTAAGATTCTGTGCTCCCAATGCAGGAGGCCCGGGTTCAAATCCTGGTCAAGGAACTAGATCCCACTTGCCGCAACTAAGAGTTCTTGTGCAGCAATGAAAGATTCCACATGCTGCAACTAAGACCTGGTGCCCCCAAATAAATAAATATTTTTTTAAAAATGAAGAAAACTAAATAAACCATAATATCTAGTGATGCATGCCTGGGCGATAAAACTGTAAAAAGCTCAAGCTTGTGATTCCTATAATAGTTGGGAGAGAGGCTACTGTTGGGGAAGGAAGAATGTGGATTAGGAGGGGACACAGAAGGGACTTTCGGAGGTGGCTGGAAGAGTCTCCCTTCAGAGCTGGGTAGTAGTTATAAAGAGGTTCACCTTAGAATCATTCATTAAAGTCATACCTTTGTTTTGCATGGTGCTCTGTACTTATACTTTATTTTAAAATTTATTTAATTATCATGTGTATACTTAGGTCTTAGTTAACAATAAAATAACTTTAAAAATCATACCTGAAGGCTAGTCCTGGTGCCATCACACAAAAACCACCTTCCAGGGTTCGGGGTCCTGTCCTGCCTTTGTCACCATCGTGAGCCACTGAGAACTTTTCTAACACAAGCCAAGGACCAGATAGATTTATTCTAAGCCAAAGAGTGTGTGTGTGTGTGTGTGTGTGGTGTGTGGTGTGTGTGTGGTGTGTGGTGTGTGTGTGTACGTGCAGAAGCATGTGTGTCTGTGTGACCCCATCATATGTATCAGCCCTCACTCCTCAGATTGTACCTGATGGGGCAGGTGGAAGCCTCTCTCCTTTCATATGCATTTTTTTCAGTGGCCAATTTTGGTTGGTTTGTTTGATTGCTTTTCGGCCACACTGGGTCTTCATTTCGGCGTCCAGGCTTATCTACTTGAGTCTCGCAGGCTTAGTTGCCCTGTGGCCTGTGGATCTTAGTTCCCCAAGCAAGCTTCGAACCTGTGTCCCCTGCATATTGGAAGGCAGATTCTCAACCACTGGACCACCAGAGAAGTCCCTTCAGGGACCATTGTCAATCTTCATAGTCCGAAGTTAAGCCACTCTACCCTTGAAGGAATCCAACCTGAGTCTTAACTCTCTAGAAGGTACTTAGCACCCCTGATTTGCTTCCTGAGCCTTTCTTACATAGATCACTTGCACTGACTTTGCTCATCAGGTAAGCCTCACCTTGTGATCTCGGGGCACCACCTTCTCATCTCTCTCTGCTCTTTCCCTCTTTTTTCTTGCTTCACGCTGATTTTTGTACCTTTCTGTGTCTAGGGAAAAAATGGTGTTTGGGGGGGTTGGGGGAGGAAGGAGAGGGTCCATAAGAGGAAGTCAAGAGGAATGGAAAATAGACACACTCCCCAGCCTCTCTGTCCCAGATGCTGCCCACGTGGCCACACTTGGCTTCTGCTGCCCCAGTGCAGGAAGGTCAACCATCCCTGCCCTCATCCTTCAAACAGGCACAGGGGGAATAGGGGACGGAGAGGGGTCCAGCTGCCTTCTTCAGAGAGGGGGGTCTTGAGCACCCCATGGAGCATTTATAGAAGCACTTCTCACCAGCAAGGTCAGAAGGAGGGCAAGGATCCCCAGAGAAGCCTGGGCAGGAAAGACAAAGTGGAAAAATCCCAAGTCAGAAAAGGAAAGGCAAACAGAGGCATCCTCTTAGGAAAAGGCCAGCGTCCACCGCTCCCCAACGTGGCTGCCTGAGCCTCAGGTGCCCACAGGTCAGAGCCTAGTCTTTATTTGTCCAGAACCAGTTTTCAGTGACCCTGAGGTCCTTGCTTTGCCCTGGGGCCTGCTACTTCTCCTGCTTTCCTGTGAGTTATTTTTTCCACTTTGGTTTTCTCTCCATCGTCACTTCCTCTGTCACCTGAGAAGGCCCCCAGCAAAGACCACCAGACTTGGGTGTGTGCCCACAGAAGGAGCAAATGAGGACCAAGGACAAAGCCATGAAGCACCCCCTCCACCACCTGGGAGGTCCCCCTCCCAGAACTCGGCCACTTCCTTAATAGTATATTTATTTATTCATGTATCTGGTTGTGCCAGGTCTTCGTGGTGGCTTGTGGGCGTCCTGCATTGGGAGAACGGAGTCTTAGCTGCTGGACCACCCACCAGGGAAGCGTGGAGCTCAGTTATTTCAACAAGCCTACAAGCTCCAGTCAGAAAACACGTCTTCCACGGTAGTCTGGCTCAGGGGGACCGAGGTAACAGGAGTTACAAGCTGTTGTTGTTCTTTTTAGTTGAAGTATAGTTGATGTGGGCTTCCTTGGTGGCTCAGTGGTAAAGAATCCGGCTGCCAATGCAGAAGACATGGGCTTGATCCCTGGTCTGGGAAGATCCCCTGGAGAAGGAAATGCAACACACTCCAGTATTCTTGCCTGGGAAATCCCATGGACAGAGGATCCTGGCTTGCTACAGTCCACAGAGTCAGATGCAACTTAAAGATGGAACAAAGATAGTTGATGTAATATCAATGATAGTTGATATTACACAAGTTACAGGTGTACCATATAGTGATCCGCAATTTTAAACGTTATATTCCATTTACAGTTATTATAAAATATTGGCTATATTCCCTACATTGTAAAGGCTGAGTTTGAGAGATGGCAGATCAGTGTGGACAAAGCCCAAATTATACCCAAACTGCTTTCAACTCAAGACTTCAGTTCAGTTCGGTTCAGTCACTCAGTTGTGTCTGATTCTTTTTGACTCCATGGACTGCAGCATGCCAGGCTTCTCTGTCCATCACCAACTCCTGGAGCTTGCTCAAACTCATGTTCATTGAGTCGATAAGGCCATCCAGCTACCTCATCCTTTGTTGTCCCCTTCTACTCCTGTCTTCAATCTTTTCCAGCATCAGGGTCTTTAATCAAATGAGTCAGTTCTTTACTTCAGGTGGCCAAAGTACTGGAGCTTCAGCTTCAGCATCAGTCCTTCCAATAAATATTCAGGACTGATTTCCTTTAGGATTGAATTGCTTGATCTCCTTGCAGTCCAAGGGACTCTCAAGAATCTTCTCCAACACCACAGTTCAAAAGCAACCATCCTTTGGCTCTCAACTTTCTTTATAATCCAACTCTCATGTCCATGCATGACTACTGGGAAAACCATAGCTTTGACTAGATGGACCTTTGTTTGCAAAGTAATGTCTCTGCTTTTCAATATGCTGTCTTGGTTTTCTTCCAAGGAGCATAGCTTTTCTTCCAAGGAGCAAGCATCTTTTAATTTCATGGCTGAAGTCACCATCTACAGTGATTTTGGAGCCCCCAGAAATAAAGTCTGTCACTGTTTCCATTGTTTTCCCATCTATTTGCCATGAAGTGATGGCAACAGGCAGCAAAGTTGGACCCCTGATGATGCCAGAGTCTTTGCCTTGTAACCTCTATCTGAGAGGGAGTGTATCAATATTCCCTACTGTTCAATCAATACCGACTTGCCTTGTGCCCGCTCTGACCCTAACACTCTGCAAACTGTTGTGGGCGATGCCAAGAAGCAGAACCATAGCATCCTTCCCTTAGTTATCAAGTGGTAGAAAAAGGACACACATGTGAGAGAGAATTACATACTGTTATTTGTGGTTAATTTAATATCAAAGGGAACACACAGTTAATTTTTGCCAAAAGAGTTCCTAAGATTAAGGGCAGTTGTAACAAGTCACCACAAACTGGGTGGCTTCAAGCAACAAGAAACGTCTTCTCTGAAAGTTCTGGAGGCTAGAAGTCTGAAATCTTGTTTGTGGGGCCGTGTTCCCTCTGAAGGCTCTACATGGGAGGATCCTTCCCTATGCCTTTCAGGTTCTGGTGGCTTCCGGAAATCTGGTTTGTGTCACCATCACTCCAGTCTCGGCCTCTGTCTGCACTTGGCCATATCCTCCATGCCTTCTGAGGACACTTGTCCTTGGATTTAAGGTTCAGCTGGGATTTGGGATGATCTCATCATGAGATCCTCAACTTAATTATATCTGCAAAGACCATGTTTTTTTTTAAATTTATTGCAATATAGTTGATTAGCAATCTTGTGTTAACTCCAGGTGTATAACGAAGTGATTCAGATATACGTGTGTGTGTGTTAGTTGCTTAGTCGTGTCTGACTCTTTGTGACCCCATGGACTGTAGCCCACCAGGCTTCCCTTTCCATGGGATTCTCGAGGCAAGAATGCTGGAGCAGGCTGCCATTGCCTTCTCCAGGTCAGAGATACATACTTTATTTACATTCTCTTCCCTTAAATGTTAATACAAGATATCGGGTATAGTTCCCGGTGCTGGGCAGTAGGATTTTGTTGGTTATCTATTTTTTTAATTTGATTTTTAAATGGAGGATAATTACTTTGCAATATTGTGATGGTTTCTGCCATATACCTCCATGAATCAGCCACAGGGATACACATGTCCTCTCCCTCTTAAACAGACCTCCCACCCCTCTAGGTTGTCACAGAGCACTGGCTTTGGGTTCCCTGCATTATCCAGTTTTATATAGTAATCTGTACATTTTAATCCCAAACTCTGAATTTATCCACATCCCCGTACTGCCATTTTTCCAAATATGGGCACATTCACAGGTTCTGGGGCATAGACATATCTTTTTGAGCACCACCATTCAGCCCAATACAAGTGATATTCCTCATGTTAGGGAAACACACATTAATTTTTCACTGACTTAGTCATATATGCCGTGCACCTGTGACGGGCCAGGCTCCATTCTAGATGATGGAGACCCAGCCCTGCAGGTTCCCACTCTTCGTTGAGTTTCCATTCTAGGGAGAGGACATGGACCATACATAATTAGACAAACAAACAAGAAAAGGACTTCCCTGCTGTTTCAGTGGTTAAGAATCTGCCTGCCAAGGCAGGGGACATGGGTTCGATCCCTGATCCAGGAGCAGCCCACATGCCATGGAGCAACTAACCCTAAGTGCCACAGCTGCTGAACCCCACACAGCCTAGACCCTGCGCTCCGCAACAAGAGCAGCCACCGAGATGAGAAACCCGTGCAGCGATATGGGAGAGCAGCGCCTGCATGACGCAACTAGAGAAAGTCTTCGCAGCAACAAAGACCCAGTGCAGCCAAAAAAATAAATAGATAGATAAATATTTTTTAAAAAGTGTGTCTGAGACAGGTATAATTTGTGTTTATCAAATGAATAGTTTGTTTTTCAAAAAAGAATAAGAAGCGTATTAGGAAATAATACGGGCTGTTCAGGAAAATGTACCAAGGATATGTGATAGAGGGACTCTGCGGCTAGTTTAGACTCAGAAGGGAAAGGCCTTTCTGTGGAGGTCATAGGAAGCTGAGGTCTGGGTGCCAGGAAGGAATCAGCATGCGGAGACCAGGCAGAGAAAACGGCAGGAGCGAAGCCCTGATGTGGGAGCAAGCTTAGCACATTCAAGGAGCAGGAAGAAAGAGGCTAGGACCTGGTGAGCCAGAGGACGAGGTCAGAGATGGGGCTGGAGAGGCTGATTGTGACTGACAGCGTGAACCCCAGAGACCAGGTAGGAGCTTGGCTTTTATCCTAAGAGCCAGGAGTAAGCCATTTGGTTTGAGCAAGGAGAACACTATGAGCTAAGTCATGATCTGGCTGCAGGAGGGCAAGAGTCCAGCAGGGGGATGAGTTAGGAATTAGGAGGTTACTGCTGTCATAATCAAAGGTATGGATGGTAGCTTGGACCAAGTGTGGATGCAGAGACAGAGAGGACAAATCTGGAAGTCTCCTGGAGGTGCAAGACTTCCTAATAGGTTGGTTAGATGGGGTAAGTAAAGGAGAGAATTGAGAATGGATTTTAGTAGCCAAGACGTGGAAGCAACCTAAATGTCCATCCACAGATGAGTGGGTAAAGAAGATGTGGTAGAGGGACTTCTCTGAGAGTCCAGTGGATAGGACTCCACACTTCCACTGCAGGGGGGCTGGGTTCGATCCCTGGTCGGGGAACTGAGATCCTGCAAGCTAAGAGGTGTAGCCAAAAAGTAAATTTAAAAAATTAAAAACAAAATGATGTGGTGCATACATAGAGTGGAATATTACTCAGCCATAAAAAATTAATGAGATAATGGCATTCACAGCAACATGGATGGACCTACGATTATCATGCTAAGTGAAGTAAGATAGACCAAGAAAGACAAATATTATATGTAACTGTTTATATGTGTTGTCTTTAAAAAAATGACACAAATGAACTTATTTACAAAATAGAAATAGACCAACAGACATAGAAAACAAACTTATGGTTGTCAAAGGGAAAAGAGAGGGAGGCATAAAGTAGGAATATGGGATTCACACATACATAACACTATACATAGAATAGACAATCAACAAGGACCTACTGCATAGCATAAGGAACTTCATGCTCAATACTTTGTAACAATCTGTAAGGGAAAAGAATCTGAGAAAAGAATAGATACATATACATGTGTAACTGAACCACTATACTGTACATCTGAAACTAATGCAACATTGCAAATCAACGATACGTCAATACAAAAATTAAAATAAAAAATAGATCTTAGACGTATCCTGGAGATCATTTCACAAGGCACACCTGAAGCTAGTTGTTATATGTCAATTATATTTCAAGATAAAAAAAGTCAACAAACTCAATGAAAAATAAAAGGAATGGCGATTAGGTTTTAGATGCAAGTAACTGAGCTTCTGGTTTTTATTTTTCTTTTTAATTGCGATCAAACCCACACAACATAAAGTTTACCACTTGAACCACTTCATGTACAATTCGGTGGCATTAAGTACAGCCTTGGACAGCAAGGAGATCAAATTAGTCAATCCTAAAGGAAATCAACCCTGAATATTCATTGGAAGGACTGATGCTGAAGCTGAAACTCCAATATTTTGGCCACCTGATGCAGAGCCGACTCAATGGAAAATACCCTGATGCTGGGAAAGCTGAAGGAAGAAAAGAAGAGGGTGGCAGAGGGTGAGATGGTTGGATAGCCTCACTGACTCAATGGACATGAGTGTGAGCAAACTGAGTGACAGTGAGGGACAGGGAAGCCTAGCGTGCTGCAGTTCATGGGATTGCAAAGTGTCCGACATGATTTAGAGACCGAACAGCAAGTAGAGCCACGATGTTGTTCGAACATCACCAGCATCCACTTCCAGGACTTCGGGGTGTGTGTTTTCTGCACTAAACAATTCAAGTATTCATCAGATTCTGTGGAAAGCAAGAGAGCGTGGAGTTCCTGGGCAGTCAGCGCCACTGTCTCTGATGGTTGCTCCCGTTTCCTCCTTTCCAGGGCTCCTGGGCACAAGGCATATGGCGTCATGCTTTATTTTTCTCTTGATTTTACCTCAGCAGAGCCTGGGAAAAGTCCTGGGCATGGCGCTGATAGTGACTTCCCCTCGACCCTCATGAGAACCGATGCCCTGTTACTCCATCCCCCTGCCGCCCCCAAGCACACACTTCTGGGTGCAGCAAGGGTTACAGTCCTTTTGACGGTGACCTGAAACTTTGCTCCCTCTCATCCACAGGGGATATCAGTTACAGAAAGGTTGGCTGAAGGATAAGAGAGCTGATGCTGCCAGCTGAAACCCCAGAGGAGGCAGACGCCTTACAGAGACCTGCAGAGGTGGCGGGGGAAGGGCAAAACTGAAGGGTCTGAGTGGCCTCGTTTCCAAAGAGACCTAAACCTTACGCAGAGAGCTATCTGTCCCTTTAGGGGTCACGCATCAAGCTCTGAAGAAAACGCCCCAAAGAGGATGCTGTTGGTAAAATGACTAATGTGCGTAAACCTACAGTAAGGAGTTTTACTTTTCTAAAAAAAGATTTGGGGGAAATTAGAGTTTGGTATGGAGAAAACAATGCTTATTTTAAGCTGAATTAGTTTAGGTAGGGGAGATAAATTAGGGGGTTGAGATTACATTATACACACTAAGCAAAGTCGCTCAGTCGTGTCCGACTCTTGGCGACCCCATGGACTGTAGCCTACCAGGCTCCTCTGTCCATGGGATTTTCCAGGCAAGAATACTGGAGTGGGTTGCCATACACACTACTATATATTAACTAGGTGAACAACAAAGACTTAGTGTATAACACAGGGAACTCTACTCAATATCTTGTAATAACCTATAATCTGAAAAAGAATATATCTACATCTTTCTGAATCACTTTGCTGTACACTTGAAACTAACATGACATTGTTAATGAACTATATGTCAATTTTTTAAAATTTATTTGAAACAGAGAGATTCAACAGCAGGCTTGAAAGTCAACCCACCTGGTTGGGGGCCTTAGAACACTGACTCCCCCACTGCCTCTGCTTGAGTTTCACAAAGTACACGCTTGTCTTTACGTATTTCAGAGAAGTCATTTGTAAAATTCGGAGAAGGAAATGGCAACCCACTTCAGTATTCTTGCCTGGAAAATTCCACAGATAGTGGAGCCTGGCAGGCTACAGTCCATGGGGTCACAAAGAGTCAGACATGACTAAGCAACTGAGCACACATATCTGCAAAATGGGACGGTATCTACCTCACAAGGTGGTGAGGATCACATGAGATAACGTGGCCAGTGTGCTTAGAATAGTAACTGTCCACTATCATCCACTCAACAGAGGATGTTCCAACTATTAAAAACTATATAAAGTTCTGGCATGGGGATATGTTTCCTGTATATTACTTTTTTAAAACATTAAAAGCAATATGTTAATGTGATTCCATTTTTGGAAAGGAAAAAAAGTGTGTATTTATAAGTACATTTGACATCAGTAGGGGAAAATATAGACATATATACACCCCACTTTGAATTTAACATGCATCTCATTTCCTTTAGTGCATGTATTAGTGGTACAACACAAAAATAGACATTTAAAAATATCTAGACCTGTGCTGACTGCCCGATTCAGTAGCCACATGTGGTTACTGAAACTGAACTAAAATTAAATAAAAAGTAAAATTTTGTTCTTGGTTCCAGCGATAGTTCAGAGCTCTGCAGCCACACGTGGTTACTGGCTAGCTCACTGTACATCACAGATGTGAACAGCTCCATCACCGGTCAAGGGGACCAAGGAGAGGGAACTTTCAGGTGATCTTCTCTTTTGCTATCCAATGAGAAGGCATGCTCCTAACTTGGTCAGATGATTTTAACAGGACTTCTCAGAAGACTCTCCTTAAGCCATTCAGTCTCCATTTTCACCAGGCATCAACCTACCTAAATGTAATTTTTGTTATAATATTTGGGTAACAACCTTGATCAGCCTTTATTTCTTTCCAATTATTTTTTAATATATGACAATATCGCAAGAGATGAGAAAAGCACGTTTATCAAGCAGCCTCATTTCCTGCTCATGAGGATTCTGGGGACATCAGAAAGCACCAAGGCTCAGTCAGATTAATTTTCCATAAAAAGAAAAGAAGGTGGAGTCACTCAGTCGTGTCCGACTCTTTGGGACCCCGTGTACTGTAGCCTACCAGGCTCCTCCGTCCTTGGGATTCTCCAGGCAAGAAACACTGCCAGCTGACTCAGTTCTCAAAGTTCTTGATCAAACATCAAGAACACTTTGATCTAAGTATCCAGATAAAAAATAAGCTGCATTTCAGGGGCTCCGCAAACCCTTACTATATCAAGCCTAGGGCGTTAAAAACAGCGTGTGCTACTGTCTTTGCAAGACACTTAAGGAGGTAAGAACCCAGGGGAGGTTTGATTATTAATCAGTGTGAACCCGCCCATTCCATTCCCCCGGGAGAACCCGGTCCGCGGGTTGTGCTGTCCTCTGGCGCCCCCAAACGGGTGTTTAGGGGTTATCACATATAGGAAGCTAAAACCCCAACATTACCCCTTCTGAAAGCTCTGTGGTGTCTGACTCTTTGAGACTATACATCGGCTATATAGTCCATGGAATTCTCCAGGCAAGAATAGCCGTTCCCTCCTCCAGGAGATCTTCCCAACCCAGGGATCGAACCCAGATCTCCCGCATTTCGGGCAGATTCTTTACCATCCCACCAGGGAAGCCCACGATGACTGGAGTGGGTAGCCTATCCGTTCTCCAGAGGCTCTTCCCGACCCAGGAATCGAACCGGGGTCTGCTTCATTGCAGGCGGATTCTGAGCTATCAAGACTCCTTATGGCAAAATAAAGACTTTCTGCCTTGGTTTCTCTACAAGTTCATGTACCTTGCCTTTAAAATGACAAAACCAGGATAATCAGATCAGGATTTCACACCAGAAAAATTATTGTGGTTCTAGAGGATTAGCCCTTAAAGATTCTAGAACTAATTTTTCAGTAATTTTTATAGTATTGTAAAGCAAACAAAATATAATGATACAACACGTTCATGTTTTTATCAATCCGATTAACACCTAAAATATTACAGACTTATCTGAAACCTGAATCCTATTTCCCTTTCTTCTTGGAGGTAAAAATAAAACTCAGGATAGTGTTTTCCAGACCCATATATGTATTTACATTTGTACAGCCTTTACTAGTACGGTATTGATTTGTGTTTCAAATTTTCTCAGAAAATTGGTGTCATACTGTATCAACTGAAGGTTTTTTTTATCGATCAACATTGCTTTTGTTTTGTTGTTGTTGTTCAGCCACTATGTCATGTCCCCATGAACTGAACTTTGTTACACAGCACACCAGGCTTCCCTATCCTTCACTACTGCCCGGAGTTTGCTTAAATTCATGTTCAATGAGTCATTGATGCCATCCAACCATCTCATCCTCTGTCGTCCCCTTCTCCTCTTGCCCTCAATTTTTCCCAGCATCAGGGGCTATTCCAAAGAGTCAGTTCTTCGCATCAGGTGGCCAAAGTATTGGAGCTTCAGCTTTAGCATCAGTCCTTCCAATGAACATTCAGGACTGATTTCCTTTAGGATTGACTGGCTTGATCTTCTTGCAGTACAAAGAACTCTCAAGAGTCTTCTCCAGTACCCAGTTCAAAACCATAAAATCTTTGGCACTCAAGCCTTCTTTATTATGGTCCAACTCACATCT
This sequence comes from Muntiacus reevesi, assembly GCF_963930625.1. NCBI lineage: Eukaryota > Metazoa > Chordata > Mammalia > Artiodactyla > Cervidae > Muntiacus > Muntiacus reevesi. Next base: position 38,554,746 of record NC_089253.1, read on the forward strand.
GTACATGACTACTGAAAAAAGATCCATATAGCTTTGACTACATATATATATATATATATATATATATATATGGATCTTGTGATGTCTCTACCTTTTAATATGCTGTCTAGGTTTGTCATGGTTTTTCTTTCAAAATGCAAGTGTCTTTCAATTTCAGGGCTATAGTCACCGTTAGCAGTGATTTTGGAGCCCAAGAGTATAAAGTCTGTCACTGTTTCCACTTTTTCCACTTCTGTTTGCCATGAAGTGGTGGGACCAGATGTCATGATCTTAGTTTTTTGAATGTTGAGTTTCAAGCCAGCTTTTTTACTCTCCTCTTTCACCTCATCAAGTGGCTCATTAGTTCCTCTCCATTTTCTGCCATTAAAATGGTATCATCTGTGTATTTGAGGTTGTTGATATTTCTTCTGGCATTCTTGATTCCAGCTTGTGAGTCATCCAGCCTGGCATTTCACATGATGTCCTCTGCAGAAAAGTTAAATAAGCAGGGTGACTATAAACAGCCTCGACATACTCCTTTCCCAATTTTGAACCAGTCCATTGCTCCATATCCGGTTCTAACTGTTGCTTCTTGTCCTGCTTACAGGTCTATCAGGAGACAGGTAAGATGGTCTGGTATTTGCATTTCCTTAAGAATTTTCTACAGTTTGTTGTGATCCACACAGTCAAAGGCTTTAGCATAGTCAAAAGTAGATGTTTTTTTCTGGAATTCCCTTGCTTTTTCTATGATCCAGGGGATGTTGGCAACTTGATCTCAGACTCCTCTGCCTTCTCTAAATCCAGCTTGTACATCTGGAAGTTCAGGTATGGCTGAAGCCTAGCTTGAATGATTTTGAGCATTGCCTTGTTACCATGTGAAATGAGTGCAATTGTATGGTAATTTTAACCTGTTTTGGCATTGCTTTTCTTTGGGATTGGAATAAAAAGTGACCTTTTCCAGTCCCGTGGCCACTGCTGAATTTGCTGACATGGTGACAGCTGGAATTCCATCACCTCCACTAGCTTTGTTTGTGGTAACACTTCCCCATTTGACTTCACACTCCAGGATATCTGGCTCTAGGTGAGTGTGGTTATCTGGGTCATTAAGACTTTTTTGTATATTCTGTGTATTCTTGCCACCTCTTCTTAATCTCTTCTGCTTCTGTTAGGTCTTTGCTGTTTCTGTCCTTTACTGTGAATGTCTTTGCATGAAATGTTCCCTTGCTATCTCCAATTTTCTTGAAGAGATGTTTAGTCTTTCCAATTCTATTGTTGCCCTGTATTTGAACTGTTCACATGAGAGGCTTTCTTATCTCTCCTTGCTATTTTCTGGAACTCTGCATTCAGATGGGTATATCATTCCCTTTCTGCCTTGCCTTTTGCATCTCTTCTTAGCTATTTGTCAGGACTCCTCAACTTTGTCTTCTTGCATTTCTTTTCCTTGGGGATGGTCTTGGTCACCACCTCCTATACAATGTTATGAACCTCCATCCATAGTTCTTCAGGCATTCTGTCTTAAATAGATCTAATCCCTTGAATCTGTTCATCACCTTCACTGTATAGTCATAAGGGATTTGATTTAGGTCATACCTGAATTGCCTAGTGGTTTTCCCTACTTTTTTCAATTTAACCCTGAATTTTTCAATAAGGAGCTGATGATCTGAGTCACAGTTAGCTCCAGGTCTTGCTTTTCCTGACTGTGTAGAGCTTCTCCATGTTGATTTCAGTATTGACCATCTGGTGCCGTCCCTGTGTTGAGTTGTCTCTTGTGCTGTTGGAAGAGAGTGTTTGCTGTGACTGGTGCATTCTCTTTGCAGAACTCTGTTAGCCTTTGCCCTGCTGCATTTTGTACTCCAGGATCAAACTTGCCTGTTGTTCCAAGTATCTCTTGACTGCCTACTTTTGCATTCCAGGCCCCTAAGATAAAAAGGACATCTGTTTTCGGTATTAGCTCTAGTTAATGGTGTTAGACCTGCTTTGGTGTTAGGTCTTATAGGTCTTCATAGAACCGTTCAACTTCAGTTTCTTTGGCATTAGTGGTTGGGGCGTAGACTTGGATTACTGTGATATTGAATGGCTTGCCTTGGAAACGAACCGAGATCATTCAGTCATTTTTGAGATTGCACCCAGCATTGCATTTCAGACTCTTCTGTTGACTATGAGGGCTACTCCATTTCTTCTAAGGGATTCTTGCCCACAGTAGTAGATATAATGGTCATCAGAATTAAATTCGCCCATTCCCATCCACTTCAGTTCTGGGCTTCCCTGATAGCTCAGCTGGTAAAGAATCCACCTGCAATGCAGGAGACCCCGATTCGATTACTGGGTTGGGAAGATTCACTGGAGAAGGGATAGTCCATCCATTCCAGTATTCTTGGGCTTCCTTTGTGGCTCAGCTGATAAAGAATCTGCCTGCAATGCGGGAGACCGGGGTTCAATCCACTTTAGTTCACTGATTCCTAAAATGTCGATGTTCAATCCTCCCATCTCCTGTTTGACCACATCCAATTTACCTTGGTTCGTGGACCTAAGATTTCAGGTTCCTGTGCAATATTGCTCTTTATAGCATCGGACTTCACTTTCACCACCAGACACATCCACAAGTGAATGACATTTCTGTTTTAACCCAGCCTCTTCATTCTTTCTGGAGCTTCTTCTCCACTCTTCCCCCAGAATATTGGACACCTACCAAGCTGGGGGGCTCATCTGCCTTTTCGTTGTGTTCATGGGGTTCTCCAGGCAAGAATACTGCAGTGGTTTGCCATTCCTTTCTCCGGTGGACCACGTTTTGTCAGACCCTGACTAGGCCTGACAGGCCACTCCATGTAGCAGGACGACATGTCCAGTGCCCTGGCTAACACACATGTATGAAATACGTAAATATATATATTGTTTGTTTGTTTGTTTATAGGGCTTCCCTCATAACTCAGTCGGTTAATCATCTGCCTGCAATGCAGGAGACCTGGGCTCGATTCCTGGGTTGGGAAGATCCCTTGGAGAAGGAAATAGCAACCCACTCCAGTATTCTTGCCTGGAGAATTCCAAGGACAGAGGAGCCTGGCAGGCTACAGTAGTCCATGGGGTCGCAAGAGTCGTACACGACTTGGAGACTAAACCACCACCACCATATTTTTGTTTGAGTTTTTTTGGGGGGGGCTGCATCATGCAACCCGCAGGATCTTAGTTTCCTGTCCAGGGATTGAACTGATGCCCCTAGGAAGCTTGGCATCTTGACCACTGAACCACCAGGGAAGTCCCTGAGTATATATATTAATCCATAGTTGATTCATTATTTTCCTGCTGAAAAGTTCTTTGTATAACTCTGGTAGTTTACTTTTCTATTCTCCATACAATAAAGTAATGGCAGTTAGATAATTCATCTTTTTTTTCATCTTTTTCTTACTGGCACATTTGAATTCCTTTTATGTTATGAACACAGATCCCTTGCTTATCTGATTCTCTGATTATTTCTTTCACCTGGTGGCTTCTCTGTTCTCTTTGTTAATGGCATATTTTCAAATACATGATTTTTACACATTAAAGGCAAATATATCTGTCTTATCTGTTCTGGTGAATGCATTTTGAATCTTCTGAAATCCTTCCAGGTCCCGAGGTCATGTGTTAGTTCTCTATCTTTTTTTTTTTTTTTTTTTAGTTCTCTATCTTTTTAAAAGAATTTTAAAGATTGGATTTTCACATTAGATGCTTAATCCCCGTGGTTTTTACGTATTTGGTGCACCAGGTGGATAGCTCTTTGTCCCTGTGAACTTCTCGCTGGCAGAATGCACACTAGAATAGCCTTGGGAGCTTTTAAAAGAACCAATTTCTGGGCCCCATCCCAGAACTGATAAAATCTTAATCCCTGAGGATAGAGCTGAGACATTAGGACTTAAAAAAAAAAAAAAAAAAAAAAAACGCAACTCTTTCAAGTGGTTCTAACATGCAACCGGGGTTGAGAACTTTTGCTATAAGGTCAGACCAAGGATAGAATTGCTGAGGTGTGGTACTACATCGTAAGCCCTCCTGGATATTGCCAGTGCTCTATAAAGTAATTATAACTGTTTATGGTCCTTCCAGTAGGAGAGGTCCAATTGCTTCACATCTTTGAAAACACATGGCCATTATTATCCCAATTAAGTGATAAGGAAACCACAGCCAGAGAGTTCAGGTGATCTAGCGCGTGAGTGCTAAGTTGCTTCAGTAATCTGCCTGCATGCTTAATTGTGTCCCGTTCTTTGCAACTCTTTGGACTGTAGCCCGCCAGGCTCCTCTGTCCATAGGGTTTTGCAGGCAAGAACACTGGATCAGGTTGCCATTTCCTTCACCAGGGGATCTTCCTGACCCAGGGATCGAACCCATGTTTCTTGTGTCTCCTGCATTGGAGACGGGTTCTTTACCACTGAGCCACCAGGGAAGCCCCTCCGTGATTTGAAGACTTGCCTAAAAATCACACAGCAGATGCAACTGCGTCTCCATCATCTCTGACATCCTGCCTCCCAGTTTACACATGTTGCTTCTATTCAATGTGCCTCACTAGTATCCCTGGACAAGGACACTGGCAATATTTCTGGTTCTGTATATACCCAGTTTGGCTCCTATTTGGACTCTAAATTTAACCTCAGTGTGGACAGACTCACCCTATAGCTAACTTCTCCTTAAATTCTGGAGTCAGTCACTCCCATAAGTCCAAGCTTCCAAAACACACAGAAACATCAAAGTGAGAAGGTAGGGGTCAGGAGGTGGTGGCTGGATATTAACCAACGATGTGCTCAGTCGTGTCTGACTCTGCGGCCCAATGGGCTGTGGCCCACCAGGTTGCTCTGCTCATGGAATTTTCCAGGCAAGAATAGTGAATTGGGGGGCCATTTCCTCCTCCAGGAGATCTTCCTGACCCAAGGATCAATCCTGCAGCTCTTGCATCTCCTACATTGGCAGGCAGATTCTTCATCACTAGCGCCACCTGGGAAGCCCGTTAAGCAGTGAGTTACTCTTCAAATGCCTGTTGACAGTTTGTCAAGTTTACAAAAATGTATGTATCCCTAACTTTGTGCCAAGGAGCAAGCAAAACGTTTGAAGAGTTTCAGAAGCATAAGACAGGTTTTCTGTTCTTCGGAGATCTGGGGGTTCTCATGCGAATGAGGCAAGGCTTATGCAACTCAGTTTTAAATTATCAGTAGAGATTTCTAAGTGATATGATTTTAAAGAAATGATTCCTGGACTTCCCTGGGGGTCCAGTGGTTAAGAATCCGCCTGCCAATGCAGGGGACATGGGTTCGATCCCTGGCTCGGGAAGATTCCACATGCCTCAGAAAAACCAAGCCCACGTGCTGCAACTACTGAAGTTTATGCTCTGCCACATGGAAAGCCACCACAATGAGAAACCTGAGCACCGAAACTAGACAAAGCCTGTGAGCAGCAAATAATTTTTTTTTTTTAAGAAAACCTAATTTTTTAAAAAGTGCTAAAAATAAAAAAGGAAGTGATTGATGTGAGCTAGATGTTTGGACGAACCCTGTAATTTCTTTCCCACTCTGCACATCTAGGGCTTTATGAGATAAGGAAAGCTTTATGGCAGAAGACTAAATAATAGAACCTTCTCCTAGGTCGTGGTAGGCAGCTTCTAAGCTAGCCCCTGGTGATCTTTGTCTCCTGTTATTCGTGCCCTTGCATGGTCCCCTCCATGCTGAGTAGAGTTGACTTGGATAGCCAGTTGGATGCTGTGGACAGGATACCTTGAGACTTCTGAGCTAGGTTGTAAAAGGCATTGAAGTTTCTTCCTTGTTCTCTCTCGAACTGCTTGCCCTGTGGCAAGTCAGCTGCTGAGTGGTAACACACTCAGGCAGCCCTATGGGGAGATCCTTGAGAGAAGCTGTGACTTCCCGCTAACAGCACTGACATCATCCACGTGAGTAAGGCAGGGTGGGAGCAGATCCTCTGGCCCTAATCAACTTCAGATCAGCTGCATCATGTCTGACATCATGACCACAGCCTCGTGGGAGACTTGGGGCCAGATCTACCCAGACAAGCTGCTCTTGAATTCCTGACCCACCAAAACAATGTGAGCTAATAAATATTTGTCCTTTTTTTTTTTTAAGTTACTAAGCTTTGGTGTAATGTGTTTTGCAGCAATAGATAACTTGTACAATGGTTTTCTTATAGATAATCACCAGTCTAATAACAAGAAAACAATTCTAATTGCTCAGAAGCCTTTAATGATTGTTATTACTCCCACAGACTCTGAGGCAGATGGTGAAAGGGAAGTCTTAGAGAAGGTGAACTATTTCTTTAATTCAGAGGGATAGATGACAGGGATAAAAAGATTTCAGATTTCAATGCACAGTACAGTACTTGTACTCTCAAGTTATAGCTATTTTAAAAACACTCTGGGGACTTTTCTGCTAACACCCCTTGTTTCCAGTGCAGAGGACCTGGGTTCGATTTCTGGCCAGGAAACTAAGATCCTGCAAGCCACAACCAAAGAGTTTTCACACCACAGCTAAAAGTTCCCATGTCACTAAGACCTGGCACTGCCAAATAAATAAATATTAAAAAAAAAATGAAAACAGTCTGGTAACTCATTTAAATCTTACAATGTTAGGTTTATAAATGCATACATGGTATATGTGTGATTTAGAAAAAAGTTTCCCAACTTCCTTAAGTACTAGAAATACTCTAGCTAGTATTCTGCACACTCCTGTCATTACTGATCTGTTTTTCTTGCTTTAATAAATGGTCACCGTTCATTCCTAGAGAAAACATCAACTTGTGGGCAAATTCATGTTTGATAGTCTTTTTCCACTCCGCACACAGAAAAGGAGGGGGGGATATAAAATATTCAAAAAGAAAACAGAACCAAAACAAACAAACAAAAAGACAGTTTCTTATGGCAACTGTAACAAACACTGAAAACTGAGGGACCTCCCTGGCGGTCCTGTGGTTAGGACGTGGCGCTTTCACTGCAGAGGGCCCAGGTTCAATCCTTGGTCAGGGAACCAAGATCCTGCAAGCTGTGCAGCACATTCAAAAAATAAACTATGAATTTAAAAAAATTAAAAAGAAGATATGGTACATATGTACAATAGAATATTACACAGCCATAAAAAGGCAAAAAGTAGATTTCACTGAGCTCAGAATCAAGGTGTCAACAGGCCTGCATTTATTCTGAAGAGTCAAGGGGAAGTCTGTTTCACACAGATGGGGCTGAGTTCAGGATCTTGACATGGGGAGATTATCTTGGATTCTGCAGACGGGTTGATGTGATCACAAGAGTCCTTATAAGGGAAAGGGGGAGATAGGTGACTCAGAGGAAATTCTACAGGCTGCCTACATTCCTTGGCTCGTGGCCCCTTCCTTCCTCTTCAAAGCCACCAGTGTAACATCTTCAAACCTCTTTCTTTCTGTGACATCCGCTGTTTCCATTGTCAAGATCCTGAACTCAGTCCCACCGGTAAATTCCTTTTTGCCATGTAAAATAACAAATTCACAGGTTCCTGGAATTAGAATGTAGACATCTCTATGGGCCATTATTCTGCGTGGCGGTGGGTGGGAGTGGGGAGTGCTCAGAACCACAGACGAGAAGCAGGATGAAAATGCATTATGGTGAGTAGGCTGCAGAGCTCCAGGCTCAGACATTCAGTGAAAGCCCCAGATTCATTCCTGGGGGGTCATGGGAACTAAAAGTCTCAAATTAGATGGGGGATAGAATTGGACCCCTGCCCAAAGTTGTGGGCCGAACCAGGCCAGGCTAGGGGCTGCTGAACTAAATTGCTGCTGAAACCTGCCTGGGCTAAGGTGTATAACAGGCTGCAAGTCCAGAGACTCATCTTGCAGCCCAGGGAGTGAGCCAGGCTGCCTGCTGGCTTCGTGCCTGGATCTGTGTCCTCCTTCATCACTCAGGGGGGCAGCTCAACCATCATAATGAGAGGCAGTTCTGAGCTAGGGCCTTGAGGATGGTAGGAAGGCAAATGCAAAAGCATAAAACCTAGAGGGTTGAGCACAGGAGAGAGACAGGAGAAACATACAAACCCTGAGCATGGCCCACAAACCAAATTATGAAACCCTGAAAAGATGTAATTCTAAAGCAGTCCATAAAATCAGAAATTAGAATATGAGTTTTAGATGAAATTAGTCTAATAAAATAATCTGACAAAGACTTTAAACTGAGCCTGTTTAGTTTTGTTTCTCACTTTTAAAATTTTTGTTTATTATCATTGTTTACCAATAGGGAGATGCAGGTTATTTACACCAGCAGCTATAGGGGCAAGGGGAATGCACAGTTAGTTAGCAACCTGTATAGGATGGACAACTTAGGCAAAAATAAGACTCTCCAAAACAAAGGACCGTGGTGAGCTTCACTACACTCTGAGCATGCTGTTTGCCCAAAGAGATAAACAGAATGGTTCCAGGGGAGTCCCAGGATGCTGAGGTCCTGTTTGAATTTGGGAGAAGGTTACCAACACTACAGTCAGGACTTTGTTAGGAAAAGGGGAGTGTCCTTGCCGTGGAAGCCACTGTCAGGAAGATCTCACTGGAATGTCAAGGTCCAAGCTCGAAAAGGCGGTTTCTTTGCCAAGTGTATAAACATGTCTTAAGAGGCTATGTCACACACAGAGAGAAGCCAGATGTGTCTGGTCCAAATTCCATCTGGAAAACAGGGCAAAATTTTGTCTTTGGAAGTCAGAGGGATGTGGAGTGTTCAATCCTTTGCGATGTTCCCGCTTTACTGTTTATCCACAGCTTATTAGTTTTTCCGTAGTAGAGCTTCTTAGGTCAAAAGTTCTATTCTATTCCCTCTCAGGGCATTCCAAAGACTCAAATGCTCTAGTCCACTGCAGCCCCAAGGGATGGTCCCATGAATTCTTAACTATGAGTTTATAGTTTCTAGAGAGGCAGAGAAACTGCCTCGTTTGGAGACATCAAATCTTTTAAACAGGAAGATCCTCTTTTTACTCAGCAAGGATTGCTTTTTTAAATAGGTAAGAAGTGGACTTTATTCAGAAAGAAACACACTCCACAGATAGAGCGTGGGCCATCCCAGAGGGCAAGTGTGGCCTCGCAGCAAGTATTTTAATGAGCACCTACTATGTACAAATCTTCGGCCATATTGCATGAGATTTCATACTGCAGTACCTTTCCAGGACCTTTGAGGTTAAACTGCAGGTTTGAGGTGACATTTTGTAGGGGCCCTAGAATCAGGCATCCCTTGTGATTCAGATGGTAAAGAATTCTCCTGCAATGCACGAGACCCAGTTAGATCCGTCGGTCGGGAAGATCCCCTGGAGAAGGAAATGGCTACCCACTGCAGAATTCCTTCCTGGACAGAGGAAACTGACAGGCTATAATCCATGGGATTGCAGAGTCAGACGTGACTGAGTGACTAACAGTTTCTAGAATCAGGGCCTGAGTTCAAAACCTGACCGTTCCCCAAGCACCTCCTCTGGGTCCAGAGCTAGTTGGCTCATCTCTTTGAGACTCTGCCCACATTTGTAAAATGGAGATGATGCTAGTAACTACCATATAGGATGTTGTAAGGATTGAGTAATGCCTGAAAAGTACTAAGCCCCATGCCTGGTACATGCAGTGTCAGTAGATGTTAGTCAGTAATATAAAGCAAATACACATTATCTGAGAAAGAATTTATGGTGTGGATAAGCTGAAAAGTTGCTAAGAAAGGGGACAACGTGACAAAAGTGTGAGGTCAGAAACCTGAAGGTAAAGCCAGTCAGAAAGCCTTCAAACCAGAGGAAGGACATCTCCACAGCAGTAGAAAAGGACCTAGGGTTACACTTGGAGTATATACTTTGGAGTATTTGAATATGTGAGGCTTATTCTGAGAAGCCCTCGTTACTAGCATTTTATGTCACTACTTTCTGGTCTTCGCTGACCATGGAAGGAAGTAGACAAAAGCTAACCAGTTCAGTTTACATGGAGACGTGTTAAACGCCAAGTACATGTGCTGAACCGAATTGAAACTACTCTGAGAACAAAGAGGGGCAGGTGTTTTAGTGTTTCATTTTATTTAATTTAATTTTTATTTTATATTGGACTACAGTTGATTTACAATGTTGTGTTAGTTTCAGGTGCGCAACAAAGTGATTTGTTTATACATAAACATATGTCCATTCTTTTTCAGATTCTTTTCCCACTTGGATTATTAACAGCATATTGAGTAGAGTCCCCGCCCTATACAGCGGGTCCTTGTTGATTATCTATTTTATACCTAGTAGTATGTGTATGTTAATTCCTAATATATCCCTCCTCCTACCTTTCCCCTTTGGTAACCATAAGTTTATTTTCTATGTCTGCGTGTCTATTTCTGTTTTGTAAATAAGTTCATTTGTATCTTTTTTTTTTTAATTTATTTTTGGCCCTGCTGGGTCTCCTTGCTGTATGCCCGCTTTCTCTGGTTGCAGCGCTTCAGGATCTAGAGTGTGGGCTCAGTAAGTGTAGCACATGGGCTCGGTTGCTCTGAGGCATGTGGGGTCCTCCTGGACTGGGGATCGAACCCATGTCCCCTTCATTGGCAGGCGAATTCTCAACCACTGGGCCACCAGAGAGGTCCCCATTTGTAGCTTATTTTTAGATTCCACATATCAGTGATATCATATGATATGTGTCCTTTTCTCTCTGACTTACTAGTCTTTCGTTTTAAAATAGCATTTCAGGATGGGGAACACATGTAAATCCATGACTGATTCATGTCAATGTATGGCAAAAACCACTACAATATTGTAAAGTAATTAGCCTCCAACTAATAAAAATAAATGGAAAAAAATAAATTAAAAAAAAACCCATACTCTTAGACACAGGAAAAAAAAATAAAGTGCTCGTATATTAATTTAAAAAAAAAATAGCATTTCATCTGTTTATTGTCCTAGTTGTTTAGTCACTGAGTCATGTCCAACTCTTTGTGACCCCATGAAACTGCAGCATGCCAGGCTCCTCTGTCCTCCCCTCTCATGGAATTTGTGCAAATTCATGTCCACTGAGCTGGTGATGCTATGTAACCTATTTATAATTGTTAACCTAGCTAACCTATATCTAATTTAAAATTGAATATTTTATAATTACTACTACAAAGTTTAGCCCTCTCACTCCCACACTCTATAGAATGCTGCCCCTTTGAACATGTACTGCTAATCTCTAAATGGTTATCAATGGGAAACATCCTTCTTCTTGGTTCTGCCTGAAGGATTTAACCAGGATGTCCCCAAAACAGAAGATGCAAACAAAAGAATATGGAAAAGTGCTCAACTTCACTGATAATCAAAGAAACATGTATTAAATACAAGCTTTTATTTTAATTCAATCAGTGAAGATTTTGAGCATAACAATAACTAACATAGGCAAGAGCCTGGCAGAATGAATCCTTCAGGAGTTTCCAGTGAGTAACAACAACAACAAAAACTGTATTGTCCTCAAGCTCAGCAAGGAATATTAACTGACATGTGCCACCCACAGGAAGCAATTTCATAGGCAGTAAAAGTGAGACTCGTGGAATGGTGACATGGTAAAATACACACACACACACAAGTGACGAAAGAATATGAGGTGGTTAGGAATGGTTTTTCCAGGAGTCATGTATGGATGTGAGAATTGGACTATAAAGAAAACTGAGCGCTGAAGAATTGATGCTTTTGAACTGTGGTGTTAGAGAAGACTCTTGAGAGTCCCTTGGACTGCAAGGAGATCAAACTAGTCAATCCTAAAGGAGATCAGTCCTGAATATTCATTGGAAGAACTGATGCTGAAGCTGAAACTCCAATACTTTGGCCACCTGATGCAAAGAGCTGACTCATTGGAAAAGACCCTGATGCTGGGAAAGACTGAAGGCAGGAGGAGAAGGGGATGACAGAGGATGAGATGGTTGGATGGCATCACTGACTTGATGGACATGAGTTTGAGCAAGCTCTGGGAGTTGGTGATGGACAGGGAAGCCTGGCGTGCTGCCGTCCATGGGGTCACAAAGAGTTGGACATGACTGAGTGACTGAACTGAATTGTAGGATGCCACGATTACAGTTGTGCCTAAAAAAAATACCCAGAAGGAGCCATAGGAAGAAATACAGCCACAGTGTGATGAGGTAATGAGATTAGTGATCATTTTCTATTTCTGTTTGTCTCAAAGTTCCTATAATGAATGTGCCCTATTTCTAAATATTTTCTTTTACTTTATAGTTTATCTTAAAAATTTACTTTAATTATGTAAAAACCTGGTGATCAAACATCACAGCTCTCAGTCCCCAGTTCATATGTGGGTGGAAAAAAAAAAAATCACAGCTCTCAAGGTGACAAAAACTCGGGTTGCAGGAACAGTAGAATGACTATACCATTCTCCTGAAAGATTCTAGAACATTCCTAACAGCATACCTGATGAAAAAAGTTTTGCAAATAATATGTACTTATCTTTGGGAAAATATGTACTAACCCACCAGAGCTTCTTATTATAGCAGAAACTTTATAATCCTTAAAGTTTTTTCTTTTTTTAAAAAATTCATTTATTTGGCTGCATCAGGTCTTAGTTGGGATCTTTCCTTGTGCAGGCTTAGTGGCTCTGCAGCACGTGGGATCTTAAGTTTCCTGACTAGGGATTGAACCCATGTCCCCTGCTTTGCAATGTGGATGCTTAACCACGGGATCACCAGGAAAGTTCAAACAGTTGTCTTTTTTTTTTCTTATTTCACCCTCTCCCCCTGGTTCAACTTTTCTGAGGAAATGAGATTTTCAGGCATAACTTCTAGTTCTGGAGAGACGTCATGGCACAAACCCCTTTCCCTTCAGGTGGTCGTGGTTGCCTGTCCCCTGCAGGTAGGAATTCCCTGGGCTCCTACGTTATTCAAGAGCACACAGTGCTTATGGAGTGCCCTGAATGCCCCTACTCTCTGCAAAGAGCCCTAGAATCACTTTTATTTGGCTCTTTGAAGAAAACAGGCAGAGTCTACGAGAGAGCAAATTGGGTCATTATTGATAAAACAGAATATAGGTACAGCCTTATGACCGAAAGATGTTGGGAATCATACTCTGACTTCTATATACCCAGTAAATCTCGAAAGAGGATGAAGTTTGTTTTTTTCTTTTTTTAAGTATGTCTTTTTTTCAGACAATATAACATAAGAGGCAGATAAAGTGAAGAGTGCCAATTGCTGTCAGGAACATGTTGCTTGTTAAAACTGGAATCTTGGGACTTCCTCGGGATTCCAGTGGCTAAAAAGATCCCACATGCCACAACTAAGACCTGGTGCAGCTAAATAAATAAATGAATAAATATTTTAAAAAGAGAAAAAGCTGGAGGGACTTCCTTGGTGGTCCGGTGGTTAAGACTCCATGCCCCCAATGCAGGGGTCATAGGTCCCATTCCTGAGGGAACTAAGATCCCACATACCATGTAGTACAGTAAAACAAAACCAAAAAAAAAAAGCTGGAATCTTGTTTAAAGAGAAGAAAAGAAAAGCCAGCATTATCTGAGTGACTATTGCTAATAGTCATACAATGTCCTTTAAAACTCTACACGGGGATTAGTCCCTTTGCCAAAGAGCCACTGAGTAAATAAAAACAGGAATTCAGTGTCTCGGTTTCTCCTGAGGATGATTTTTATTGTTTTTCAGTCACTCAGTCACGTCCGACTCTTAGCTACCCCATGGACCGCAGTACACCAGGCTTCCCTGTCCTTCACTATCTCCCAGAGCTTGCTCAAACTCGTGTCCATTGAGTCACTGATGCCATCCAACCATCTCATCCTCTGTCGCCCCCTTCTCCTCCTGCCCTCAATCTTTCCCAGCATCAGAGTCTTTTCCAGTGAATCAGCTCTTTGCATCAGGTGGCCAAGGTATTGGAGCTTCAGTTTCAGCATCAGTTCTTCCAGTGAATACTCAGGGTTATGATTACCGCTCCCTTAACTGCGCTCTCTGAATCTGCTGATTCTGAGCACACTGACTCATGAGCCCACACGGCGGCTGCCTACACCATCCTGTAGGATTTAACCTACCTCTTACTGGTCCAGCAGGTTAACATTCACAGAAGGAAAAATTTTCTCTCTTTCCCACCCCCATTTGACTCCTAAGCCTCCAGAATGCTTTATCATCTAGAAATTCAAGTTACAAATCTCCTAGGAAGTTCTTTGCAAGTTCAGCTTTAGAAGACCTACTTTCCCACTCTCACTATTTTCTCTAGCAGCCTAGAAATGTGTTCAACCTCCAGCATCTCTTGAGGGGAGCCAGGCAGAGGCAAAAGTGTTCTTTTGTAGAGGAACTTCAGTCACATTGGCTAGTTCCTTAAGGCAGTGGTTTCCAAGGCTGATGTGTAGGCTGGGTTTGGTGGGTGACAAGGATTCTACTAATTTGGGCAAAATGAGAAAAATAAGAACAAGGCAAGCATTTTTCAAAAAGGAATTTATCTAGTTGTCATGGATTCTGAGATTGCGTACTCTTTTTGGGGGGGGGGGTTAAAATGTCTTTTATAATAGTAGGATCATAAAAAGTGATAGTTTTTTTAAAAAGACCTGTATCTGCTCAGTAAAATCAATACAATGTACATTTTTGTTAATTTACAACTTTGTGAAATCCAGAAGTCCAGAGAACAATTGCTCTCATGGATTTCATCAGAGATTTAATATGAGATAATGGTATTTAATGAGACTTAATTAATTGCATTCATCTCACAAGCTAGTAAAGTAATGCTCAAAATTCTCCAAGCCAGGCTTTAGCAATACATGAACCGTGAACTTCCAGATGTTCAAGCTGGTTTTAGAAAAGGCAGAGGAACCAGAGATCAAATTGCCAACATCTGCTGGATCACTGAAAAAGCATGAGATTTCCAGAAAAACATCTATTTCTGCTTTATTGACTACGCCAAAGCCTTTGTGTGGGTCACAATAAACTGTGGAAAATTCTGAAAGAGATAGGACTACCAGAGCACTTGACCTGCCTCTTGAGAAACCTGTATGCAGGTCAGAAAGCAACAGTTAGAACTGGACGTGGAACAACAGACTGGTTCCAAATAAGAAAAGGACTACGTCAAGGCTGTATATTGTCACCCTGCTTATTCAACTTATATGCAGAGTACATCATGAGAAACGCTGGGCTGGATAAAGCACAAACTGGAATCAAGATTACCAGGAGAAATATCAATAACCTCAGATATGCAAATGACACCACCCTTATGGCAGAAAGTGAAGAAGAACTAAAGAGCCTCTTGATGAAAGTGAAAGAGCAGAATGAAAAAGTTGGCTTAAGGCTCAACATTCAGAAAACTAAGATCATGGCATCCAGTCCCATTACTTCATGGCAAATAGATGGGGAAACAGGGGCTGACTTTAGTTTTCTGGGCTCCAAAATCACTGCAGATGGTGACTGCAGCCATGAAATTAAAAGACGCTTACTCCTTGAAAGGAAAGTTATGACCAATCTAGACAGTATATTAAAAAGCAGAGACATTACTTTGTCAACAAAGGTCCATCTAGTCAAGGCTATGGTTTTTCCAGTGGTCATGTATGGATGTGAGAGTTGGACTATATAGAAAGCTGAGCACCGAAGAGCTGATGCTTTTGAACTGTGGTGTTGGAGAAGACTCTTGAGAGTCCCTTGGACTGCAAGGAGATCCAACCAGTCCATCCTAAAGGAGATCAGCCCTGGGTGTTCATTGGAAGGACTGATGTTGAAGCTGAAACTCCAATACTTTGGCCACCTGATGCGAAGAGCTGACTCATTTGAAAAGACCCTGATGCTGGGAAAGATTGAGGGCAGGAGGAGAAGGGGACAACAGAGGATGAGATGGTTGGATGGCATCACCGACTCAATGGACATGGGTTTGGGTAGACTCTGGGAGTTGGTGATAGACAGGGAGGCCACGTGTGCTGCGGTTCATGGGGTTACAAAGAGTCGGACACGACTGAGCGACTGAACTGAATAACATTTCATTCCGATGAGGAAAGTTCTGAATAATCTATCTTTGTACATTCAAAAAGTCAACCTACTTGGAAGCTACCATGGTGTCCTTCAGTAGATGAATAGATAAATAATAGATAAGTTCCGTTTTCTGCAGTCTATCAGAAAATGGAATATTATTCAGTACTAAAAAGAAATGAGCTATCAGGGCATGAAAAGCTATGGGGGAAACTTAAATGCATATTATGAGCTGAAAGAAGTGAATCTGAAAAGTCTCTGTATTCTGGGATTCCAATTATATGACATTCTGGTAAAGGCAAAACTTTGAAGATGATAAAAATAATCGTGGTTGTCAGGGGTTGTAGGCAGGGATAATGACTAGGCAAAGCAGGAGAATTCTTAGTACTCTGTTTGATATGTATCATTTTGATACATATCATTACAATTTTAGCTAAATTCTACAGCACCAAGGGTGAATTCTAATGTCTAAGCTATAGACTTCTAAGCTTAGAGGTCTATAGACTTCTTTTTTAAATATAGAAGTCTATAGACTTCTGGTGATAATGATGTGTCAGTGTAAGTTCATTAATTATAATAAGTGGAACATCTGATCAGGGATATTAATAACTGGGAAGGCTAAGCATGTGGAGGGGCAGAAGGTATATGGAAAATCTCTCTATTTGTCACTCAAGCTTGTTGTGAACCTGAAAATTCATTTAAGAATAAAGTCTTTTTTAAAAAAGTCAACCTATCAAGCAAAATTAATGATTAGTTAGAGCTGCCATGGGGGAGCAGAGATCTCTGGCCAAGACCAGAACATCAGTTTCTTAAGCCTAAAGCTTTAGATCTTCAGAGATCACCTCTCACATAGCTGAGAAAGTTGACTTTGATGGTTTCTAGTCCTGGCCCTACCACTAACTTGACATATAACCTTGAACTAGCCACTTAGTAGTCTGGTCTGTTTCCTCAGGCTGCAAAAAGCCCTTTCCAGATCTGAAATTCTGTAACCTAACAAGTTAATGATCTGCAAGTTCAACATATTAAGAAAAACAGAGTGTTCCTCCTGGGTAAGGGGTCAACGCTGGGAAAATTCACACTAATTATAGAAAGCAGCAATATACTCAGTGAAACTAAAAACTGGAAACATACAGTTTTTCTTATTGCCCTAAATGGTCATGACTTACAAGTTGTTATTCTAGAGTGGTTTGGTATTGAGAGGAAAACTAAGACATTCCTACCCCATCCCTTCCCCTCTCCCCATTCACTGACTTCTAGTAAGTGAGAAATCCCATGGACAGAGGGGCCTGGCAGGCTACAGTCCATGGGGTCACAAACAGTCAGACATGCATGCATGTTAAGTCACTTCAGTCATGTCCAACTCTTTGCAACCCCAGGGACTGTAGCCTGACAGGCTCCTCTGTCTGGGATTCTCCAGGCAAAAATACTGCAGTGGGTTGCCATGCCCTCCTCCAGGAGATCTACCCGACTCAGGGATTGAACCGGAATTTTCTGTGTCTCCTGCATTGCAGGCAGATTCTTTACCACTGAGCCACCTGATAATCCTGAAGAGTCAGACAGGACTTAGCAACTACAACAAAATAAGTGAAACATTGTTCTCAAATGGCAGTGGATCCAAATACAGAGAGTCACTGCCTTTTAGTGGACACACAGCATGGGGCTCACCTCTAGATTCAGAGATTTCAACTCAATTGCCCAGCAGCTGCAAGAATCGTTGCGGCTGGAGGGGCCGTAAATAGCTGGCCGTTTCACTTCCTTTACTGTGCGATGGGGATGTTGACACTTGAAGTCACATGGTGGGGCCCAGGGCTTTTTGTCTCAAGTCCAGGGACCATCCCCCTGCATCACATGGCAGCTTCATATGGTTGCACAAACTCTGCCTATTTCTGTAAACATCTTGAGCGCTGCGGAACTACCTTTGGCAGGAAAAGAAAGATACCTCTCCACGTCAATTGGTCTCCCACTGGAACAGGAGGAGGATGCCTCAGACACAGCCATGTGACCTGTGGACTTGAAAAATATTCACAACCTAAAAGTTGAGAGTTATGTTTATTCAGAGGGAATTTTTAGGACTTCAGATCCAGGAGACAGCATCTCAAGTAGCCCCAAGAGAACTGCTCTGAGGAGGCAAGGAAGGAGCCAGGTTGCATAGAAGTTCTGCAACAAAGGGCAGTAGTCTGAACATCAAAAGATTGTCGTGAATTAAAGGAAAACCAATCTGCCAATGCAGGAGATGCAGAAGATTCAAGTTCTATCCCTGGGTAGGGAAGATCCCCTGAAGGAGGAAATGGCCACCCACTCCAGTATTCTTGCCTGGGAAATCCCATGGACAGAGGAACCTGACAGGCTACATTCCACGGGGTTGCAGAGTCAGATCCAACAGAGCGCGCACACACACACACACACACACAGAGAGAGAGAGAGAGAAAGAGAGAGAGCAGCAAAATACCAGATATCTCAAGTTAGGGAATTTAGTGCTTTCCTATGTATGGTAAAAAAAATCAAGGGTTTCTGTTGGAGAAGGAAATGGCAACCCACTCCAGTATTCTTGCCTGGAGAATCCCATGGACAGAGGAACCTGGTGGGCTATAGTTCATGGAGTCACAAAGAGATGGACACGACTGACCAACTAACACACACACACACACAAGTCTCTGTTCACTTAACTCATTCCCGGGATACGCACCTATGTAGGATATTCCCTGTATGTCACCTATCTGGGGCCAGTAAACTGTGTTTTCCCATCCTGAGTTTCCTCAGGGCTCACCATGGGGAGTGGCTGCAGTCTGATGGCTGCTAGATGGCAGGTATTCTTTCCTTCCTGAGTTCCCTCTGGACTCACCAGCTTACCATCCATAATGCTTACAATTGCTGATGACTGTGACATCCTTTGTTTACTGATATGGCAGGAATTATTCCTTTCTTAGGCCTGATAAGGCTAACACAGAGGGAGAAGGTCATGGAACATGAAGGTAGAGATGGGATGCGCCAGGATGCCCGGCAAACCACCAGACACTAGGAGAGCAGCAGGTAACAGCTTCTCCCTCAAAGTTCTCAGAAGGGCCCAATGCTGCCGACCCCATCTTGAACTTCAGAACTCCAGAATGATGAGACAATACATTTTTGTCATTTAAGCCACTCAGTTTGTGGTACTTTGTTATGGCAGTGCTACCAAATTCATAACAGATTTTGCAGAGCTTTCTCCATCAAACACCTTCCAGTTGTCAAATAGACTTTGATTTTGCAGGACCAAATGAAGCTGCCTTTTCTCCAAAGTATCCAATGACTGTGAAATTTCAAAATATGGAATGGTTGTGTGTACTTAGAATTTCAGAATCATTCTTTGCAGGACTTCCCTGGTGGCCCAATGGCTACCAAGTGCTCCCAGGCTCAGCACTCCCAATGCAGGGGCTTAGGTTCAATCCCTGGTCAGGAAACTAGATTCCCACATGCTTCAACTAAGGGTTTGAATGCCTCAACTAAAGATCCTGCATGCCTCAATGAACATCAAAGATCCCATGTGCTGAAACTAAGACACAGAGCAGCCAAATAAATAAATAAAAATAAATATTTTCTAGAAAAGAATCATCAGTTGGAAGAAACATAATCTAATGCAGAATGAGTAGGAATCCTTCTACAGTATCTCCTTCAGCCAAGGGCAGAAAAGAATGCTGTATCCTAGGATTCCCCTGGTGGTCCAGTGGTTAAGAATCCATCTGGCAATATAGGGACACAGGTTTGATCCCTGATCTGGGAAGATCCCACATGTCCCAACTGAGCCAGTGAGCCATAACTACTGAGCCCAATCTCTAGAGCCAGTGCTCCACAACAAGAGAGCCCACCACAATGAGAAGCCCACACACTGCAATGAAGAGTAACTTCCACTTTCCACAACTAGAGAAAGCCCGCGCACAGCAACAAAGACCCAGCACGGCCAAAAGAAAGAAAAGAAAGAGAACTTGCTCAGTTGTGTCCGACTGTTCGCGACCCCATGGACTGTAGCTGACCAGGCTCCTCTGTCCACTAGATTTTCCAGACAAGAATAGTGGAGTGGGTTGCCATTTCCTTCTCCAGGGAATCTTCCCGATCAAAAATAATAAATAAGTAAAATTAAAAAAAAAAAAAAAAAAAGACTTCTATATCCCTAGGTCACAAAAAAGGCAGGACAGTCCAGATGATATATTCTGCAATAGAATAGAGATGTAGCCTTAGAACTCAGCAAAGGATCAGCACACTCAACCACCTTCCATACCTGAAGCTACAGGGGAGCTCCTTATGAACCTTAAATGAGGTAACTGGGGTTGCCATCCATGAGATTGACTCTATGATCACGTATAAGGGACTAAAGCGGAGACAATCAAAGTCTCCCAAGCAAAGCAAAAGGTACAGCAGGAAGAAAACGCTTCCTGTCCAAGTGCTATACAGGGAAGGATGAGTTTTAGTCACCAACTTTAAGCAGTTCCTGTTTCAAAGCGCTATTTTTCCAGCTAGGATGGTTTACTTGGGATCAGCAGAGAATTGCAATTCAGAGTCAGCCACCATGGTGAGCTATATGCAAGTCCCCACATGGCAAGGGGAAGGAGATAATATTTTACGGAGAAGAAAAGGAAGTTGGGGGGTTTCCCTGGTGGCTCAGTCAATAAAGAATCCTCCTGCAATGCAGGAGGTCTGGGTTTGACCCCTGGGTCTAGAAGACTCCCCTGGAGAAGGAAATGGGGAACGGGCGGTACGGTAGTCTTCGCTGGGCTAGTATAAACAAAGGGTCCTTGGCTTTTCATTGGCTGAGTCCTTGCCAGGAAAGATGGGTCTTTTCTTTTGTTGGGCTCTGCTGTTCTTGCAGGGTGTGAGAGCGCCCCCTGCTGGTCTCCCAACTCTATTTAACTGAGGTATTTATTATGAGTAACTTTTTACATCTCTTAGGAATGTACTCAAGGAACGTGACAGACTACGCATTTCTAATTCCGCTGGCAAGACCCTCTCTGTTATAAGCTGAATGCATCAGGCTGTCGTAGCTGGCTGCCATTAACCATTCATCCAAATCCCCATGCTAATTAGCAGCACATGGGACTACAGTGTGGTTTTTGCTGTACATTAGCGACTTCACTTTCACTTTTCACTTTCATACATTGGAGAAGGAAATGGCAACCCACTCCAGTGTTCTTGCCTGGAGAATCCCAGGGACAGGGGAGCCTGGTGGGCTGCCGTCTACGGGGTCGCACGGAGTCGGACACGACTGAAGCGACTTAGCAGCAGCAGCAGCAGAGAAATGCACTTGATTGCATCCAGCCTCAAACTGGCTGCCCCAAAACTAGGATTCCTCAAACTAAATCCTCAACAAATGAGCTTCTGATTGTGATTTCATTCATTGTCTGAGGGAGACTACACAGATAACACTCAAGGATTTAGTTTGGTGAGCTTTATTCTTTACTGCACGAGGATCAGGAAGCATTCTTTAAATTTCCTTTGCACACTTCCTAGTTCATATAAATGAGTTTCTCAGCCATTATGATCAGAGGGTAACAATAAAAAGAGTGATTCTTTGAGACTCCAATGTATCACACACCCCCCCCCCCCAAATAAAACACAATTGTGGAGAACTTCAGCTACCAGCTGTGATGGAACCAGTACAGAATAAGCCCTCCTATGGTAAACAACAGTAAAGCTGGAGTCAAAAATATGAGCAACTCTTTTTAGGCATTAGACCACAGTAGGAGGCAGACTATTGTCCTGGAGAGAAGGGACACACCTGGGGTTGAGCCCCAGGACCACTCTGTCTCCCTGGGGTGTAGTCAGCTGACACCTCAAGTAGCTGAGGAAGCAGATATCAGATCTAGGAACAGGTGGAGTGACGAATTTCAGAGCATGGGCAGACATTTGTGTGGTCCTCTACCAAGTAGGGAAGATGTGGAGCAAGTGGAATTAGAATCAGTTGCGTGTGGAAGGGTGAAATGGCGCAAACACTCTGGAAAACTGTATTTTATCAAGTTACACATACACTGGCTATATGCCTCAGCATTTTCATAATAACAGAAACATGGAAAAAATCGTATCCCAAATATCCCCATCAGCAGAATGAATTAAGATCACAAAATATTCATAAGTTGTATTAATACTTTTATACATCAGTAGTAAGAATGAAGGAACTAGAGTCACAAATAACAGCATGGATGAATCTCACATAATATTGAGCAAAAGACGCCAGACACAAGAGCAAACTGTATAACACTTTTTTTTTTTAAATACAAACTTTTATTTTTTAAAAAACAAAAATTATGTTGAGAGATGCATGGGTTTTGGTGGTAAACCTTTACAGTGGTCCCCCTTATCTGTGGGGATAGTTTCCAAGACCACCAGTGAATGCCTAAAGTTTCAGACAGTGCCAAAGTATATAGCAGGGTTTTTTTTCTACACATACATACCTATGATAAAGATTAAACTATAAATTAGGCACAGTAATAGATTGACAACAATAATAGTAGAACAATTATAACAATCTACTGTAATAAAAGCTATATGAATATGGTCTTTCTCTCTCAAAATATCTTATTGTACAAATGTAATGCCTTTCCCATCATAACTAAGCAGTTCTTGGGCACATCTCAAACATTTACAGTTTGAGATGTGACAGCAAACTAGCAGGAGTTTCTTTTTCCTTCTTACAATTTTACAGATAGAAGAGTCATTCTTACCAAAGATCTTAGTAACCTGTGTATTTTTTGTTTGTTTGTTTATTAAGAACTTTCACATTTTCACTTAAAGGAAGCACTTAATGGCTCTTCTTTGTCATATCTGAATTGCCAGCATCACTACTCTGCTGTCTTGAGGCCATTACTGAGTAAAATTAGGGCCACTTGAACACTGAGCACTTTGATGCCTGGACAATTAATCTAATCAATCAAGACAGTAAGTAGCTAAATGGGTGGGGTACACTGGAAAGCGATGAATCTTGGCACCAGCTGGATACAGCAGGTGGTTCGACATTTCAACGCCCCACTCTGAACACAGCACAATTTAAAACTTATGAATTATTTACTTGTGGAATTTTCCATGTAATATTTTTAGACTGCATCTGACCCCCGATAGCTGAGATCTTGTAAAGTGAAACCATGGATAAGGGGAGACTACTATACAAGCAATTAAAGATTACTTTTTTTTTTTTTTTTTTTTAAGGCTTTACTTTGGGAAAGGGAGCAAGTGGGCTTCCGGGAGGCTAGCGAAGCTCTATTTCTTAACCTGGGAGGTGCTTTTTAAGGAATGATTTTGACAAACTAATAAACTGTATATCTCTGTTTTGTGCCTTTTTCTAGAGGTGTGCTCTATTTCACAATTAAACTGTTGGAAGGGAGGAAGGAAGGGAAATCCTCACTCAGGATAATTTGAGGTGTCCAAGAAGCCAGGATCTGCCCCCAGGTCCATACATCACCCGCAGCATGAAGCCCCGGCCAGGGGAGACCCTTCTCTGGTCGCCAGATCCTCTGGCACAAGCTGTCTAGAAAGTAAAATGCCTAGAATGGCGCTTGGAAGCGCAGCACTCTGGGCAGCCAATCAGCGGCTTCCAATCACCTGCGCCTGCGCATAGGTGCCTGCGGGAGACTCGGTTACGCCTGCGCAGTCTGCGCTGCTGGGCTTTAACTCCAGTCCAGGAGCTGCTGGAGCCAGGGAATCGTTGGCAGCTTCCCTGTGGGTAAAGTATTAATACTTGGCCAGGAGGTGAAGTCGCATGTCCGCTGAACCGAGTTGCAGGCTACTAAAGGGATAGCCATGTTTAGTTCCAGAAATGTTGTTCTGACTTATGCTGTGCTTAGCCACTGTCGTGTTCGACTCTTTGCGGTCCCTGGACTGTAGCCCGCCTGGCTCCTCTGTCCATGGGGATTCTCCAGGCAAGAATACTAGAGTGGGTTGCCATGCCCTTCTCCATGGGATCTTCCCAATCCAGGGGTCGAACCCAGGTCTCCTGAATTGCAGGCGGATTCTTTACTGTCTGAGCCACCAGGAATCTAACATAGGGATCAGCAAACCTATAGAGGATAGACAGTAAATAGTTTAGGCTCTGTGGGCCAAGAGGGAAAATCTCCTATGTTACACAGGTATTTTAGTAACAAGAGAAAAACTTATCTACAGCTTTAAAAATGGACATAATTCAAAATAAAGCAATAATGATTAAAAGTTTTAAAGGAATAGGCCTACTAATTAAAATAGAATTGTAGTTTGAGGCTGGGGTGTGGAGGATAATATTTTCTTAATTGTGGTTCATAATTAAGTTTGAACAAACGCCAGGAGATAGTGAAGGACAGGGAAGCCTGGAGTGTTACAGTCCATGAGGTCACGAAGAGTCAGACATGACTGAGTGACTGAACAACAATAATCATTAAAACTCAAATATGATGTTCATCTGTAAATGCAGATCTACAGTGAGATTTTTACCCACTTCCTTTCTAAAGTGTCTTTTCACACAGATATGTAATGCCAGATATAATCTGAGATGATTTCAGTAGACCATATTCATCACCAGAAAATGGGCTTCCCTAGTGGCTGTTTGTTCCCCAGGTTGGTAGGTGCCCAATATGCTACCGGAGATCAGTGGAGAAATAACTCCAGAAAGAAAGAAAGGACAGAGCCAAAGCAAAAACAACACCCAGTTGCGGATGTGACTGGTGATAGAAGCAAGGTCTGATGCTGTAAAGAGCAATATTGCATAAGCAAGCAAACAAAGTTGCTCAGTCGTGTCCGACTCTTTGCGACCCCATGGGCTGTGGCCTATCAGGCTCCTCTGTCCATGGGATTTTCCAGGCAAGGGTACTGGAGTGGGTTGCCATTTTCTTCTTCAGGGGATCTTCCCGACCCAGGGATCAAACCCAGGTCTCCCACATTGCAAGCAGACACTTTACCCTCTCAGCCACCAGGGAATATTGCATAGGAACCTGGAATATTAAGTCCATGAATCAAGGCAAATTGAAAGTGGTCAAACAGGAGATTGTAAGAGTGAACGTTGACATTCTAGGAATCAGTGAACTAAAATAAACAATAAGTGAACTCCTTATTGCCAAATTCAGACTTAAATTGAAGAAAGTGGGGAAAACCACTAAACCATTCAGGTATGACCTAAATCAAATCTCTTATGATTATACTGTGGAAGTGAGAAATAGATTTAGGGACTAAATCTGATAGACAGAGTGCCTGATGAACTATGGACAGAGGACATGACATTGTACAGGAGACAGGGATCAAGACCATCCCCAAGAAAAAGAAATGCAAAAAGGCAAAATGGCTGTCTGAGGAGGCCTTACAAATAGCTGTGAAAAGAAGAGAAGCAATAAGCAAACGAGAAAAGGAAAGAAAAATCCATTTGAATGCAGAGTTCCAAAGAATGGCAAGGAGAGATAAGAAAGGCTTCCTCAGTGATCAATGCAAAGAAATAGAGGAAAATAATAGAATGGGAAAGACTATAGATCCCTTCAAGAAAATTAGAGATACCAAGGAAACATTTCATGCAAAGATGGGCTCAATAAAGGACAGAAATGGTATGAATGTAACAGAAGCAGAAGATATTAAGAAGAGGTAGCAAGAATACACAGAAGAACTGTACAAAAAAGATCTTCACGACCCAGATAATCACGATGGTGTGATCACTCAACTAGAGCGAGACATCCCAGAATGTGAGGTCATGGGCCTTAGGAAGTATCACTACAAACAAAGCTAGTGGAGGTGATAAAATTCCAGTTGAGCTATTTCAAATCCTAAAAGATGATGCTGTGAAAGTGCTGCACTCAATATGCCAGGAAACTTGGAAAATTCAGCAGTGGCCACAAGACTGGAAAAGGTCAGTTTTCATTCCAATCCCAAAGAAAGGCAATGCCAAAGAATGCTCAAACTACTGCACAATTGCACTTATCTCACACACTAGCAAAGTAATGCTCAAAATTCTCCAAGCCAGGCTTTAGCAATACATGAACTGTGAACTTCCAGATGTTCAAGCTGGTTTTAGAAAAGGCAGAGGAACCAGAGATCAAATTGCCAACATCCGCTAGATCATCGAAGAAACAAGAGAGCTCCAGAACAACATCTATTTCTGCTTTATTTATTATGCCAAAGCCATTGACGGTGTGGATCACAACAAACTGTGGAACATTCTGAAAGAGATGGGAATACCAGACTACCTGATCTGCCTCTTGAGAAATCTGTATGCAGGTCAGGAAGCAACAGTTAGAACTGAACATGGAACAACAGACTGGTTCCAAATAGGAAAAGGACTACGTCAAGGCTGTATATTGTCACCGTGCCTATTTAACTTATATGTAGAGTACATCATGAGAAACGCTGGGCTGGATAAAGCACAAACTGGAATCAAGATTGCCAGGAGAAATATCAATAAACTCAGATATGCAAATGACACCACCCAATGGCAGAAAGCGAATAAGAACTAAAGAGCCTCTTGATAAAAGTGAAAGAGCAGAGTGAAAAAGTTGGCTTAAGGCTCAACATTCAGCCTCCCCTCCGGGACCTGAGCCCCTGTCCTTGTTCCCCAGCTGGGCCCAGAAGCACGAGGACTGGAGGTTCCAGAAGACGAGGCAGACCTGGCTGCTACTGCACATGTATGACCGTGACCAGGTGGGGCTCCTCCCCCTGGGGCAGGGAGGCCTTTGCACATGTGGGGGGGGGGACACGTCTGTGCACACTTGGGAAGTGGGGGGACACGTCTGTGCACACTCGGGGTGGGGGGACACGTCTGTGCACACTCGGGGGGTGGGGGGACACGTCTGTGCACACTCGGGGGGTGGGGGGACACGTCTGTGCACACTCGGGGGTGGGGGGGACACGTCTGTGCACACTCGGGGGGTGGGGGGACACGTCTGCACACTCGGGGGGTGGGGGGACACGTCTGTGCACACTCGGGGGTTGGGGGGACACGTCTGTGCACACACGGGGGGTGGGGGGACACGTCTGTGCACACTAGGGGATGGGGGGACGTCTGCACACTCAGGTGGGGGGACACATCTGTGCACACTCGGGGGGTGGGGGGACACGTCTGTGCACACTAGGGGATGGGGGGACGTCTGCACACTCGGGTGGGGGGACACGTCTGCACACTCGGGGGTTGGGGGGACACGTCTGTGCACACTCGGGGGGTGGGGGACACGTCTGCACACTCGGGGGGTGGGGGGACACGACTGTGCACACTCGGGGGTTGGGGGGACACGTCTGTGCACACACGGGGGGTGGGGGGACGTCTGCACACGGGGGGTGGGGGGACACGTCTGTGCACACTCGGGGGGTGGGGGGAGGCCTCTGCACAGTTGAGTGGCAGAGGGTGCGGTCGGGTCTCCTCATGATGGAGGGGAAGGACCGGCTGGCAGTGCCTGCTTGGGCCACACTGGACTCGGCCTCCCTCCAGGTGCGGGGAAGTCCTCCCCCTCCCGTGGCCTGTGTTAGGAGGACAAGGAATTATGGAGCTCATGGAGGCCGCGTGGGAGAACCCCACTGAGCCCTCCGTCTTCCAGAGATGAAACTGGGCCCAGAGGGAGGGCCCCTGGGGGTCAGGGAGCAGAAGCCCTGCCGGCTTTGCCCAGCGGCTGGACTCAGCCACGGGGCTCCCGGCTCTGGGGCCGCCACTCCAGAAAAGCCACCGTCCACGTGCTTGGAGGTCTTGCCCACTCTGCCCCGCCACGGCTCCTCCGCTGTGTCCGGGAGACGCCGTCAGACCTGGCGGTGCGCCTCTCTGACGATGGGGCGTCCACCAGACAACGGTTCCACCGTCTGTGCGGGGTCTGTGCAGAACCGCGCTTGCCGGGGACCTGCCCTGTCTCCTCTCTGACCTGACCCGCCCGGCCCGGCGTGCTCAGAGGACAGTTGCGTGGCTCCTGTGTGCCCGGCGTGGTGGGCTGGGCGTGGCCGGTTCGCAGAGGCTTGACGTTGATGTCAGTCGTGTGACTCGGGTGGCTGTCAGGTTTGTTCCTGTGACGTCACTCCTGAGTCCTTCAGTGACCAGCACGTGCCTGGGGGCCGCCTGGAGCTGGGCAGCTGCCTCCTGTCTCACGCTCGCTGCGCCTCAGTGACCCTGTCCGGGGCTTTTCTGTTTCCTTCTGCTGCTGCCCTACCGTGTACTGCGAGTTTCGCATCAGCCTAGACTCGCCCGTTTCCCTGGACGGGCTGTAATCCATTCCTTTGGGGCCGTCATATCCATTGGGACAATTGTCAGAGTCATCCCAGTTAGGAGGGACTCCCCCGGTGGGGACGTCGAGGGCCGCCTCTGCGTGCACAGGACAGGGTGGGGGCTCTTCCATGGAGGAGGCCATGCGCTGCGGGGCCGGACGCGGGGCGCAGAGGCCGGAAACGCCAGCCCGCGCCCCTTCCCCACAGCCCTCCCCACTGGGCCGCGCGGGGCACCCGCCTCTTCTCAGGTTCTGGAGTCTGCAGGGCGCCAGCCACTTCTGACTTGGACCCCAGCCCCTGTTTCAGCCCCGCCCTTGCTCCTGCTTCTGGGAGGGCTGCGCAGCCAGCCCGGAAGGAGGGTCTGGGGGTCGGGAGGGGCTGAGCAGGACTCCCGGGTCTCAGCCTGAGCTTCCCCTTCTTGAGACCCGGCATTCTCATCCATCTCTGACCCAGAACACTGTCACCTCTTCATGGATTCTCTTTGTCCCAAGAGACTTCTCTCTAAAAACGATCTGCCTACTGTTCGCGGCGTTTCAGGAGGGCCGACTTCTGCCAGCCCCTGGAGCATAAGGAGAGCCTGTGCGGGGGCCGGGGGTGCCGTCTGGGAGCAGCTCCTCGGGGTGAGCCCTGGACACCCGCTGTCTCCGAGCACCACCCACCAACCCTGACCACCTTCCCGCCCCTTCCAGGTCCCTGACGAGCACTTCCCCGCCCTGCTGGCCTACCTGGAGGGGCTCAGGGGCCGCGCCCGCGAGCTGACGGTGCAGAAGGCGGAGGCCCTGATGCGGGAGCTGGACCAGGCGGGCGCCTGCGCCCTGCCGCCCGGGGGGACCCAGCGTGCCCGGCAGGTGCTGCAGCTGCTCTCCCAGCGGGCAGCTCGGGGGCGCCTGGGCCCCGTGGACCCCAGCGAGGGCAAGGGCCCTGGGTCTTCTGGGTCCTGCACCCCGAAGGGCCTGCCTCTCTCTCCTGACTCCTCGACCAGGAACTCTTCAGAGGAGAAGACGAGTTACCTCCTCCATGGTAGAACGCGGTCACTCTGAAATGACCTGGCCTCCCGGTGGCCTGCAGGCTCCCACAGAAGCTGCTGCTTGTGGGAAACGTCTTGTTTTTCTACCAGGACTATGCTAGAGGTCAGAGCTGGCCTTTCCTGCCAGCTGCAGCCCATCCACGTGGGGGCGTGGCCCCCTCCTTCAGCTGACGGTCCCTCCCATGAGTCTTCGAGGCCACCTGCCTGCCTTCGCTGATGGCCGGGCTGAGGTTCATCCATCGCACCTCCCCCTGGCTGTATTTTCAATAAAAAAACAGGCCCCTGGGGGCCGTGGTTCAAAAAAAAAAAAAAAAAGGCTCAACATTCAGAAAACTAAGATCATGACATCTGGTCCTATCACTTCCTGGCAAGTAGATGGGGAAACAGTGGCTGACTTCATTTTTTTGGTCTCCAAAATTACTGCAGATGGTGACTGCAGCCATGAAATTAAAAGATGCTTGCTCCTTGAAAGGAAAGTTATGACCAACCTAGACAGTATATTAAAAAGCAGAGACATTACTTTGTCAACAAAGGTCTGTCTAGTCAAGGCTATAGTTTTTCCAGTGGTCATGTATGGATGTGAGAGTTGGACTATATAGAAAGCTGAGCTCTGAAGAATTGATGCTTTTGAACTGTAGTGTTGGAGGAGACTCTTGAGAGTCCCTTGGACTGCAAGGAGATCCAACCAGTCCATCCTAAAGGAGATCAGCCCTGGGTGTTCATTGGAAGGACTGATGTTGAAGCTGAAACTCCAATACTTTGACCACCTGATGTGAAAGGCTGACTCATTTGAAAAGACCCTGATGCTGGGAGGGATTGGGGGTAGGAGGAGAAGGGGACAACAGAGGATGAGATGGCTGGATGGTATCACCGACTTAATGGACATGAGTTTGGGTAAACTCTGGGAGTTGGTGATGGACAGGGAGGCCTGGCGTGCTGCAGTCCATGGATCGCAAAGAGTCGGACACAACTGAGCGACTGAACTGAACTGAACTGAGTGGCTCAATCAGTAAGAAATCTGCCTGCAATGCTGGTGGACCAGGGTTCAATCACTGGGTTGGGACTGTCCCCTGGAGAAGGAAATGGCAACCCACTCCAGTATTCCTGCCTGGAGAATCCCATGGACAGAGGAGCCTGGTGAGCTACAGTCCACAGGGTCGGCTATAGCCCATAGAGTCTCAGGAGAGTCCAACACGCCTTGGTAACTTAACTATCACCAGAAAGGTATGTGTAGAATTGTTAGCTTCTTCTCTTGATATCTGCTTTTAGCAGGTCATCGCATTGCAGATTAATGAATTCCAGTTGGAGATTAAGTGGAAAGTCCTGAATAACAGAGTTAAGTTGATTATGAAATAATGGAAATTTCCTCTGCATTTGCATCAAAGTCTGAAAAAGTATGCTGGAACTGCAGTTTGAGGTTGAAAATTTGTGTGGAAATGGAAATCTGGATTCTTACTTTAACCTTTGACAGCATGGAAAGCATATAAGCAAAGTGGCTTTACTTGTGGCTCAGACAATGTTAATTGTTATGGAAATAATTTCGCTGTATTATAAATTTTGCTGTTTTGCTTTGTAATTTTAAGTTGAAATCATTAAGAAACATCATCGTCTATATTATTTCTGTAAAGTGGCAGAGGTCGTCCCGTATTGAGGACAGAGTTGGGTGAAGAAATAGCAAAGTGTAGACTCCCGAAAAGAGGACGATCCACAACTAAGGCCTCACCTATCTCCCAGGTCCCTCAGGGCACTCGCAATGCACGCTGGGACTTGTAGTTCTGGCGTGTGAGGCCTTGCGCGCGCAACCCCCACCTCCGGTGATCGCCTCTCTAGGCCGCGCGCCGCTGTTCCCGGAAGCTGTACAGGTTAAAGTTTCAACGCTTCCTCGCCCCTCCTCTTAGTCCCGCAGACTGCCAATCCGCAGAGCCAATCGATGGCCTGACTGGTGCTCCCTTTTACTTGATTGGCTTAGAGTTTTGCAGCCGCCCAGACAAACTTGACGGGGATTGGTCGAGTCTTCAGTTTTGAAAATCGTAGGTTTGGCCCGCGCTGTACCGCCCCGTTGCTTCACTGCAGCCGTAAGCCTCGGAGGCCGGGAGCCGTGGGGCCTGGGCAGGCTGGGATTTGTGTTGGGAAGGTCGCCGGACTTGGATCGGAGCAGCACTTAAGGAGACGCGGTGCAGTCGAGTGAGTGTGCGCGGGCGGCCGGCTGGGGGGTCGTTAGCAGTTTGTTATTCCTCCGCCAGCCCGATACCGGGGAGCATGACCTCCTCTATCGCCCGTTGCGGCTTGCAGGGGATGGGTCACCTCTTTCAAGTGACGAGGTGCCCTGCCTTGGTCCTGGGGCCCAAGATGACCCCACCCCGCCGCGTCCAAGAGAATAACCCCGTCCCCTCCCCATCCAGGTGCCTTTTGTTGACCTGGACGCGCAGGAAGCACCCACCGACCCGGTTGTGTGGCGGCATTATACCAGATGGCATTTCACCAGATGGCATTTCTGTACAGTTAACCCTCGCTCACCACATCCCTTATCGACTGAGCAACGTTTTAAATTGACCCATTTCCGGAGGCCACTGCTGCCTTGTCACTCCCCAGGCCCGTTTACTGACAGTGGCCTTCTCTGGGGCGCCCAGTCAGAACTTGCCGCCTACCTTTCCGAAGTTGAAATGGAGTAGGCGGCAAAGCTTGAGGTTAAGAGCACAGTTTAAATCAGGGCCCCGCCCCTGACTTGCCGGAAGACCTGGACTTAACTTCAGTCTCCCTCAATTTGCTCATCTGCGCTAGGATCTCCTTGAGGTTGTGGCGAGAATGAGATGAGATGATGCTCCACCCGAGCATGGAGCAGGTCTCTTTAAAGAAAGCAGCTATTACGACCCTCCTTCACTGAGGTGTGGTCAGGGTTAGCTGGTGGACTTCCCGCACCCTCAAAAGAACAGGCATTGTGAAGGAGGGCCGTGGGGCTCTAGTCTGGTGTATGACGTGAGAAAAGTATTGGGAGAGGAAGATGAGTCTCCTTCACCCTTGGTGGGAGGTAAGGTACTTTGGGTTTGTATCCAGGTTCTTACAGGGGGCTAAAGAGATTTTTGCTGCTTTTCCATGGGACCCTTATTCTTAACACTCCTTTCTGAGGGTCCTCTCTGATCTAATGACAGTGACCGTTTTAAAATAGGCTAAGGCAAAGAAATAAATAAATTTAAAAAAATAAAATAGGCTGAGGCTGCTGAAAAAAAAATAAATAAAATCGGCTGAGGCTGCTGAAAACAAACTTTTTATGGAAGAAGCTCAAACGCCTTTTTGCACTTTGTATAAGAAGCCCACACCTACTTTGCCATTTTGAACAAATACTTTTTTAAATAAAAGAGCAAGTTGTTGCTTTCCATAGCACAAAGTGTTTTGTGTTCCTTAAACAGGTCTCTCTTTCCTAGCCTCAAACTGGATTCCTGTCGTTAACCAGGGCTGAGTGCTGGGACACAGGGACTGGGGGGAGTCAGAGGGCAGCCAGAAGGCTGTGCTGTGACTGGAATCCACACCTGTCTCTGCCCAAAGCTTCTGCGATCCTGCCCAGCTGGTCCTACCCTGATGGGTGCTGCTCTTGGCTCCTCGGAGTAGGGCTTTGGATGAGGAAGGTGTGCTCTAACCTGTGTAGAATGCCCTCATTTGGTGTCTGTGTGTGTGTGTGTGTGTGTGTCTTGGGGCAGGGAGTTAGAGAATGTTTATTTCTAGGTGTACAGTTGGTAGATGGATCTATTCATTCAACAAGTATTCCTTTTGTGCCAGGCACTCTGCCAAGCTCTGGGCTTCAAAGCTACAAGCAAGACAGACCAGGGCTTGCCCTCAGGGAACAAATGCTTAGTGGGCAGAGACAGGCAGTCAGCAAGCAGATACATCGTCACCTGAGTGTTGTGCAGAGTATTGAAATTGATGGATAGGATGGTGGCTGGTGGTCAGGTCCTCCCTGCGTTGCTGAGAGTCAGGTGCTGAGGAGTGAGCTGTACCAAATAGGAGACAGAAGGTTCCAGGCAGAGGGCAGAGCTTACTCGAGGAACAGAGGCTAGTGTGCCTTGGAAATCAGGCCCCAGGAAGTCAGTCGAATGAGGCTGCAACAGCACCTGGCGTTAAGCCATTTATAGAGGTCAGTGACTTAGCCCCTCCTTGCAGAACCTCCTGTCTTAGGTAGAGGCTGAGCTGTGTGTGGTTCTTGGTTTTGAAGGTGTCGATCAGAGTGGTGGGTCACTGCCATGGCATGAGACATGCAATCTGTTATTATGGTTTGTGACTGTCACCCGTTAATTCGTTCTTTCATTGCCCTAGTCGGGATATTTATTGAGCCCCTGCTGTGAACCAGAATAGAACACTTCTTCCTTGCCTGGGGCTTTGGTGATAATTTTATAACTGAATTTGAGGAGAATATCCGAGTTTCTAGTTGTTTGGTTTTGTTTGTTTGAGTTGCTAGTTTTTTAAGAAATTAAGACATAGTAAGCAAGCTTATGGTTACCAAAGGGGAAAGGAGGGAAGAGATAAATTAGGAGCTTGGGATTAAAATATACACACTATGATATACAAAATAGATAACCAACAAGAACCTACTGTATAGCCCAGGGAACTCTTCTCAGTATCTTTTAATAACCTGTAATGAAAAAGAATAGATATATATGTATCTGTAAACTGAATCATTTTGCCATGCATCTGAAACTAACACAACACTGCAAATCACCTATGCTTCAATAAAAATTATTTTTAAAAAATTAAGGGAAAACTAATTTTGTATTTTATACCACCTGATAAACTACCTGATATTTCTAGACTGTTTTCTAAAAAATAAAACATTGCTTATCTGCTCCCCTCATGCTCCCTCATCCATCCGAAGGCGTTTCAGCTCAAGGGAGAGAGTTGTAGAGGCCCCTTAGAGAAGAACCTGTCTCTGGACCACCACTTTCTTACCCACTCCTTTGGAATGCAGATTTCCTGTCAGTTACTAGCATCCGTAAGAGGCAGTTGGATTCGATGTTCGTTGGCCGGACACCTGGGGTTAGCTTGTGTGTACCTCAAGTGTTAGTCACTCAGTCGTGTCCGACTCTTTGCAATCCCATGGAACATAGCCTGCCAGGCTCCTTTGTCCATGGGATTCTCCAAGCAAGAATACTGGAGTGGGTTTCCATTCGCTTCTCCAGGGGATCTTCCCTACGCAGGGATCGAATGCAGGTCTCCTGCATTGCAGGCAGATTCTTTACTGTCTGGGCCACCAGGGAAGCCCCTAGGTGTACCTTAAGGTGGCCCTCAATCACCTTCAGGCAGTAAGAGGAGTGGGTAAGAGCAGGCCTGTGTTTGGGTAGGTCAAAGGGGTCCTACCTGATTGGTCTGCAGTTTCTCTTGAATCCAGGAAGCCCATTTATAAGGAGGTCCATTGATTCCAGAATTGGGCGGACAGTGCCTTATGGGGGTGGGAAGGGGGTGGTGTTTGAAGAGTGTGAAGATTCCAGCCTGAGCCCCATGCCTCTTGTCTCTGCTTTCTCCAGGCAGAGCCGCCATGGGGACCACAGCCCAAGGGCCCATTCACTTGCTGGAGCTATGTGACCAGAAGCTCCTGGAGTTTGTCTGCAACGTGGACAATAAGGACATGGTGTGGCTGGAGGAAATTGAGGAGGAGGCCCAGCGCATGTTCACCAGGTGTGGGGCTGGGGGGGCGGGGGCGGCGGCAGGAGCGGGGACGGTGCTGGCAGGATGCACCAGGGGCTGCCTGACTGCTGCGGCCTTAGGGCACTTCCCCACCTGCCAGGCAAGACAGGCTGCCAGGGGTCCCTCCTGAGTGCCCGGCGCTAGGGAGAGGGGTGGATCTGCGCCTTGGAAGGTAGGGCTGCCTGGCAACCTTGCTCCCCTGCTGTGTCTACGCGAGGAAGCCCCAAGTGCCTGGCCTCAGCTTGACCAGCCATTGCCAGGAATGGGGCAGTGGTCTGGCTGGGTGGGGGAGGGGCAGTGGTTTCCAGGCAGCCTCGACCATCACTGTCTTCGTACCAAACAGAGAATTTAGCAAAGAGCCTGAGCTGATGCCTAGAACGCCTTCACAGAAAAACCGACGGAAGAAGAGACGAATTTCTTCCATTCAGGACGAAAACAGAGACCCCATCCGGAAAAGGTAGGAGGGGCGGGAGGCTTGGTGCCCACGAGGAGAGTTTGATTCGAAGGTGTTAACTGAGATCAGGAGCAGTGGGCACTGCGTGCGCCATGCCGAGGGAAATGAAGCGGGTCTGGAGACCGTGGAGTCCAGAACTTGTGTGCGTTAGGGTTGGGGTGGTGTTTGATCTGGACCTCAGAAGATGGGAAGGGTTTCTGGAGGTGGGAGAAGCAAGAGAACTGACTTTCTGCTTGGGGGAGAGTGACCAGAGGTGTAGGCTGGGGGCTGGCTGTCTCCCAACCCTGTCGCTATGCTGGTTCTAACTGCCCCTGTAATGACTGTGGGTTTCAGAGTACCAGGGGAAAGAGGCTGGGTCTTGGAGTCAAGCAGTCCTGGGTGTACACGCCAGCTCTGCTGCGTAGCAACTGTGTGTCCTTGGGTTAATGTACCACCTCTCTGAGCCTCCAGTTTCTGAAATCTAAAGTGAGGATGAGTGTCCCTGTCTCTCGGGGACTGTCTGGTGGATTAAGCGACAGAACACGCTCTGCCTCCAGCAGGGTGCTTGGCCCATTGTGACCCGGTCAGCGGGAGGTTTATGGGAATTTAATCTTCCCAGTGGTTTTGTGAGGCCTGGGCATCTCCCCAGTTCATAGATAGGGAGACTGAGGCTCAGAGAGGAGCATCTAGGGTCTCTTGGCTAGGGGTGGCAGAGCCTGAATTGGAACCCTAGTCTTCGGTCTCCAAGCTTCAGACTCCACTGGAGCTAGCAGCTCCTCCAGCTGGAATTTTGGGCAACCTCCCCGCCTCCCTGGGTTGTCTCAGCTTCCGCTCCACCCCCTTCACCAGGTTGTCCCGCAGAAAGACGCGGAGCAGCCAGCGGATCTCCCGGCACCTCCGCAGCAAGGACAAGGCGGAGAAGCTGGCCACGGTGGTGGGCGAGAACGGCTCCGTCCTGCGACGCGTGACCCGGGCTGCCGCTGCAGCAGCGGCCACCTCTGCGGCAACCGCCCCTCCTTCACCAACCCCTGGATCTCCCACCGTCCTGACCAAGAAGCCCAAGGAGAGCCCAACCCACTGCTTGCCGGTGCCTGCGGTAGAGATCGATGCCAAAGAGCGCCAGAGCGCCGAGAAGTACCTCAGTCAGCTCCATTCTGCCCAGGCTCCGACCCCTGCCCTGGCCCCGGCCTCCCAGATCCCCTCGAGCTCGGATGAGGATTCAACACCCCAGAAGGCAGAGGCTGGGAGGCTGGACTCTGTCACCGTGAGCTCCCTGATGACTACACCCCGGGACCCCAAGGGCCGAGGGGCCGGGGCAGGAAGGTCTGCCTCCAAGCTCCGGATTGCAGTGGCTGCCCCGGGCCCTCAGGGCTCACCCAGCTCTCCGACCTCCCCGTGGCGGGAGCGGGTGCTGGCTCCCCTCCAGCCAGATAACTTCTCCACGCCCACGGGTGCCCGTGTCAACCGGCGGTCTGTGCGGCGAAGCCTGATCGCCCCATCCTCCCCGGGCCCCCAGGCCTCCCTGGCCCAGAATCGCTCTCCGGTTTCCAAAGAAGAGGGCACTGTCCGACGATCAAGCAGAAGGATCTCCAAGAAGGCTGCCAAAGAGCCAACTGCCTCCGCCCGCATCATCTGTGAGTTGGGGCTCGGCGTTGGGCAAGGCTCCAGAGGGTGGTCCTTTGTGCCTGGCTCAGCAGAGGGTGTCTGGGGACCCTCTAAGCAAGGAGCTGTCCACAAAACTTTCTGTGATGATGTGAACATCCCAGATCTGTGCCATCCCACACAGTAGCCACTAGCTAGCCACATGTGGCTATAGAGCCTTCAAAATGTGACTCATTTGATCCAGGAGCTGAATTTTTAGTTTTATTACATTTTATTTATTTCAGATTTAAGTTGCCATACAAAGCTTGTGGCTGCCATGTTGGACAGGACAGATTCAATCCAATGCTCTTGTTTTCCAAATGAGAAAATTGAGGTCCAGTGCTGTTTTCCACGGTGTCCCTGTGGTTAAAGCCATGCTGAGCTCAAACCTGGGCCCCTCCCCCAGGGCCAGCATGTTCTACTTCCCTCCTGCCCAGACTCTCTTAGATTCATCCTGCTTATGGGCCCTCTCCTATTAGCATAACTGTAAGGCCTGGAGATACGGAGGTGAAGAGAGATGAATTCTGAGAGGGACACATAGCTGGGTTTGAGTGCCAGCTCGACCCTTTACCCACCCTGTGACCTCGGGCAAGTTACAGGAATTCTTTCATGAGCTTCAGTTTCTCGTGTGTCAGCTGATAATAATAGCATCACCTCAAAGGGTCATTGGGAGGTTTTCTTGTTAATCCACATAGGATGCTTAGAACAGTGCCTGCACAGAGCAAGGTCTGTGTAACGTTAGCTGCTTTGTCATCATCTGATCCCAGCTCCAGGGATCCTGGTCCCAGGTGGTAGCAGGTGTCGTGAGCCACAGAGGACAGGCAGCTCTAAGAGTCAGGACTGTCTGCATGGAGGAGGTGGGGTCTGAGCTGGGAGGGTTGCGAAGGCTTCCTGGGCTTTTGCCTGGTGGAAAAATGCAGGAAAAGGTATTCCTGGCAGAGAGAACAGCTTGTATGGAGACCCTGAGGCCTGAACTGGCCAGTGATGGGGTATCTGGGACTCGAGCTTGACCCCACGAAGGATGTGTCCCCTCGATGATTGTTGGAAGGTTCCAGCACTGTGTGAAAAACAGCT
Source organism: Muntiacus reevesi (assembly GCF_963930625.1). NCBI lineage: Eukaryota > Metazoa > Chordata > Mammalia > Artiodactyla > Cervidae > Muntiacus > Muntiacus reevesi. The sequence goes on from NC_089253.1 coordinate 38,592,621, forward strand.
CAGAAGAGAAGGAACAGGGCAGAGAAGCCAGGGAGGGGGCTGCAGGGTCCAGCCAGAGGATGATAGGGTCCTCGGATTGGTGGAGAGGACAAGCCAGGTTTTTACATTAATGAAACTGAGGCTTAAGGAGGCCACTGAATCTGTTAAGTTGGGAAGCTGGGGTTAAAGCCTGGTGTGTTTCATCCTTTCTGGGATGGTGGGCGGCTCACCAAGGAAGCCAGGTGGAAAGCCTCAGGGCAGGGCTTCAGGCAGGTGAGGGCCCGGCCCAGTTTCTTCCCTGCCTGGGGAAGGGCTTGCTGCAGGGTTGGGGGCTCAGGGACACACAGCCGGCGGCCTGTGCAGACCTGTGTTCAGACACACTGACCATATTTGGATTTTCAGAAGGGCCCAGATGGTTCTGACCTGTCCTGGGGATTTCCGTAGGTGTGAATCTCATCCTGGGCAGGAGCCCGAGGCGGAGGGCAGACCTGGAACTCTAGAGGGAGGGTCAGGGAAAGACCCTTAAGGCCCTACCAACACTTCTGGTTCAGACATCTGGATAGGCTTAAGCCAGTCTTTTCACTGGAGAAGGAAATGGCAACCCACTCCAGTATTCTTGCCTGGGGAATCCCATGGAGGGGAAGCCTGGTGGGCTGTAGTCCACCATGCAAAGGAGTTGGACTGAAAAACAACACTGCCCCGCTCTGCACAGAGGTGGGCTTCAGATTTGATCTGCCTATGACCCAGTCCTCTGGAAGGAAGACAGTCAGACAAGGTGGTTAAGCCCTGGAGTCACCTAGAGCCTGGGGGACCTGGGGCACACCTTTCTCAGAACCTCAGTTTTCCCATCTGTTAAATGGTAAGAATGCCTGCCTTGATTGTGGGTAGAAGACCCATCTTAGTGGTTGGATATGGTACAGCTCTTTCATATAAAACAAAACAAAACAAAACTAGATGATAAAACCACAGTCAGCCTGTGTCCCTAAAGCTCAGCGGAGGTGTGGCCTGGTGCACCCTCCTAGGGTGTGGAGCAGGGAGGGGCAAGAGGGCTTCCTGGAGGCCTTCCTGACACCCGGGCCCTGGGGCTTAGCAGGTCGGGCAGCTTAGAGGTGCGGGTCTTAGTTTGGGTTCCCCAGAAGCAGCCCTGAATGTCAGGATTTGAGAGAAGCTTGTTACTGTGGGGAGGGGAGGAAGCACCTGCAGCAAGGGAGCAGGGAGGTGAGCCGGGGAGAGAAGACCGCCAGTAACGGCACTGGGACCTCAGGGGACCTCTGGAGCCAGTGTGGAGCCCTTGGGAGGGGCTGCTGGGTGGAGGCATTAACCCCCCAAACTTCTGGCAGGGTGCACAGTTGGCCACACTTCACTGGGCAAAGAAGTGGTCTCTGAAGTGGTCAGGTGGGGCCAGGGCCGCTGCCCCGGGGTTTCTGCAGGGCCCAGCTTTACAGGCCGGTCTCCTCCTCGGGTGCCCCGTCCAGCTCTGCACTGAGAAACGGCCCCTCAGCCCCTCTCCAGGCCTTCTCCCTGCCACCAGACCTGTTCTAAAGCCCTAATGGCTTGAGTCGGCACTTAACATTCCAGAGAAGCCTTTGCACACTTCTGCGTGGTCACGTGGTCACATGGGCGTCTTCTCAGCTTTCGGCCCCCTCATCAGCCAGCCTTGAGCCGGAATGGGAGGCAGGGGGTGGGAGGAGTCTCCCGAATGTGGACCCCGCAGGTAGGAGCCTGCCCCTGTTCTCCACCCCACTCCCCCAGGCCTGCCTGCCTCCCCCCAGTGAAAGTCGCTCAGTCTGTCCGACTCTTTGCAACCCCATGGACTATAGTCTGCCAGGCTCCTCTGTCCATGAAATTCTCCAGGCCAGAATACTGGAGTGGGTTGCTGTTCCCTTCTCCAGGGGATCCTCCCAACCCAGGGATCAAACCCTGGTCTCTCCTGCATTGCAGGCCGATTCTTTACAGTCTGAGCCACCAGGGAAACTTCACTGCAGGAAGGTCCCTGCTTCCGGCCTCCCATCCACTGCCTTAACTTCTGACCAGGCCCCCGTGGCTCAGATTCTCCACAAAGCCTGCTCCTTCCTGCCTCATGGCCTTTGCAGATGCTGTTCCTTCTGCCTAGACTGGCACCTCTCCATTTGTGGCCTCAGGACCTCAAAGAGCTTTTGATTATGAGGACTCTTATCTATCGGTAGTTATTTAATACTTTAATATAAGAATAACAAACAATTACCTATTATGGTTAGTTTTTCTATCTTTTTTTTAAGAAAAAGATAACTGTTTTCCAAACAAATGTGGTGAGGAGACTGGCATTATTCTCATGTTGTAAATCCCATTCATGGGTGGCTTAAAAGAAGGCAGCTGGGTGCTGCATTCTGTCTGTTGCATTGTGTTTGTTTGGGTTCAGGTCTGTGTAGAAAATCTGGCCTCACACGGAAACATAGTTGGAAAAGGGAAGAGGACTTAGAAAGTCTTTTGTTGTGTACTCTCTTTTTTTCTTCCAATTAATTTGTGTGTACTCGCAAGTCTGCGGAGTTACGCACATCTTCCAGGTGTCAACACACTTTATTATATATTGTCTTAAAGGAACACGTTTGTTTTCTGGTCTCATCAGAAAGGTTTTTAGGTATCAGGAAGCTATGAAGTTCATGGCCGTTTTGGCTTTTCGTGGGGCTCAGTTTTTTATTCTTGGCAACAAATCCTGTTCTTTTGATTTGAAGGGACAGGCTCCCTTTGTTCATTTCTAAGAAAGTATCTGCCAGACACCCAAGCTTGTTGAGCCATTGTTTGTCAGTTGTTCTTTAAAAACAGCATTCTGTTTTAAAAAGAGGGAGGGGGTGGGACCAGTTCAGGTGAGACCTCAGACCCCTCTGCTTTTTAGAGATTTGACTATGCAGCCCAAGGGCATTTTGCATACTTTCTACTTTATGACATAGTGTATTAAAAAGATATGTACTTAAGTTTATTTATTTTAAAAATATTTTATTTATTTACTTATTTATTTGGCTGCAAGGTTTTTTTTTTTTTTTATGCTTACATATTTGACTGTGCCATGTCTTACTTGGGGCACACGGGATCTTCGATCTTTGTGGCAGCATGTGGGATCTTTAGTTGTGGTTTTGGTATTATGGTGAAAATAGTTAAGACCTTGTGAGTCCCCCAAAAGAGTCCTCTTGGGCCCTCAGCTCTCAGGAGCCCCAGACTACACTCAGAACTACTGGCCCAGACACCCCCACCCCCTCCCTTGCTGCTTTCTTGAGCTTCACGTTCCAGCCTCCGGACCAGCTTGTCTCCCCATCATAGGCTTTTCAAGTCCTCCTCTTTCCTGTCATGACACATGTCACGTGTCAGCCACAGGATTATCTGGTGATTGTCTAGACCAACTTGTGGACAGTCTGGTTTGCTCTCTGTTGGGTCCCCAGGCGTGGTGCATAGTAGGCCCTCAAATGTTTGCTGAATGCATCTGCTGCTTTGTGTTCGGCCTGTGCTGGGAGGTGGAGGCCCGAAGCCCGGCATTGTCCCTCTTTCCAGACAACTCCCAGCCCAGTGAACTTTGTCCTTGGAGCAGCGTGTTACCAGCTAGGGAGGAGCAGGAGATACTCAGGCAGCAGCTCCGTGGAGGGTGTGAGGAGTCAAAGGAGTGCTGACGGCAGGACTGTGCACCCCGGAAACAGGGAGGGGTCTGTGGGGTGGGGGGTCTGGGCCTAGTGATGGAAGGTGTCTGTGGGGTGAGGGGGTCTGGGTCTAGTGAAGGGAGGTGTCTGTGGGGTGGGGGGTCTGGGTCTAGTGATGGAAGGTGTCTGCAGGTGGAGGGGGTCTGTGACTAGAGAAGGGAGGGATCTGTGGGGTGGAGGGGGTCTGTGATGAGTGAAGGGAGGGGTCTGCAGGTGGATGGGATCTGCAGGTGGATGGGGTCTCCTGCAGAGGGACGCAGCCGACCCCCAGCAGAGCCTGACTCCTGGGACCTCTTGGTCCGGGACCAATTCTGAGGGCGTCTTTTTGTCCCTTTGTTTTCCCGTCAGGCCACAGTTACCTGGAGAGGCTCCTGAATGTTGAGGTGCCCCAGAAAGTCAGGTGAGTTGAGTTCCGGGGCTTGGGGACCTTCCCGGGGCTGGGCAGGGCACACGGGGGCCTTTCCAGGTGAGCCCCCCAGGTGGAGGCATTTCCTGTGCCCGAGCCTTCCCTTCCCTTGGGAACTGCTCCTGAGCAGCCCACCGCTGCCCCTGCCCCTGCCCCTGCCCCAGTCTTAGCAGGAAGTGCCTCGCGGGTGCCAGGGCTTCCCACATTGCCCGTCAACATCCCTCATCAGCCCCGACCCCTCCAAGCCTTACCCTGGGGCCAGGGCTCCATAGGTTGTCAAATCCAAAGCCAGCACAGTCATGAGGAGCCAGTTCCTCCTGGAGTGGGCAGCATAGGGATCAGGGCTGCTCCATTTATACCCCAGCACTGCTTGGGGCCAGCGCCCCTTTTCCAGAAGGCCACGTCCTGCCATCCCTGAAACTACTCCAGCCCCCCCACCCCGCGGCCCCTGCTCTGGAGCAGAGGGTCAGTGCTGGGGATGGGCAGACCCACTGGCTTTGCTGGCCCCACGGTGAATGGAGGAGACGCCTCAATGAGACATGGCTCATTCCGGCCAACCAGGTTGACACGGAGCTGGGAAAGGGCTCCGGAACCCAGGCCCCGATGGGATCTGAGTGAAGCCAGACTCAGAAGCTGACACCCCTTGTCTGCCCGGGCCGCAGACTCAGAGCTCCGAGCACCTGGCTCTGGTTGCCCTGCCCGCCTGGGGCTGGGGGGCTGTGGTCCAGTCTGGGGCATCTGATGGTCCCCTCCTGACTCGCTCCCCCAGGGCACGGGAGAGGGGCTCCTGTGGGGAGGCTTGGGCTGGGTGGGTCCCACAGTGCCCCCTGCTCTGCTTCCAGCCCCAAGGAGGAGGAACCCAGCAAGGAAGCTGAGCCTAAGGAGGCAGCCGAGCCAGAGGTAAGTGGGCAGGCCAGGGAGGGGTGGGCTCGAGGCCTGCAAGTCCCGGGTGCAGACTCCTGAAGCCTTGGTTCTTCCCTCAGGTCCCCAAGAACAATGGCAAGGCCTTGCAGCTCCGCAGCACCACCAACATCACCCTTAGCCCACCCAGCTCACAGCCTGCAGCCAGTGGCCAGGGTGAGTGTGAAGGGCGGCAGGGTGAGTCTCCTGCCCTGCTGGCGAGGGACACTCAGGGCCGTGCAGGCCTTGGTAGCCTCTGCCTGACTTTCACTCGGAAGAGGGGCAAGCCCGGGTTTCTGGGCTGACAGGCCGAGGGTACATGAGACCTGGGGTGCAGAGATCTCCTTGAGTCTACATGTTTCATCTCCCACCTTTTGACCGAAGCTGCTGCTGGGTGCAATTGGGTGGCCATGGCCAGTCGGTCCAGGAAGCTGGGGTGGGGTGGGGGGACCTGGATTAGGGCGGTAACTGTGAACATGCCAGGTCAAAGCCTCGAGCTTCCCTCCAGTGAGGAACAGGAGGGACTGGGTGCTGGGGTGTGAGCACCTGGCCTGTGTTTCGTCTGCTGCTGGCTCACTTCTCACCTCTGGGTGTCCCAGCTGAAAGGGCAGGAGCGCTGTGGGCTCTGGAGCCCTGCCCGCACCTTCCCTGGTTCAAAGTGCAGACACTGAGGGGGTTTGAACGTGGCTCCCTAACTTCATGACTGGGTTAGAGACAACAGCCACGCCAGCCCCACAGACCCCAGGGGTCGCTACCAGAACCCTTTGGAGTAGAGAGTGTTGTGAGGGACTTCCCTGACGGTCCAGTGGCTAAGACACCACACTTCTACTGCGGGGGGCTTGGGTTCAATCCCTGGCTGGGGAACTAAGATCCTGCATGCCACATGGTGTGGCCCCCCCGAAAAATAGAAATGTAAAAATAAAAGTGTAATAGTGTTGAAGAACCAGGGGAGGGGAGATCGGCCCTTTCTCTTGCCAGGGAAACAAAACCTACTGACCCGCACCCCACGTGTTTGACTCTGCTCGGGAGCACCCCACCCCCACCCCTCTGCCACCCCCAGCGGAAAGAGCCAGGAGAGGTCAGGTTTTGAAGCCAGTCCAGGGGCCTGTTAGAGCTTGCAGCTTCCAATTCTTCCTCCCGTGAAAGGCACCTCTTGTTAATGTTGGTCTGGGAAGAGGGGGCAACTGGGCTCCCAGTGTTAAAGGCGGATGGGACATGCTTGGGGCCACCTCGATGGGACTGTCTCACCATTTTCACCCCGGAGGCCAGGCCTGGGAACGAGGGGTCTGTGGACTGGGGGCAGCATGCTGGCTCTGCACGTCCCGAGATGTGTCAGAGCCAGACGGTGCTAAGGCGGATGCTCCTGCCCCTGGCCACCCCGAGATATGCTGGGAAGAGAACTTCACCCCTGCTGGGGCTGCTGCCTGTGGGCCCCTTCCCTGGACCCCTCCCCACCCTCCCTGCCACCCCCCTGAACCTGCTATCTCCACAGAGGCCGAGACTGACCAGGAAGATGGCCCCAAGGAGCCACCCCAGAGTGTCAGGTTTGTATCCGGGAAAAGGCGGGCAGGCCACCATTCTGAGGGACCCAGAGGGGCGTGAACTCCGAGTCCTTGGTCAGAGAAGGTGGGCACCTGTGTTTCCTCTCGGCAGAGGTGGGGCCTGGTGCTGTCACTTAATAAAGGAGACAGCTTTGTGCTGTCGGGGGGTGAGCCTGGCCTGGGGGTGGGCAACAGGATCCCAGACCCCATCCTCCTGGCCACATGACCTTAGACTGGTCATTTCCCTTCCTCTGACCAGGCAGCAGAGGGTCAGTCAGGGAGACTCACCTCTGCAGTACCTTTCAGGCTGGAGTCTTGGGGGCTGGGCCCAGTTCTGTTCATAGGGGGAGATCTTTCCTGGGGCGTGATGGGGGCGCTGGGGAGGATGCCAGGGCCGGCCCCCTCACACCACTGCCTCTACCTCTCGGCAGGAGGAAGCGCAGCTACAAGCAGGCGGTGAGTGAGCTGGACGAGGAGCAGCAGCTGGAGGATGAGGAGCTGCAGCCCCCCAGGAGCAAGACCCCCTCCCCACCCTGTCCTGCCAGCAAGGTGAGTGCGGTCTGCCTTCCCTCCGTGCCCCTGCCTCGCCCCCGGGGTCTGACCCTGGCCTGTCTGTCCCACCCCCGGGGCCTGACCCTGGTCTTGTCCGCAGGTGGTGCGGCCCCTCCGAACCTTCCTGCACACCGTTCAGAGGAACCAGATGCTCATGACACCGACCTCGACCCCCCACAACAGCATCATGAAATCCTTCATCAAGCGCAACACTCCCCTGCGCGTGGACCCCAAGGTGAGGAGCTGCGGGGGTCTGGGCCAAGGCAGGTTGTGGCCCGGCCCACCAATCAGGGGCAGCTCGAGCCTCTGTGGCCCTGGGCTGCCTTGACCCTGAGGACTATCCCACCCCCTTGGGCTCCACCCGGCAACCTCAAGGCTTGGCCCGCTCCGGGTGGCCTCCCAGGTCCTGGGTCCTGGGCTGGGAAGTTACAGAACTGACCTGGCTGGCTGCCACCACGACTGTCCATCCCCACACACACACACCGTTCCCTCCCTGAGTAGTTAAAGTGGAGGATACACGTGGACACTGATTTGTTGGGGATGAGGGCTGGGTGATGCCAGAGGAGGTGACGGAGATGCTGGCGAGAGGTGGGCAGGCCCCAAGCAGACTTGCTGGCGTCATCAGGAGGGTGGTCTGCCTTCCAGGTCTCCCCTCACCTGGCATTAACTCTTGACTTTTTCCCTGTCTCCTCTCCTCCACAGTGCAGCTTCGTTGTAAGTAAGGCCTTCCCCTGTCCTCGTAACCTAGCTCCACGCAGCACTTAACCACTGTGGCCCTGTCTCTGTGAAACTGACAGCACCCATAGAGGCACTAACATCATCAGTGGTAGCGTTAAGGGGGGGCTGGAGGAGGGAGGTGAAGCCGAGGTGCAGGCAGGCTGACCCAGCAGAGCCTGCTCCGGAGGAGGCGTCTCAGAGTCTCCCTGAGGCAAGAGGCAGCAGAGGGGGTGTGACCTGCGGCCTGTCACCGGGGCCACATCTTGCAGCATCCCCCCTGCCCCCAGCCACCTCCTTCCCACCTCCCTCCCTCTCTCCTCCCCAGTGCTGGGCTCACCCTCGGGATCTGGGGCTGCGAAGAGAACAGACGAGGCTTCTCTGATCCCAGGCCACCGAGATTTACTGGGTTGCAGACCTAAGTTGCTACCTTGAGGGGCAGGGCAGTGCGGGGAAAGGAGGTCCGGGTCTGCCGGGTGACGCTTTCTGGAACGGTCAGTGCCATCCCTTCAGAAAGAAAGTCATAGGAGCTGTTCTCTTCTCAGATGTCCCAGAGCTGAGCTGGACCACCGGCCATGTGCAGGGAGCCATGGGGCACTTGGACTGGCTTGGGCCATGGTCCTGGCTCCCGGGGTCTCCTGAGCAGCTGCAGAGCTACATACAGCCCTCGTGGTCGTTTCGTGTCCACTGGCACTTTAAAGGGTCTCCTACCAGGAGGGCTTCTGCCTCCAGTCGAGGGTCTTAGGGCCTCAGCTTTGCAGTCAAGGGGCTTCCCCACAGCTGGACATGCGGTCCCTGAACTTGCCTCTCCTGCAAGAAGGCTGGTCCCATCTGGGTGGACAGGGCCAGGGCGTGCCATCCAGTATGCCAGGGAGCAGCTGTGTGGTCCTTATGCACCTGTCTTTGCGCCAGGGCCCTGCTGGGCATCTGTGCCCACAGCAGTGAACCAGCCTTGGGCTTGTGCCTCCTACGAGGAACTACCCGTGCCCCACCCAGACTGCTTGGAGCCTCGCAGGGCCCCTGGGGATGACCATGGGATCCAGGAAGCTGCCCTTCCCAGCTGTAGGGAGCCCAGGTCTCTGCACGGGGCATCTGGTGGGTAGGACAGTCCTCAGGGGACCAAGGGACCTACGCAGGTCCCTGTGGCCCTGGACTGGTTTCCTAACCTTTGGGCCTGCATTTCCTTGGCTATGAAATGTGGAGACAGTGGTCCATTCGTGCAGACCGGATGAACCAGAGTAATATGTGTCAAGCCCCCAGCACAGGGCTCGGCATGAAGTGGTGATTTGATGAATAGCAGTGACGCTGCTCAGTTGAGGCCCCTGGAGGCAGAAGGGGCTGTGCAAGCTTTTGATTTCTCCCACCCTCTGCCCTGGCCTTGATGGGGGCCTCTGGGGAGCAGCCCACCTCCCAGGGTTGGGGCAGAGAGGAAATAGGGGTTCTATGGCATAAGTAACTCTTGTTTCCTTGTGTGAAATTCACAATGCAACAGGATAAATTCTGTGACCTGGACTGGGAAATCCTAACACTCGAACTTCCGGACAAG